>NC_050464.1:39656712-39956712 GCF_903995425.1 Onychomys torridus | reverse complement strand
CCAGGAAATGGTCTGGGACCCTTTCAAGGGGACAGTGGAGCAGGGAATAGGGACATGAACAGGTACAGAGAAGGGATGAGACTCGGGCCTGGAGGCCTTCAAGGCCACATGAAGGAGCCCAGAGAGCATAGGGAGCGATGCCATTCCATCACCCTGTGAAAAGAACTGGTTCCCTTCCACAAAGATCTTCTGTCCCTTTAACATGGTCCCAAATGAGACCAGAGAGGGGGTTGGGAGAGCCAGACCTTTCTACAGGGCTCTCCCCCATAAACTTCTTTAAAGGGAACCCAGGAAGCAAACAAAAGCCAGCTCTGTCCATCAGCCTTCATTTCTCTAAACAAGCAACAAGCAGGCTGAGCCCATCCTGAGAAAGCGATTCCACCCGGGAAGTAGTCCTTGGAAAGAGAGAGGAGTTGGCTGGGCCTCCTGTCAGCGGAAGTGGTAAGTGGAAGGGTGGAGGGACTCATGTGTGCTATGCAAATACAGGCACAGGCAAACCAGACCTTGAGCCGACTGGCCCAGGGCCAAAGTTCTCCAGGTCGCTGCTGCTGGAGCAGGGAGGGCAGGGACAGCACTGACCTCTTGCCTTGGCTTGCCTGCTCCACTCCCGTGGCTCCGCCAGCCCTGTCACTGCCATGTGGGCACAGATCACACGATCCCAAGCTGAACCCTTGTTCTAGAAGCGTTGCTACAGCTATAACCACCCACTTGGGAGTGGGAGCCAGGGCTCCTGTGATCACGCTCGGCACCCAGCAAGCAAGTGAGAAATCGGTTTCCTGAGACGGGGAACTGCCACTCAGATTTGTGAGCGGTGGCTACGCTCAGAGGCTCATCTGCGGCTCGCCAGTTCCCAGAGGTTCTGTCCTGACCTCATGGAGGGAAGGTTCTGGAGGAGACCTCGCTTGGCCACTTGGCTCCTGATCTGACTGTTTGCCCCTGGGCTAATTGCTGCTGTGTGGCAGAATGGCCACCCTCTTGACAGCTGCACACGGCTCACACTGGCTGTCCCCCTGTCTCTGAGTTTAGGTGTGGCTCTGCAGGGTCCACTTCCCAGTGTCTCACAAGGGTGTCATCTAGAGTCATTCAGTGCTGTGATGTCAAGGGAGGCTTAACTGGGCAGGAATCCTCTTCTAGGTCCATGCGTTGGCTTTGGAATATTGGATTCTGGACCTGCTATTTTCACTGACATCCATTTAAGGACTGAATTCTCTGCTCCTAGAGGCTTGACTCTCTGTTCCTTGCCCACAGGGACCTCCCCAACCTGATCCCTTTGTCCTCAAAGGACCTCAGATGGAAGCAGCAAGGTCCCAATGCAGCAATTCGATCAGATCCACTCAAATGTGGCCGAGGCAGGTTGGCGCCACATTTCAGGTTCTCAAGGCTACCTGCAAAGCATTCTGTCCTGTACTCCTTCTTTCCACCGCCAGGATCCCTTGTGGGACTCCAGGCCACCTGCACATCTGGTTCTTCCTCTGCCTTCAGACGTTGGCTCATGGGAGGTTAGATCCCCTCTGGCCCCATGTTTAGATCCCAAATAATCATTGCAAACCCCTGAAGGCTGGGTTTTTCCAAAGACTTCGGAAGCACCCCACCTGTTTCATTGACAGCGGCCTGAGTTAAGGTGACCTGGTTTCCCTTGAGGCACTCCGCGGAGAGCCACCTCTCTCCCTCCCTCCTCCATCTTCTCATTTTCACCACATGATTAGACCTCTTTGACATTTTCTCAGCCTCTCCACAGCCCAGCACACTGCCAGTGTGTGGTAAACTGCAGCAATTACCCAGCTTAGCGTGCTCGCTCGGGCTCCGGGAAGGCCAGCCCTTCCCAGGGAAGCCAACAGGACCCATGGCCCGGGTCTGCCTAAGAACTGTGGAATTCAACCTTGAAGTGGTCCCACCAGCTGCCTCCCCATGGACTGGGGCATCACAAGCAACACTCGGATTACTTAGCTCAATTCAGTCACCCCCAGGGCTCCTGGCTTCCCAGAGTCGGTACATTTCACGCTGAGCCCCTGGTCATTTGGTAGAGCCTGGAAAAGAAACGGCAGGCTGCATTGTGAAATAACAAAGTGACAGAATGGAATCAAATTCTAGAGGGATCCATAAACACAGGGGTGTTTTCAGTTTCAGGAGATGTGTAAGCTGTGTGTGTGTGTGTGTGTGTGTGTGTGTGTGTGTGTGTGTGTGATGCGTGTATGTGGTTTGTGGTATGATGTGTGTGGTGTGATGTGTGTGTATGTGTGGTTTGTGAAGTGTGTGTGTGTGCTTTGTGCTGTATGTGGTATGAAATGTGGGGTATGTGTATGTGCGTGTGTGGTTTGTATGTGTGTGTGGTCTGTTGTGTAGTGTGATGTGTATGGTGTGTATTTATGTGTGTGCTTTCACATTTCTGTATGCATAGGCATTGTGTGCGTGAACATGCATGTGCGTGAACATGCATGTGTGTGTGTGAGCATGCATGTGTGTGTATGTGAACATGTGTGTGTGTGTGCTATGCTACTATGTGTGCATACTTTTTCTTTGTTTAATGGTGCTGGGACTTGAGCCCAGGGTCTCCAGCATGCAAGGCAAACATTCCACCCACTGAGCTTTTTTTTTTAATCTTATTTTACATTGGGGAGGGGCAGGATCTCACTACTCATGTGTTCACTCTGTTGCCCTTGGCAGACCGTGACCCCTGTCATCCCCCTGCCTCAGCTTCCTGTGTGTCTGGAACTGCAGGTGTGCCTGTAGACTGTATGTCCTGCCTTCTGCCGTGCTCAAAGGTGCCCAGGGCCCCTGTGCTTGATAAGGAAGCCGAGGTCAATTGAGCACAGGTGTATGTCACCCTCATGCCACGGTCTACAGCATGGTGTTCCCAACGCTCAGACCGGTCCCCACCAGCCATTTAGAGATCTCAGCAGGGTGCTCTTGGGGTTCTTGGAGAAAAAGTAGGAGCTGTATGCTTGGGCCATGCTCACTTCCAGCCGGACTGGACACTTCTGGAAGGAAGATGACTGACGTTAATTTTAATTGTGATTGTCAGCTTGGAAGAGTCGAGAGCCCACCTAGGGAATAAACCTCAGAGTCTGTCTGTCTGGGAGGGAGTTTCTATGTTTGTCAAGGTGGGGAGACCTACCCTGAGTGCGGCATCACAATCCCATGAGCTGGCGTCCTGGATGGAGAAAGTGAGCCGAGAATCAGCCTTCCTCTTTCTCTTCTGCAGCCTTCAGCTCCCCATAACGATGGACTGTACCCTCCAACCGGGAACCAGGCAGCCCCGCCCTGCCTTAAGGTGCTTCTTGTGGGATGGTGTGTTACAGGAATGAGATGAACGCTAATGCAGAATGGAGCGGGTGGGGAAGGAAGAAAGAGAGAGGCGGGGGAGAAAGAGAGGGAGGGAGACAAGGGAAGGAAAAGGAGGATGTAAGCCAATGGCGCGGCCAAGCCTACAGACCTTTCTAGAAGGGCTTGTCAGATCACCTATCACGCAGTACACAGTAAATCTGCCCTATGGTTCTTTAGACCTCTCTGCTCCCCCTCTGAGGTTGTGTGTGTGTGTGTACAGGCATTCTCACCCAAACAGAACCAGCGGCCACCAACTGAAAGGCGCACTGGTCAGAGCAGAGAGGCAGGCAACTGAGCAGGGGTGATCACCATTCCCATGGCACCCTCCATCCTCCTGCATGTGCCCGGCTCGGACCAGACTCTGTCAACATCAAGCTATGTTACATCCAGACCCTGTCACAGGAGTCCACAGGAGCAGCGGTTGTGGAACACACACACACACACACACACACACACACACACACACCTCTCAGGGAAGCCCTGTCCTGCAGGGAACAGTGTGCTGCCAGATGCCAACCAGCCCAGACTCATTCACCCAGTCCATCTGGACTCTTGATCCTCGGTGCCCCTATCTAGACCTTGGTACCCCTCTTCTCTCACAGCAGGTGTGCTGTTCTCATCTCTACAGCACGGGCGTGTTCCATAGTATGCTGCCTTGTGGCTCAGCTTCAGCTTCCAAGGCTGACCCTAGACTCACCCCATAAAGCTCGAAGACAGAAGACATGGTACCATGAAGCTCAAGTAAGGAGTGTGGACTGAACCCTGAGGGTGACAGGGAGCCACTGGGTGCCCTGAGCAGGCACTGGGCAGGACTACGCTTTTACATCAAAAACAAAAACCAAACAAAACGGCTTTGAGCAGGGCAGGCTCATGGGTGTCCAGAGGGACTCCAGGTGGGCCAGGAACGGTGCTCACGGATTCCGAAGGATTCACTTCCAGCTTCCTCTATTACAAGTTAAACTTTAGCAATGGTGCAAATGGTAGCAAGATTTGTACTGAGCAAACATTTCAGATTCGGAAGCCCAGGGCCTCTGGGAATTGTGGTGTCTTCTCTTTCCCAAAGCATCAAAACTAGAACTTAAGAAATCCAAAACGGAGAGGCTGGGGAGCTGCCTCAGCCAGGAAAGTGCTGGCCGTTTAAGCATGAGGACCTTAGTTCACCCCCACCCACCTCGCAGTACTTATGCAGAAAAGCCGGGTGTGGAGATGTGCTTCTGCAAGCCCAGGGCTGAGGAGGTAGAGACAGATGGATCCCTGGCATTTGCTGGCCAGCCAGGTTACTCAGCCAAATCAATCCATTCCAGGCCAGTTTTAGACATCAAGGCAGACAGCATCCTAAGGAATGCCCAAGGCCGACCTATGGCATGCATGCGTGCATACACACACACACACACACACACACACACACACACACACACACACACACACACACACACACACACACACACACACATGCCACATCCTCGCCTTGTTTGGTTCCTCAACAACACCAGCACCTATGGTGCCTCAGTTTCCAGGGACAGCCACACAGCGTACACTCATCCTTCTTCAAAGGGAGTCTTCAGAGAAGTAGTTCAGGTCCCCCTCATGACCAGGAAAAGGAGGAGGACCATGAGGAAGGAGGGGCCTGGCTGCAGGCTTGGGTTAGAGACTAAAGGGAGGGCCGCATTTGACGTCTCCTGTGAGCTTTGTGTTCAGGAACAACAGCTGCTTGAGAACAACAGGCTTTCTCTGGGGCTGCGGGTCGGCTCAGTCAGTGGAGTGCCTGCCAGGCAAACCTAAGGGTCAGAGTTCGAGACCCAGAACCAATGTGGAAAGTCAGGTGTGGCGTGCGCTTCTGTAATCCCAGCACGGGGGAGGCAGAGACAAGTAGATCCTGGAGACTTGCCAGCCAGCCAGACTCTCCTATTGGATGATCTCAGGATCTCCCGGTGAGAGATCTTGGCTTTTTTAAAAAAGGTAGCAGACAGCACCTGAAGAATGATGTCCAAGGTTGACTTCTGGCCTCGACACATGCATATGCAAATGTGTATATACACATGAATTTCTAAAAAAGAAAAAAAAGAGGGAGAGAAGGGAGTTAGCAGCCTGGGTGTGTCCCTCTGTCCCCACCCACAGTGGGTGTACTTGGATCCCAAAGGGTCAAGCCTTGCCCTTTTCATTCCCATCCAGTTCTATGTCAAGTTCTAGGCCAGATGCTGGGGACTCTGGGGACACAGAACAGCATGTTATCTGCTCGGAGGATTGGGTAACAAATAAACCGAACACTGTACGCTTGTAAAAGACGCTTCCAGGAAACACAGCAGGGATTTCAGATGGTTGGGGGGTCTTTGAGCAGAGACTGATATCTGGGTGGATAACAGAAGTCGAGACAAGGACAGTGGTTCTCAACCTGTGGGTCACAACCCCTTTGGTGGGGAGGGATCTAATGACCCTTTCACAGGGGTCACCTAAGGCCATCCTGCATATCAGGCCTCTACATTATGATTCATAATAATGGCAAAATTACGGTTATAAAGTAGCAATGAAAATAATTTCATGGTTGGGGGTCATCACAGCACAAGGAACTGTATTAAAGGGTCGCCGCATTAGGAAGGTTGAGAACCACTGGGCTAGGCAAAAAGGTCCTGGGACCGAAACAAACTCTGAGGACTTGGCCTTTGGTGAACTAGGGGGTTAGTTACTGTCCATCTGCTCAGGTTAGAGAGGGCAGGCCGGTCACACAGGGTCAACCCATGAAGGGCAGTGCAGCCATGGAGTGGTGCTCCCTGGAGTGGGCAGTGTCTGGATTTGTTTTATGCGTAGCCACCATCCTCTAAGTGACATCTCTGTGCCTAGATTCCTGTGAACACCTCAAATGTTGGGGAGTCTCACTGAGCCTCATAAATCTTAGAACTGAAAACAGTCCCTGGAAATCACCTGTTTTATTGTCATCTAATACCCAGGGTTCTCCTTGGCATTCCTTCGCACAGTGGCTGCTTCTCTAGTCCTTTGACAAAGCTGTCTGCAGAAAGCAGCATCAGGGGCTGGGGGGAGGGTCGGTTTGCACTCAGTGTGAGGAGACCCTGAAATTGCCAAGCCCAGGCAGAGAGGGTGGCAGACCCTCAGACCACGGGTCCAAAGTCAACCTTCGGGGGCTGCAGAGATGGCTCAGTGGCTAAGAGCACCAGCTGCTCTTGCAGAGGACCTGGGTTTGGTTCCCAGCACCCACATGGTGGCTCACACTATCTGTAACTCCAGCTCTAAGGGATCTGATGCCCATTCTGGGCTCTACAGGTACACGTGTGGTGCACAGATACAGACAAAAACACCCATATGCAAATGCGTGTGTGTGTGTGTGTGTGTGTGTGTGTGTGTGTGTGTGTGTGTGTACAGGAACACTCAGACACATATATCTCACAGGAGTCTGTTCACCAGTGACCACCAGAGAGAGAGATCCTTAGACACGGCATAACAGCAGTGGGGACAACCCAAATCTTGGTCACTTGTTACAACAGTGCAATTCTCAAAGCTGTTGTCAAGAGAGCCAGGCACCTGTAACTCCAGCACTTGCTGAGACAGGAGGATTACGAGCCCAAGCCAGTATGAGTATGGACTATAGTGAGACTCTGTCCAAGAAAATAATAATAATGACAAAAAAGGGTAAGGTCATCAAAAACAAAGAAAGGCTGAGAAACTGTCCCAACCATAGGTGTCTAAGGAGGCGTAGGAAATAGCTGGACATGGTGTCTTGGGTGGGACCTGAAGCAGAGAAAGCACATTAAACACCAGCCGAGATCTGAGTGAGGTGTGTGTGGGCTGAGAGCAATGTGTGGGTGTCATTTCATGACTTCCAGAGAGCCGAAAACTAGCAAGATAAAATCAATAAGAGGAGAGACAGGCCCATGCTCACAGCTTCCCGCTACTGCACCAAGTGTCTGAGACCACTGACCTACTAAGAGGAAGGGTGTTGGCTCTCACTTTTGGAGATCTCCGTCTGTGGCCGACTGGTCCTGTTGCCTTGGGCGAGGCAGTGTGTCAAGGCAGGATCACAAGGTAGAGTGAACTACTTGCCTCGTGCCGGCAATGGAAAGGGGGGAAGGGCTGAGGTCACACAGTCCCTTCAAGATCTCACCCCTAATAACCTGAAGACCTTCTACAAGGTCCTTCCCCATCAAGGCTCCCACTACCAGAGGTGCCACACTGAGGACGAGGCCCTAGCCACATGGACTCTGGGAGGCTCTGAGTGCAAAGAGCCCAGCAGCTTGTCTGGAGTCACAGTCTCTCCCCAGGATAAAAGTTGATTGAAAAGACCACAGTCAACACTGGTATAAAGGGGGAAACATTTGGTCCCAGGACTCTGGAAGCAGAGGCAGGAGGATCTCTGTGAGGTTGAGGCCAGAGTCGGGTCTACACAGAGAATTCTAGACCAGCTAGCACTATAGTGAGATCCTGTTTTTAAAAAATAAGTAGGGTTGGGGATTTAGCTCAGTGGTAGAGCGCTTGCCTAGCAAGCGCAAGGCCCTGGGTTTGATCCTCAGCTCAAAAAAAAAAAAAAAAAGAAAAAAAAAAGTAACACTAGGACCATATCACAGCCCAACAGTACAAGGTTTTCGTCTAGGACACAAGATCATCGAGACCACCTCGGTGTGCTCCGAAAGGACAAGGAGGGATGCATGGAGGCACCTCACAACAGTCAGGGCGGCCTCGTTCTTTAGACAGCACGTCAGGTCTACTGGCCACACATGGCCAGACAACAGCAGGCAAGACTGCCCACCCACCCTGCCCATCACCTGTCACCTGAGTGACATCTGTGCGGGACAGGCCTCCTCTCTCCAAGTGTTTTCACAGGAACGATGCCGTGATTGGTGATTGGGATCTGAAATTCCTCCTTTAATCTCCTGTTTTGACGAGTGTTCCCAGACAAATGTCCCCAGCTGCTGCCGATGTCTGAGAGGCCGAGGACCCTTTAGGATGGAGGGAGTGATCACTGGCCTCTGCTTCCTGGCCCTCCGTGTGTGTTCCTCAGCAATACAAGCTCACACCGCGGCACTTACACGCCTCCCCCACCATGGTGGACCAAGAGGCTCTGAAACCACAGGTCAGAGCCAACTCTTCCTCCCAGGAGCCATTTCTGCAGGCATCTTGTCACAGTAAGATAAAGGTCATTCGGACAAATTTCTCTTCCTTATCTTCCACCGTGGCCTCTGCCACGGTGTAAGTCAGGCAGGAGGCCCAGAGGATTCTGGGAGATTCTTCTTTAATTCCCATCTCATAGAAGCACCAAGGTTATAGGCACGCTGCTGAACCTGGCTTCACGTGCCTTCTGGGGATTCAAACTCAAGACCTCAAGCTTTGTGCTACAAGCCGCTGAGGCTCTCCACAGCCCTACAGTCATTCTTTTTGCTGCTTCCCAGAGTCTTGACTTCACACAGAGGAAGCCAGCAGGTTGGACCTGAGAACTTTCCAGACAGCCAAGGCAGGCTTCGCTGGCTTCCTGGATTTTGATGCAGCAGGATACCTGGGTCATCTCTCGAATTTCTTGCAAGCTCCTAAAATCAACCTCATCTCTAAGGATCACTGGCTCCTTTTATCAAGAAATTCTTACAGAACAGGAGCTGGGCCATTGTTGAGTTGACTGTTGTTTGTAAAAATTCACAAAGCTGAACCTAGAAATACACATTGCAATACAATGCATTGTGTGTGTGTGTGTGCACGCATGTCTGTGTGAGCATGCATTTGCGAGTGTGCATCATGTGTGCATGCATGTGTGTGTGTGAGCATGCTTACAGATGCACTCACATGAATGTATGCATGTGTATGTATACAAGTTTATGTCCCGTGTGTGTGTGTGTGTGTGTGTGTGTGTGTGTGTGTGTGTGTGTACAACAGAGGTCCACACCAGGTATCATCCTCTATCACTCACCCCCTTATTTCTTGAGACAGGGTCTCTCACTAATTCAGCTAGACTGGCCAGCAGAAAACCCCCCACGACCCTCTTATCTCCAGCTCCCCAGCTCTGGAGTACAGACATGTGCCACCATACCTGGCTTTCACACTGGTGCTGGGGACGCAAACCCAGGTCCTTATATGTGCGTAGTAAGCCCTTGACACACGGAGCCATCTCCCCAGCACAGAACTGTTTAAGCTTCACAAAACCAATTTAGGTTTGAGTTTCACTTAGCTCTGTCCTTGGAGTGGCTCTGGCTGAGGACGTGCCGTCGGAGTCACTTGGGGGAGCTAGGTCACCAAGCGTCCACTTGCTTCATTTTGCTTTTGTAGAATTGCTTCCCCTGCATTTTGCCTTTTCAGGATTCTAAGGAAAACCTTGAGGCTCAGCCACAAAGCAAGCTGCTGCCCACATCAGTGTTTACACACGCTGTCCCTCCACAGATGGCCTCACCTGCAAAAGCTTCTGTCTTCCAGGAGAAGCAAGGCCAATGTACTCAGGCTGCCAGTGAAGGGTGGCATTTGTTTCTCTCTACAGTTTTTTCCCCCTATGAAAAGAAAAAATTCTACTCTGAAACTAGACCTTTTATTTCACCTGCCTGAGCCTGCACGCCAGCCCTCCACAGTTCCAAAGCCTGCTGCGAAGCCTGAAAGCATGCATGCTGCTGTCCTGGTGATTAGTGAAATCAGTTCAATGTCAAGGTCTTCCTGCAGGCGAGCACGCTGGTTCCAGGAGGCAAGCATGCTTTCTGGAAGCTCTTCATTCCCGTCCGTATTTCTTTCCTTGAAGCTTTTGGAATCAGTGTGACAGCTTCAGTCAGACCGTGTCTGCAGCCTGCTTCCAAGGCTGCACAGACCTGGCACTCAGTTTCCAAGGGCGATGTGGCCATGGTCCCTGAGAGCCAGGCCCCGGCAGATAACCTGCTTCCTAGATAGTCACTGAGCCAACAGCCTTCAGGTCGGGCTTAGAAAATGCAAGTGGCCGCCTGTCAATCAAGGAACGGAATTCAAAATTCTTAGCAAAGTATTTCTATAATCTGGCTCCAATCTCACTTATTGTGGTCCAGCAAACCTGTTTACTCTTCCTGACCACAGACAGCATCTGTCATTGTTTTTGTTTGTTTGTTTTGTTTTTGTTTATTTACCTTGCCTTTACTCAGTTTCCTTAACTGGAATTTTCAACTCCCCTCCACATGACCAGCTCCTACCCACCCCCTCTCGTCTCTCTGCCTCTAACCCTAAACTATTGTTTGAACCTGAAATGTACCCAAAGGCTGAAATGCACCCAAAGAGTTGAGTGTTCAGACACTAGCTCATGGAGCTGTTTGGGGGAAGGGTGTGAAACCTCTAGATGGAGTCTCTCTGGCTCTGCCTTGCTCTCTGCTTCCCGACCCACTTGCATTCTCCTGCCCCGGCCCCAAATCTACCGGGGCTCCAGCTGAGATAGACTGAGATCTCTTGAAGCTTTGAACCTCCTTCCTAGGTTGCTTCATCACATGCTCCCCAACCCCCGACCCCCAGGCTCCTGACACACTGTCGTCTCCAACCATGACGGCCTATACAAAAATGAGGAGCACAAAAGCCACAAAAACAAACCCCAGAGGACCCGGGGGCTCTCCACCTTCGTGATGCCGCAACCCTTGAACACAGCTCCTCATGTCGTGGTGACCCCTCCCCCCATCCCCGAGCATAAAATTATTTTCGTTGCTGCCTCATAACTGTGATTTCGCTATGGTTATGGATTGTAGTGTCAATATCCGATAGGTAGCATACCTGATATGTGACCCCTGGGAAAGGGTAGTTCAACCGCCCCCCCCCCAAGGAGTCCTGACCCACAAGTTGAGGAGCACTGACCTAGAATGTCTATGTGGCCCCAGAATACAACTAGGGATGGAATGAGTCACCCAAGACCCCAGGAAGAAAAGCCAGGGCCCCAAGGACGACACTGTGAGTTCTGCTAACCCTCTGAGTGGGGTGAGTAATGATCTCCCAGCTCTTCTAGAAGAAGAGGAGGGACCAGGTCCTCACCATCCTTTGAGAGCAGCATTGCTCTGATTCCAAAGCTGGACAGAGACATCGGAAGAGAGGACAAAGACACGCCAGAGACCAGAAATACAGGGAAGTGGGGGCTTCATTTCCCTTCCATTTTGGAATACTTAATAGATACCTTGGGGTTGGGAGCAAATCCAAACCCCAAATCCATGTATACAGACACCACATTCACCTGGCCTGCTCGCGGCTCACCGTGTTGGGGCAGTTGGAGCTTGTGAGTATCCTCTGTGCACTGCACAGCATTTCATAGACGTTTCCATGGGAGTATGTATTGCATTTGAACACACACACACACACACACACACACACACACACACACACCTTGGCCTTCCCCTCCCTTCCCTTCTCTTCTTCCCTTCCTCTGTCTCCCTTCATGTTACATAAACACACGTGAATTTATGTTTCTATAGTAAATATAGGACCCACAAATGAGAGAAACGTTCTTGTCTTTCTGAGTTTGACTTAATTTGTTAAATGTGGCTGTCCTGAGTTGCACCATTTTCCTGCAAATGACATAATTCCATTTTTTCTTTGCGTCTATGGCCCGTATTTTCTTCACCTGTGCTTCTTGTGATCGGCGATGCCTGGGCTGGTTCCACAACTCGGCTCTTATGAGCAGCTCTATAGTAAACGCAGGTGGTGGCCTGGTTTCATTCCTGCTGTTGTGAAAAAAAAACACCCTGAAAAAAATACTACTTAGGGGCAAAGGGGGCTTGTTTCAGGTTGTAGTTCCAGGTTGTAGTCTGTAATAGCAGGGGTATCACAATGATAGGTGTTCCAAACAAGTGGACACATGCATCCACAGTCAAGAGCAGAGAGAGCAGTGCACTCATGCTCCCTGGCTTGTGCTCAGCTCCATCGCTGCTCTCTTACACAGTTCAGGTCCCCCTGCCTAGGGAGTGGTGCTGCCCTCAGTGGACAGCGTCTTCCTATATCAGTTAACCGCATGAAGACAATCCTCACAGACATTCCCACAGGCTCACACAATGCAGACAACCCCTCACTGAGGCTCCTCCTCTGTATCAAGTTGACAGCTAAAACTATCACACATTCATAGGTATCTCTGGAGTGTTAATTTGGAGTCCTTTGAACAAATACATCAGAGTGGTGTAGCTGGGTCTCGGGGAAGTTCTGTTCCCAGCCTTTTGAGGAACCTTTATCCTGATTTCCACAGTGGCTGCAGTAACTCACATTCCCGCCAGCCGTATATCTAAGGGCTCCCTTCTCTCCGCACCCTCGCCAACATTCGCTGCTCTTTGTTTTCTTGATGACAGCCAGTCTGGCTGGAGCTAGAGGGAATCTCAATGTGGTCTTAATTTGCATTTCCCTGACGGCTAGTAGTGTTGAACATTTTCACATGTCTACTGACAATTCCAAACGGATCAAAGGCCTCGATGGCAGGCCTAAAATTCTAAAACTGTCAAGGGAAAAACCACAGAAACCACTTCAAGATATAGACACATGCAGGGTCTTTCTGCAGAAGATTAGAATAGGAAACAGAGAGAAGAGCCAGTGAGTGTGTGGGCTCCATAAAATTCAAAAGCTTCCAACCAGCAAAGGAAACAGCTGAGTGAAGAGGCAGCCCACGGGATGGGAGAAAGTCTTTGCCAGCTACAGTCTAAAAGAAGATTAATATCTGGAACATACAAACAACTCAGAAAAGTAAATACCAAGAAATCAAGCGTCTCCATCGGTAAGCCAGCTACCAAAATGGACGGACTGGTTCCAGGAGCTGAGGTGCATCCGTGTGCTGGCCCATTACAAGGTCGGGTGCGGAAATGCGTGATGTGTGACATCATGCATGTGCTCAGAAAGCTTCAAAGTTCAGAACATTTTGGATTTTAGATGTCTGGATTAGGGATGTTCGTTCTGTGGCTCACACGCCCTCACCAAAGACAGTCCCTAAGAGAGGCACCATGGCTGCCGGCTGCCTTCTTCTCCTCACTTCAGTGTTCCTGCTCTTCACTGGGGCTTCCTGTCGCCGTACCTTGGGGAAGCAACCACCTTGAGCTCCCAGTTCCTGGATAAATCCAGCTGATGTCAGGGCTAAGAAGACACGGCTTTGTGTCAGGTTTGCCCCTGGTCACACCTTCAGCACTTAAAATACCATCCGCATGCAGTATTGCTCAATAAATAAATATTTGTGAATGCAAAATAAATCTACCCGGCTCTGTGTTACCTACAGTGTTGTTTAATTTTCACTCTCCCATAAAACAGATGTTACGATTTTTAATTTGTGCTTTACAGATGGGGACTCAGGCCCAGAGACGTCAAAAAGCTTGTCCAAGGTCACTCAGCTGGGACAGGAGCACATACGCATTTGACCTACACTCAGCTCCGCAGTGCTGTGTTCAGATCATGCACCCATCAATCACCCTCTCGTTCACGATTGTTCATTCAAAGATTTTATTTCTATTTTCAGTTATGTGGGGTGTGTGTGTGTGTGTGTGTGTGTGTGTGTGTGTATGTGTGTATACCAGATGACATCCGTTTTGGTTTTTAAGACAGGGTCTCTCACTGAACCTGGCACTCACTGAGTAGGCTAAGCTGCCTGGCCAGTGAGTCTCAGGTACCCACCGGTCTCAGCATCCCCAGTGCTGGGAATGCTAGTGCACAGGACACCCAGCTTGTAGGTGGGTGCTGGGGATCTGAACTCGGGAGCCTCACACTTGCCCAGCACGAAGCACCTAACCCCCAAGAATCTCCTCCCCAGCCCCTGGTGGCAGTTTTAATGGCCCGTGTGAGCCTCAGACTGCTCATTCAAATCTTCAAGACTGAGTTGAGGTGGACAGCAGCTTCCTGTGGCCACAAGTGTTTCCGAAGCATAGCTTCAGTTCTGCCTTTTCATCCACGGCAGTGCCCTATGGCCCAGCTATTGGTCACCTCTCTCTGGGTCTCCCTAGACCTTTCCTAAGCATGGGGACCTTCTCTCCCTAGACTGACTCCCCACACTCTAGTGTGTTCCATTAAGCTTCACACTTCGGCAGGATAGGCTGGAGCCAGTGTGGCGGCCCATGGCGCTGAGTGGAGAGTTCTGAAGGGAGTGAGCTCTGGCACTTTGGTGAGTGTGGGAAGGCACTTCCCAGTGTGGGAAGACCCAGGCAAGTGTCTCAGCTTGGAAGGTACGTGGCTTGTGGCTAAGAGCACCCACACCCTGGGACCTAAAAGGCTTTTTTCTCTTTAATCTGATGAGTTTAGACAAACCATTTCCATTCTGTCTGGGGTTTTCTGATTGGTTCGTAAGTTTTATTTTGTTTTTGCATTTAAAAAGTATTTATTTTAAGTGTGTGTGTGTGTCTGTGGGTGAGCACCACATGAGAGCAGGTGCCCACGGAGGACAGAAGAGGGTGTGGATCCTCTGTAAGAGCAGCAAGTGCTCTTATCCACTAAGCTATCTCTCCAGCTGTTTTTTTTTTTTTTTTTTTTTTTTTTTTGGAAACAAGATCTCCCAGTCATATCCCAGGCTAGCCTCAAACTCAAAGCCATCCTCCAGCCTCTGTTTCCCGAGTCCTGGGTGACAGGCATGTGCTGTCTTGTCCAGTTTCATTTTGATGTTCCTTCCCGGATATTCTGTTTGTAAAATGTCAAGCTTGGATCTAGCCATAGGTGGGAAAGTCAGATGCTATCAGAAGCCAGGAGAGGAAAGTCAGTGAATTCACAAGGCAGGACCTGGAATTGAGGGAAACAACCACTGTGTATATTGGCCTAGTGTGTGTGAGGTCCCGGATCTTGTCGTGCATAGTGCTGGGTCTGCTTTTCTGGAGAGAGGTTACACATAGATTCTAGCAAATTCTCAAGAGATCATGGATCACCCCAAAAGCATGAGGAGCCACATATCAACTTAAAAAGAAATCTGGGTGTGTCTGTTCACAGGTGTGGGCACAGGTGTGTCAGAGTAGGTGTGTAAAGCACAGAGGGTGACATCGGGTGTCGGTCTTCTTCACCTTCCACCTTGGTCCAACAGGATCTCCGCCAGGCTAGGTGGCCCAGAGTTTCTGGGGACTCTCCTGTCTCCTCTCCTGCCTCTGATCCCATCTCACAGGAGGAGCACCAGGAGTCCAGGTGCTTGTCACCACATACAGCTTTTCCGTGGGCTCTGGAAACTTCATCTCAGGTCTTGGGGCCAGGGCTTTACTTAACAAGTTCCTACCACATGCCTCCATGTTCGGGATCCAGAACTTGAGCTGGATCCCCTCCCCCCCCCCCCCGTCATCTGAGGAGGCAAATGTTAGCTTCAAGTTTAAACTTGAGAATCCAAACAGAATAACCACAGGCACCCTGGAAATGGACCCCTCGATCTTTGGAAGCAAAGGAATCAAAAGATCCAAAAAGAAAAAATTTCAGAAAGGAGGGAGAGTGAGTGTTTCTTGTCCTGTGTCTTGGAGTCACTACATACCCTGTACCCCGATGACCTTGAACTTCTGACCCCTCTGCCTCAACCTCTCCAGTTTTTCTGTGGCAGCTTTATTATAGTAATAATTTTAAAAAATCTCTTACACGCTAAGAGGCGGGAACTTTTGCTGAGCCTCACAGCCGAGTTAATATGACACCCAGGACCCTGCTGTGTATGCCGCCTGTCTTTTTAATCTGCCTTTGTGAGAACACTGTAACAGCCAACCTTACTTGCCTTGGATTTCCCATGTAATCAACTTTTACAGCCTGAGCTAATGGGAAGCTGTAATCTTAAATTATGCGCTCTTTCATGGCCCTGACCTAGAGTAACGCATCCAAGTTCAAAGAAGCAATTTGCTGAAAGCGGCAAAAATAGAGGCTGAAAGAAACCTCCTAAAATGGATATCCGCCATGAACATTAAACACAACACTTGGATTACCAGTTGATAAACAGTGATATTTGCTATCTGGGTCAAGCTGGGATCAGTTGGACCCAGTGACTTAATCCCTTGTAAAACTCTGCTGAAGATTTCTGTAAAGCATCCCATTCCTTCACCCACGTGATGCTTTCTGTGCTGTTCAATAAAGACAGAGTGAAGCCCTTCGTGAGGGACAGACACAGACAGATTTGTAGACACACGGACACAGACACATGGACAGATTCTCAAGACAGCCTGAGGGACAGACACACAGACAGATTTGTAGACACACAGATACAGGGACAGGGACAGATTCACAAGACAGCCTTCAGACAGCCAGGGGACAGAAGGAGAACCCAGGGAGCGGGAGGTAGAGAAATTCCACAAATCTGGGCTCAATCTTGGTCAAATGACCCCAGGAGGAAGTGCTTTGATTTCTTAACATTATTGGCGACTCTTGAGTTTATTGGACAAATGCATTGAAACCAACTGCATTTTTTCTCCAACAGTGAGATCACAGCACCCCCATGCCTCACTTACACAGTGCTGGGGGGCACAATCACCTAAGAGCCTCCGCAGACCCGCTAAGGGACTTCTACTTCCCTTGTGATGCCCCTGCCCACCCCAGGACTTCTGAGTGTGACCTCGCCAGGAGTACCACACTTCCACCCTCTCTGCAGCCCACTTGAACAGAACAGTAATGCTTCTCTCCTGGAGACCCCCAGATTCCCCCGGGGACAAGTCCCAGTGATGTGTACAGGTGTCTTCCCAATTAGGGATGGGAAGTGGGTACCACATCCCATTGGCCAGACCTTGGTCATGTGCTCATCATGGAAGGGAGGTAGAGTCAAGTCTAGTAACATTTCCTGAGGACTGAAGAGGGGGGTTTACAAGAGAAAATGCTGGTTATTAGCAGAGCTCCCAGGGTAGCATGAACACACGCTACCACGCCAAAGGTCACATGCTACACTGTGTGGTGTAGGCAGAGTCCAGTTAGGAGCTGAACATATGAAAGACTGCAGAATGGGGAGCATAGAAGAAGTCAGGAGGCAAGTCCTAGGCGGTGACATTTACAAGGGATAAGTATAATCTTGTGTTTAGGCCTTTTAAATGGCACACAGTGTAGACGGATTTACATCTACAGAATTAAAAAAAAAAAAAAGCACACAGAGATAAAAGGAACGGATTGCTGTTGTAAGAAAATGAAATGTGAATCGGAAGGGAACCCCCCAATTCTTGTTCAAGCCATACTGAGGGGGAGGGTGTCCAGGTGAAAGAGGAAACACTGTCAGACCCGGGTGCTGGACTTAGCTTCCTCTTCCCGTTGCAAAGGGGTGTGTCCAGGTCAGAGGTGGGAGGAGCGGGGGACAGTCTGCTAGGTGTGGTTGAGGAATTTGACTTGTTTTGCTGGAGAAAGAGGCACTTGGAAGCCTGTGAAGCAGGAGATAAAAGACTGTCCTCAGATCCACAGAGAGAATGTGGGAGCTGGAGAGATGGCTCAGCAGTTAAGAGCACTGGCTGCTCTTCCAGAGGACCCGGGTTCAATTCCCAGCACCCACAGGACAGCTTACAACCTCCTATAACTCCAGTTCCAGAGGATCTGACGCCCTCTTCTGGCCTCTGAGGGTGCTGCACACATGTGCAGTTAACAGCCAGCCAGGCAGGCAGGCAAAACACACCCATATTAAAAAATATGTAACACTTTTGAGAAGAAGCTTGGTGACCTTAGGGACCAGTGTGGGCTGCACTAAGGAAGGTCCCACCAGTTGGATCAGTAGATGACTCCCGACTCCCAGCAGAGAGTTAGGGTGGCCCAACCACTTCCAAGAACAATACAGATGGGGCCCACAGTCCCGAAGGACGCTTATAGAGGTGCAGCCTTCTCCAAAGTACATCTGTCCCAGTCAGGGTGACTATTGCTGTGATGAAATCATGACCAAAAGCAACTTGGAGAGGAAAAGGTTTATTTCACTCACTGTTCATCATCAGAAGCAGTCAGGACAGGAACTCAAGCAGGGCAGGAACCTGGAGGCAGGAGCTGATGCAGAGGCCATGGAGGGGTGCTGCTTACTGGCTTGCTCCTCATGGCTTGCTCAGCCTGCTTTCTTATAGAACCCAGGACCTCCAGCCCAGGGATGGCACCACCCACCATAGGCTCATCAATCACTAATTTAAAAAATGCCTTACAGCTGGATCTCATGGAGGCATTTTCTCGGTTGCGGTTCCCTCCTCTTTGATGACTCCAACTTGTGTGGCGTTGACTGACATAAAATTAGCCAGCAGTGCATCCGGTTCAACTCTAGAGTAAAAGGATAAAACATGTTCGACTCGTCAAACCCTACCCATCTTCTCGGATTCCACACAGTGCAGTTGCCGCACAAAAGCCGTGTGGCCCTCCAGGGAGACAGACAGCATCTTCACGTTGGTCGGAAGAGCTCCCTGGAAAACAAAGTTCCAGAAACACAACAAAAAGCAAAAGCACGGTGCTCAGAGTGCTATGCTGTGAGACCCGCGGGTCCCGGCAAGCGTCTGGCCCCTCCCCACTTGTTTCCATGCTGACACAAACCGCCTTGTCAAAGGCAGTTGAAGGAAGGTGGCTTATGGTGGCTTGCAGTTCCGGGACACAGAGTGATGTGGGAGGGAGGGCATGAGGCGGCTGCCTCCATGGCATCGCAGTCAGGAAGCAGAGGGAGACGCTGCTGATGCTCGCTCCATATGATTCTCCTGTTGACCCGGCCCAGGACCCATGCCCAGGGATGGTGCAGCCCACAGTGAGGGCGGATCTCCCCTCCTCAGTTAAACCTTCCTGGGAATCCACTCACTGGCATCCACAGTGTCTCCTAGGTGACCCCAAATCCAGCCCCATTACTATGACGACCAATCATCACTGTGCACACAAGGCCAGTATCGCCACTTTCAAGCCTCCGTAGAGGGAATCAGAACACGCCCCTTGTGTATGGGGGACTCCTGTGTTCCCATGGCAGCCGGGCAGGGTGCTAGGATGGAGTTCCAGAAGTCATCTAGGCCCATTATCACTTCCACCTTTGTTGTTTGGGTCCACTGAGTCTCAGAACAGGGCCTGGGGCCAGAGGCTCCACCTGCTGTTGGCTGGTGCTTTGCAGCCACTTTGTGGAGGGGAGGCACAGCTAGGCTGGTACCCTGGAATGGGCGGGACTACAGCAGGCTCCTCCCCCAGCTTCGCCCTGGGCCTAGGGCTTGGAAGTGCCCCTTCTGGGCTCTATGGAGCATGAGCACTAACCAGGACTTTGATGGCATCTCCAACTCAGGCCAGTTAAAAACTAGGCCACATGCTTGGAGTGGGCACCAGAGAGGGCTGTGGAGGAAACCGTGAGCCTGGCCAGGGCTTTCTGGACAAACTAAGGGAAGGAAGGGGCAAGCCAGACAAAGGGAACAGAGGCAGAACCTGCAGAGATGGCATGAGAGGGCACCAGGAGGATGGGGAGATGGACCTAAGGCCAGGATTGTGAGGGGTCCCGGCTGGAAGGTGCTAGGTGGAGGCTGGTGGCCCCCAGGGGACTGTTAGGTGGAGGCTGGTGGCCCCTAAGGGACAGTTAGGTGGAGGCTGGTGGCCCCCAGGGGACTGTTAGGTGGAGGCTGGTGGCCCCTAAGGGACAGTTAGGTGGAGGCTGGTGGCCCCGAAGGGACAGTTAGGTGGAGGCTGGTGGCCCCCAGCGGACAGTTAGGTGGAGGCTGGTGGCCCCCAGAGGACTGTTAGGTGGAGGCTGGTGGCCCCGAAGGGACAGTTAGGTGGAGGCTGGTGGCCCCCAGCGGACAGTTAGGTGGAGGCTGGTGGCCCCCAGGTGAGTGTTCTAGGTCTTGGTGAAGTAGAGGTGGACTTTGATGGTGAAGGTTCCAGGGGCTGAGGGGGCTGGGGAGGACGGTGATGAGGTGTTGGTGGCACCTCAGGGAGATGGTGACACCCAGGCGGGGTCGCTCCTCTGATCCAGAAACTCCAGCCCAGTGCGCAGCCGCTCAGAGCTCACACAGGCGTGAAGCCAAACCCACCCTGTCTGTGGTTTTATCACTTCCCTGTTTCTCCCCACCGACACCTTCTCCTCCAGCACAGACACCCTGGAAGCCACTGAGAAGTGGGACATTCAGAATTCCCCAGGGGAAGAAGGAGCCGCGAGGGAGGTGGGGGGAGCACACAGCTGTTCACACACAAGTACACAGCCCCCCCCATCAACACAGACACAGCACCCACACACACAGGCACACAGCCCCACCCCACCCTCAGCACATAGCACCTCCCATACACACACACACACACACACACACACACACACACACACACACGTGCACACAGGCACACATAGAGGCATACAACACCCCCCCCCTGCAGGCACATACTTGTACACACAGTCACACACACACACACACAAGCACACATCCTCCCACATACACAGGCATATACAGGCATATACATACACACACACATAGGTGCACGCACAGGCATATATACAAACACACACATGTACGCATGCACATATAAGCATACATGTAAACACAGGCACGCTCATTCACACAGACACACACATGCACACATGTGCACACAATGTACACACAGGCACACAGCACATAGATGGGCACACACACACAGGCCTGCCTCCCTCCACCACCATCCTGTCTCCCGGAAGATCTGGTTTCCTCCAGGGGGCCATCTGTCGCTGAGTCTGCTCTAAATCTTGCTGTCTCCTTGCCATGCTGCATAATTAATTACTTCAAAGCACGGAGGCCCCCAGTGCTCACAGGGCCAGGAGCCAGCTGGCCAGTGGAGAAGTGACTTGCCATGATAGCTCCGGCCCTGCCGCTGCTGCCACAGTGGGCAGCATGGACAAAGCCCCACCCCTGCCCCGATTTCCACAGAACCATCTGCCACCGGCTTGGCAGGGGCCAGGTTCTTGCAGGGGCTCAGTGACATGGGTGGTACTTAGAGACAAGGCGGCCACACGCTGGCCGTTACCATAAAAGGGAGTGAACCGGGCCAGCTCAGCTGTGACCGACACCATTTGTCTTTGTCAGTTAGTCCCTACGTCTAGAAGTTGTTCACTCCACTCCCGCAGGGGTGACTGGACTCCTGAGCCTTTGGGGAATGTGAAGAATAATATTAAAGTGGCCGTGGCAGGGTGTGGCTTGGGGTACAGGTTTGCGTGGCATTCGCAGAGCGCCTCTATATAAAAATAATTACATAAGATAAAGTAGCCGAACCCAGCCCAGGAGCCAGGGACCATGAGTGAGCCCCAAGCTCTTTGAGGCTGGACCTTGCAGACATGGAGTCTGCTGGAGTTCCCATTTGGCCAGCCAGCAACTCTACAATGCCCTCAGAACAAAATGCCCTGGACCCTGATACGCAGCTAGAACATCATCAATCGCTGGTGCCAGAAAACTTGGGCTGAGGAAGGGGTTGTGTGAGCTTCTGTGTTCGAATGGCCTGAGGGCAGATCTCAGGTGTAGCTCTAGGACTGTTCCCAGGATCCTATCTCACTTCTAATCTGCAGCTTGGAGTCATGTCCACACACCAGCAGCAGCAGCAGCAGCAGCAGCAGCAGCAGCAGCAGCTGTCTCTATATCCATCACCCTCTGAACACGAGGAAGAAGCCCTGAATGTTCTTGGGGATCTAGGCCTGGCACATTCACATCACCCCACAGCTAGGCTGGTGAGTGACCAGGCTGATATCTGTGCCAACTACACCAGGTGATCACAACATTACACTCTGCATCCTGGGCATGAAGCCATCTCTCTGGAGGTTTGGAAAATGGGTATAAATGAGAGGGTCTGCACACTCATGAGTCAGGGGCTCTGTTTCTACATTTAAGAAAAAAGATAGCATGACTAAGCATGCTGGAAACACATGTGTGTCCACGGGACCTCTTACAAACATCCCAGGGTGTGCATACTCCAAGATCTCTGAGAGCCAAATGCCCATGTTACAGGTAGAGCAATGTTCCTTAAACCCAGAGAAAGAAAGAAACAGGATCCTGATGACATCATCTAAGCCCCTGGGTCAAGCCACACTTGAAAGTCCATGGTCACCAGGCAGACAACATACGTAGTCCTGGCTGGACTCTGCTCCCTGGGTGCCTGTTTTCTCTCCCAGTGTCCATGGTTGGAGGGCAAGTCACAGTCACCCACACATCTCTCCACGCAAACATCCCAGCTGATTCCTCTCTCGTGGTGGCCACAGGAACTGCACAGCTATGAGACCGAGAACCCAAACTATCAGCCCAAACTGACCCATCCACCCCTTCCCTACAGGGACAGAGAGGGCATCTCCTCCCATCATGCCTTGAAGTGTGATTCTGGGCATGGTCAGAGCCCTTCCCTCAGTGCCAGGTGTTCGGAGCAGAGGACAAGCAACACAAGAATCCAGCCCCAGGGTGTCCCTGCCCGAGCTCATGCTCCCATGCTGTCTCATCCCCACAATAGCCTCCCTGTTTGGAGGTGGCCTATGCAAGGCTCTTTCTCCTCTGACAAAAAGAGGTGTATCTAAAATAGGCCAGGGCCTGGGCCTCCGGCCAAGTGTGGGTTAAAGTGGGTCAGGCTGGAGAGAAGGCTGCAGGACGCTGCAGGAATGGGCAGACAGACAGCTCCAGCTGACCCCACTTCCTCTGTGCTGGGCACTGGGCTGCACATTCAGTGTTTGTGACCTCCCTGAGTCCCCACACTGTCTTAGAATCAACGCATTGGGATCTACATATTACACAGGGGGAAACCAAGGCTTGATGCAGGGGCTTCCTCCGGGTCCAAAGCCTGAACTTGGAGCCAGCAGAGCAGACTCCCAGGCTATACCGAGGTAGCAAATAACTAACTTGGCCATCTGGCATCTTGACGCCCAGCCCAGACCAACCCAAGCCTGAGGGCCTGAACACAAATGTGTCTGCAACTTCCTTTGCCACTTAAAAAAAATAACTTATTTAATGTTTTATTTTATGTGCATTGGTGTGAGTTACAGATCTGGAGTTACAGTGGTGAGCTGCCATGTGGGTGCTGGGAACCAAACCCAGGTCCTCTGGAAGAGCAGCCAGTGCTCTTAACTACGGAGCCGTCTCCCCTCCCCCACTTGCCGGTTTTTAAGTGAGATTAAGGAATGAGAACAGCCGGAGATCGTGGCTTCAATGCAAATGATTTCAAATAAGATGGAAAAATGTGACTTGCTTCAGGTATGGCTGGATCCAGGTGTTGGTGCAATAGCCTTTTTGTTTTGTTTTTGTTTTTCGAGACAGGGTTTCTCTGTAGCTTTGTGCCTGTCCTGGATCTCACTCTGTAGACCAGGCTGGCCTCGAACTCACAGAGATCCACCTGGCTCTGCCTCCCAAGTGCTGGGATTAAAGTTGTGTGCCACCACCGCCCGGCTGATACAATATCCTTCCAGCTCTCTCTTCTTTTTCAACCTCTGTGAGACCCCATCTTCAAGGCAGCAGGAACAGTAATGGGTGACTGGATCCAAAATGGTGTGCTCTGGAGTCCCCTCTCCCCTCTCTCCTCGCCCCCCACTCCATATTCTTCTCCCTATGTATTTTTCTCTTCCTCTCTCAGCATCTACATAGGAATACAAAGAAAGGTTTGGACTGGCAATATGTTATTGGTGACAGGGACACCAAGGAAGAGATGTTGCTGTCAAAGCCAGTGCCCCCACCAGGCCCAAGGCAGTATAGATCAAGGACAGAGTGGGAAGGCTCCCAGCATGCTTTGCTTCCTGAGCATAGACCTTGACCTGTGTAGCCCAGGATGTCCACTAGACTTGGGACATCAGGATTTATTTCAGAACACACAATGAGAAAGAGACTGTGTTTGGCTCTTAACAAGAAAATGAGACGGGGCAGCTGAGCCAAGTTGGGGATGGTCCCTGCCTTTTAACCTTATCACACACTGCAGCAGATGGCTTGGAACCATTTGCCTCATCCTCAAGGGACGGTGAGGCCCCTGGCTGAGAGACAAGGTGTGAGGGGGGTGGAGGTATGGTAAGCCCATAACCTGACTTCAACATGAGGGACTCTGGGTGAACACTCCAGGTCTAAATGAGGGCAGGTAACAAGCATCATGTGAAGTCTGTGGTGGCCTGTGAATGCCACGCTGTCTCTAACCCTGTAGACCTGGCCACAAGCCCAAGTCTCAGAAGCCCGAGAGCCCCAGGCCCTTGTAGCTGCACAGAACAGGACAAAAGTGGCTTCAGGAAGGGCGGGCTTACTGCGGCTCATGGATGAGGCACAGCCCGTCACGGTGGGAAGGCGTGGTGACAGGGTGCCAGGCGGCTGCCACACTGCATCTGCAGTCGGGAGACAGAGAGAGATCCAGGCTGGTTCTCTTCAACCCAGGTCCCCATCCCATAGGATGGTGCCACCCACATTCAGATGAAGTCTGAACCTCTCTGGGAACATCCTCATAGACACGCTCAGAGCCGTGTCTTCTGGGTGACTATCCCAGTCCAGTGGATGAGGTGGATGGACATCGGGGTGCACTGAGCTTAAGCACCAACCATCTGTGCTCAGATTCTTCACCCCCTTCAGCTCCGTGGAGGACCCCAGTGGTGAGCTGAGTCTGCCTTGGTGCTGGCTGGCTCCCCACACAGCTGTCCCTATCTGCTGACCCTTCTCTCTTCCTTTGAGATCTATCCACTCTGGGCCTCTGAGGAGCAGGTGTCCCCTAACAACTGCAGCTTAACCAAGGGTATTTTTGGTCCCCCCCAATCTTAGGAAATTGCAGGGACACTGCTGGCAGCCTGACAAGGAGATAGAACAGCCCCCTCCTCCCCCTCAGTCCCTTGCCAGCACACATCCCGAATGGCGATGAAGGAACCGGACTCCTTGTCTGCCGCTGCCCGTGAGACGCCTGCAGATCGCAGCTGAGAACAGTCCACAGAGACTGAGAAGAGGCTCTCCGGCCTGGGGTTCTGATCTGGGGGCTCCCCTGAGGGTGTAGTCAAGCGCTTGCACCTTCACAGGGGTTCACACACGGCTGTCTGTGGCTGGAGGCTTGGGGTCCTCACTTTGCAGCCTCTCCACGGGTGCTTGAGTGTTCTCACAGGGTGGTAGCCAGTCCTCAGCAGCGAGATAATGAGGGGGAAGGCACAGGGCATCTCCTCTGGGCTGCAGCCTGTGGAGCCTTAGGAGGCGGGGCCTAGTGGGAAGAAGTTGGATCATTGGGGCAATGCCATTGAGGTCATTGAAGTGGGGATATTGGAACACATGGGATGGCGTGAACATGAACACACAGTCGTGTGTACACACACACACACACACACACACACATACACACACACACACACACACACACACTTACTTCCTGGCTCCTTCATCCATGAACTTTGCACCACAGGCCCAAAGTGAAAAGCTTAAGAAGCATGGATACAAGCAGGGCGGTGGTGGCGCACGCCTGTAATCCCAGCACTCGGGAGGCAGAGGCGGGTGGATCTCTGTGAGTTTGAGGCCAGCCTGCTCTACAGAGTGAGATCCAGGAAAGGCACCAAAGCTACACAGAGAAACCCTGTCTCGAAAAACCAAAAAAAAAAGAAAGAAAAAAGCATGAATAGAAATCTACAAAACCTTGAGCCTAAACAGACTTTTCCCCCCTTATAATCTCTCTGTCTCAGGGGTATTTTGTCACCGTGGTAGAGAGTTGCAAAATGTCCTATCCCTACGAGTCCCTGCCATCTCCCAGCATGCTCTCTGCACAGTCATTGCAGAGGACTGAGAGTGGGACCCTAGGCTGGAATGCCGTGCTCCTTGTTACCTGCCTGGTTCAGGGACCAACTTCAGGGAAAAGGAGTCCAAAGTGTTTGCTTTCATTGTTTTTCTGTTGCCATGGTAAAGCACCATGACCATGGCAATTTAGAGGAGGGGGGTTTTATTGGGGCTGATGGTTCCTCAGGAATGAGGCCCTCGTGTCGGGGAAAGTATGGCAGCCATGCAGGAAGCCGCGAGAGCCACGTACCTCCCCCCAGGAAGGCTGTGCCACCCAAAGCTCTCAAAACAGTGCTGACTGGGAAACAAGTCTTCAAATGTGCAGGACTGCAGGGGACATTTCATTCAAGCCGCCACAATGTTCAATACAGAAGCTTTCTGGGTGGCTTTGAGTCAGCTGTACCTGGTTCAGAGGGTATTGGGGTCTCAGACACAGTGGGCCTCACATGCGCTGTGGATGACTGCGCTCCCCTGGAGCGGTAGGGCCCCACTTACCCCTCAGCCACCCTCCATGCCAACCATGGGTCATGGATGCTGAGAGCCCCACAGCTAGAGGGCTGTGTTCCAGCCCCACAGGTCCAGCTTTCCTCATACATGCTTGGCTGTTTCACATATTACTTCAGGTGGGCAACCTCTTACTCAAATGAAGTCCTGAGACCATCGGGGAGGGCCATCTTCCACAGCTCTGCCTTCTGGGGTTCCATCAATAGGGCCTACAGAACCACCAGGCTGAGACTCAGAGGCTTCCGAGGCTATATTTCCGAGACTGTCCAGCCTTTCCTAGATGCCTCCACCGAGGAGCTCCCCACCACAGATCCTCCCTACCACCTCCAGGTGCTCCCTATTGTTAAGGTCCCCACTTGGAGCACTCCCCACTGAGATATCACCACCCAGATGTTCCCTACTTGAGGTGCTCCTGGCTCCTGGGGAATCCAGCTGCCTGCCTGCCTTGCCATCCCCAGAACACATTCCCACAGGGACACTGTCTGCTGGACATTTTAAAGCATGCTTCTCTGCTCTGGGCGGTCTGAGCCAGTAACCAAGTTTAGGGTGGGAATTCCTCAGCCAGGATGCAGACCACAGACTCAGGTGCTCTGGCCCCCACAGAGGGTCGCTGTGAGGGTGATGGGGTCCCCATGAGTTCTTCCCTCCCCCTCCTTTACTGTCTTTTATGCCAAGGTTGTTTTGATCCTGTGGTTGCCAGGATACCAGCCCTTGGTGGCAGCTTCTGAGAAGCCATGTGGTCTAGTTTGTATGAGGTCGACTCCTGCGAAAACACAGTGGGGGGCCAAGATTGGGGTTCAGGCCAGGGCAGAGGAGAGGGGGACAGGGTGTATATGGTGAAGACCTCAGGATGAGGTGGGCAGTCCCCCAAGTGTTTAGCCCACCAGCAGGGCTCACCCAGTCAGCACACTGTGAGAGTTCTCCCAGCCCCTCTGAGCCTGTCTCCTTCCTCCAAGATCCCCCATAGCACTCGCCCGAGGAGTGCAAGGCCAAGGGCAGCCTGCGCAGCTTTGTGAAGCCCTGTTGGCAAATGAGTTTTTGAAAGTGTAGAAAAGGGATTAGAAAGCTGACTGGGGATATAAGTCAGTGGCCAAGGGCTTGCCTGGTATGTGCAAGGCTCTGGATTCAATCCCTAGCCCTGATAGATAGATAGATAGATAGATAGATAGATAGATAGATAGATAGATAAATAGACATAGATAGATAGATAGATAGATAGATAGACATGATAGATAGATAGACATAGATAGATCATAGATAGATAGATAGACAAGATAGATAGATAGATAGATAGATAGATAGATAGATAGATAGACAAGATAGATAGATAGATAGATAGACATGATAGATAGATAGATAGATAGATAGATAGACAAGATAGATAGATAGATAGATCATAGATAGATAGACATAGATAGATCATAGATAGATAGATAGACATGATAGATAGATAGATAGATAGACATGATAGATAGATAGACAAGATAGATAGATAGATAGATAGACAAGATAGATAGATAGATAGATCATAGATAGATAGACATAGATAGATCATAGATAGATAGATAGACATGATAGATAGATAGATAGATAGATAGATAGATAGATAGATAGATAAGAAAGGTGTGTGGATTGAAACATCATATAGTTTCCCATACATCACATCTAAGCCTCTTTTTATGTGCCAGTTAACACACACACACACACACACACACTCCACCACGTTCCTCTGAATGAACAAAACCAGTTACAATAGAACCGAGTATCTGTGGGGACTCTAATTAAAATATCTGAAGCAGGAAATGGAAGAATGCATCTTACTCATCGGTACATGTGCAGGACAGGACCACAGGGCACGGCACGCTCACACAGGAAGCTGTCGGATCTCCCACACGAGCCCTCGGAGGTCTCATTCTGTACCCTAGAGTCCCGGACACCACGGTGAAGTCTGTTGATATTTTCCACACAGTGGAGGCCATCCGGCCTCAACCCTACCACATCAGCCAGATGCACTGTCCTGAAGGGCATGGCACCAGGGGACACCATCATTCTAAATTGCACAGCAGCCTGGGGAGGGTGGCGTCAAAGACAGGCAGAGGTGGATGTTGTCTTTGTCCCCCAGCACCTTCCTGGAACCATGTGTGTGTACGTGTGTGTGTGTGTGTGTGTGTGTGTGTGTGTGTGTGTTGGTTTGCTTGTTTGTTGCTTTTTAACAACTTCCTGCATAAATCAAGGCTCAAATCCAGTTCTTTCCATCAAACAAAACAAAACAAAATAAAAACACTGATGCCAAGGAAACAAGAGGCCAAATGGGACTGTCATCGGTACCTCACAAATGTTCCCCGGCTGATGAAGGTGCCTGCTCCACAGCAGCTCACTCCACTCCCCACAGCTCCAAATCTAAGGCCATAAGACATGGGCGGTGCCCAAATGAACCCGTGAATAAAGGGGAGGGACTAGGGGTTGGGTGTGGATGGGGGAGCGTGTGCCCATGAATAGCCTTGTGTGGATCGGTGGGCAAGAGAACACTATGGAGCTCCCTTCCTTTTCTCTATTTAATTTTTTTTGAGACAGGATCTCAAGCAATTCAGGCTAGGCTTGAGCGACCTCCATAGCCAATGATGACCTTGAACTTCTGACCCTTCTGCCTTTGAGAAATTCCGGGATTCCAGACACACGTCACTATACCGGGTTGGTGAGTTAATGGGTTAATGTGGATGGACCCCATGGCTTCCCTCATGCAAGCGATCTACTTGTCCCCTAAACTTCTCTGCCTGGAAGCCCCACCCTCGCCCACTTGTAAGAGTGGCTGTATAAGTGCCCACCAAACACACGCATACACACTAAATGCGTGTTTTGGACTGTGGGCAAACAGAACGTCAGACCAGAGGACTTGCTGGTGACAGGCAGGCACTCTTCCAGGAAGCTGCCCTGCAGCCCTGTCCAGAGTGTTTTCAGGAACTCAGTTCTCACAGCTCACAAAGTAACAAAGCTCTGGGCCTCAGTTTCCCCATCTTAGCATTGATAGGCTTGACCCTTGACCCTGCTATTCCAAACAGCTTATCTGAGTGGGTACACGTAGGAGGTGGAGACAAGTGTGTGCCTCCTTGAACAGGTCCTGAAGTACCCGCCCACACACACTGTAAGGCTGCCCGAACCCTACCCAGTATCATACTTAAGTATTTACCCACCTGGCCTAACTACTCCTAATGCAGACAGTTCTCACCACCTGTCCAGGGTCAAGTGTGGAGACATTCCTGTTTATCACCCTCATGTTGCAATGCAGGGGACAGGCCCATGACACACAGAGAGGTCCTGGAGTGAAGGATGCCTCTCTCTACGTGCCTGGTTTGCCACGGTATCCACAGCCAGTATGAAAGGCACAGCATCAGAGATAGCAAGGGCCTCATCCCCTCACCCCTGCTGCTGGACACTGAGCTGGGGACTCCTGCTTCACATGCTTCCCTCCACCGAGCTGAGCAGACCACACACGCATCCTGTTTCCAGAGATGAGAACCAAACACACACACACACACACACACACACACACACACACACACACACACACACAGAGTCCTGTTGAGTCCTCATGACACATGCCAGAGTGCATGCTCTGGAAGAGACGAGCAACTTTCCATCAACTGGCCAATGGAGAACCCTGGTACATCATCGGACTTCAGTATCCCAGCTGTCTGGTTCCTCCATAGCCTCGTGCCTCACATAACTGATGCTAAGGTCTCTCACGTAAACTCAACCTGTGAACCAGGCTCTGAGGACATAAAATGAAGAACCCCGGTCTCTGCCTGCATAGAGACTTCCACCTGGGAAGCAGAAGGACATGACCAAGGAATTAGAGAAGATGCTATAAAACTACCTGTGTAGGTTTGGAAAGATGACTCAGTCAGCGGTTAAGAGCATCAGCTGCTTTTATAGAGGACCTGGGTTTTGTTTCCCAGTGCCCACATGGCAGCTCACAACCATCCATAATTCCAGTCCCAGGGGAACTGATGCCCTTTTCTGGCCTCTGAAGGCACCAGTCATACACGTGGTGCACAAGCATGCATGTAGGCAACACATTGGTATACTTGAAATAATAAAATAATTTAAAAGTGTTGGGGGTTTTTTGGGGGGTCATTGTGTCAGGCCACCAACATCTCTAGGACAAGAAATCTCAAGAGGCTATGATCCCCACGATCCATCTCCTTCACCCAGTATACTGCCCCACATCAGAGATGCACATTGGGTGGAGACTGCAGCGCGTCCACAGGCATCTAGGAAAATGAGCTCTCTTCCAGCTCTAATTCTGTGGCTCCTGTGTGAGGTGTGAGGCATCCACATCTGTGAGAAAGCTCTGGTGGCTTCTTGGGTGCCTTGCTGGGAGCCTGTGGGTGTGGCAGAGGGTGTAAAGACAGCTGCTGAGTAGAACCAACTTCCCATCAAAGCCCTCAGCTCCTCTGCACTACAGGGGCATGTACAAGTGGGAAGGAGAGAGGAGGGAGAGTCTGCAGAGTTCTAGAATTGCATCCAGCCAGGGCAGAGAGAGGTCCCTGGGGTGTGAGTGAAGGCACACCCCACCCTGCACCCTCAGGGGCACCTTCCTACCAAGAATGTCAGCAGCTCTGAAGTCTAGAGGGCTCCTCCGCCCAGGAAAAAGGGAAGTCCATCTTCACACCTTTGCCCAGCCAGCAGTTACCACACAGCTGCTCTGTATCGGGGACTGTGTGACATGCTGGGGACCCTGGGATGAGCTGACCTGGGCCCTGCCCAGGTGAAGTTAGTTCACAGTCCAGTGGGGAGGTCCCACTCCGAACCAACACAGTTGCAGGGGGAGCGAGATGAGGGGTTGAGGAACTGTTGGGGGTCTAGTGAGGGTGGGTGAGCGAGGGTTAATAAGGATGAATAGAAAGCAACTACCTGGAACCTGGAGGAGGGAAAAAAGATTGAGGGGCCCGAGAAGATGGCCGAGTGACAGACCCGAGTTCAATTCTCCTGAATTTCTGACTTCCAAGGGAAACATTTTAGAAGATGGTGACAAACCTCTAGCCAGCCTGAGAGCTAAGAATGTCACCAGGTATCACTTGAGGCTTGTAGCAGAGCTGTCCCAAGTCCATGTTTTGAAGGAGAATTTCTGGAAAGAAGCCGCGTCTGTGCACTGGCTGGTTTTAAGTCGACTTGACACATGCTAGAGTCATCTGAGAGCAGAGAGCCTCAATTGAGAAAAGCTGTAAGGCATTTTCTTAATTAGTGATTGATGGGGAGGGTCCAGCCCACGGTGGGTGGGGCCATCCACAGGCTGGTGGTCCTGGGTTCTATGAGAAAGCAGGCTGAGCAAGCCATGGGGAGCAAGCCAGTAAGCAGCACCCCTCCATGGCCTCTGCATCAGCGCCTGCCTCCAGGTCCCTGCCCTGACTTTATCTAATGATGGACCATGATGTGGAAACATAAACCAAATAAACCCTCTTGTTCCCAAGTTGCTTTGGGGGGGTGGGGGGGGGGGGGCAGGGGGCGGCTGACCAGAAATGCAGCAATGTGGACAGGTTGGAACGTTGCGGTTGCAAGTCCCGAGCCAAATCATCTTGGGGCCTATTTAGTCTTTCGATAGCCATTGCCTTTCTCTGTGTCTGACCCCGCAGCTTTTGTGACCCTTAGGTAATTCCTTTTGTGCTGTTGGAACACACCCCCACGGTCCAGCAACCACCAGGCTGAGAAAGCTGAGAGACAGCATCTGAGATGTACAGCTGCGATGTCCTGGCTTTGCGCTAACCCTCTTCCCGGATGTCACCACCAGTATTTGAAAAGGGCCTTGACCTGTGGCTCTCTTTTGTTCTGTGGCTGCAGAACTTTTATGAAACACTGACCGTGCAGGAACGCGGTGTTTGGGGCGACAGGGGTGCGTTCCCAGGCCACGCATCAGCTTCTTTTTGAACAATGTTTTTATATTTTAAATGTTTGGGGGAGGGGAAGGAACCAAAGAAGAGTCATCTTTTTAAATTTTATGTTTTATTTATTTTTGTATAAACAAGAATGAAATTAAAATTCCTGAAGTTTCATGGAAGCTGGTCGGGCGCTGTGGTTTACACTTGGGCAGGGGCCTCCCTGTGGAAGACACCACCCACCCACCCAGCTCTTTGCTAGAAAGGCTCGTGGGCGCCCACGCGAGGCGGCCAGCGCAGACACCCAGAGAGACCCGGAGCGCTCGGGCCGCGTGGAAAACAAGAATGAAACGTTTTCCATTTTTGTCTCCGCGGTGGTTTGTGTTCCAATTTTTGTTGCAGGGGTTGGAAGCATAAGACGAAACGCTGATCTTTCCCTGCAGGCACCCAATGTTTCCAGAGTCCGTGCGTGTCCCGCACCCCAGTGTCCCGCACCCCGCGTGGGACCCGGGGAACTCAGCGAGGCGCTGGATCTGCAAACCTGAGGGGCACCAGGCCCCGCCCACCTCGGTGACTGACAGCGCGCTGAGAATGGCGCTTTGCTGACACCTGGTGGCCAGCACGGGAAGTGACTCCCAGAGGGGCTGGGGAAGCGGGCAGGTGGGTGCTTGGGGACCAGGAGAGGATGTAGGTGGTTTTCCAGGACAAGTGAGGGATGGAATGAGAGGTCAAGGGTGTGATCACACTCTCCCATGACAGACAAAGGGGTGGGGGGCGGGGACTCGGGACCAGCCACCAAGTCCTGGGTCCAGGCTCAAGGGAGTCCGTGTGCTGCTGGAGTTCACACACCAGGTTCCCGCCCTGCCCGGTGGAAGCCCACTCCCTGCATCCCCAGTGCCTCGGGGGAAGATTGTGTTTTCTGAAGATGCCCATCACCAGATGTCCTATCGGCTGGTGGGAACTTTGTTCCTTCCTCCCAACCCTGGGCAACCCCACGTGACCCGGACGCCTCTTAGAGAATGAGGCGCCAGTCCCAAAGTTGCATCTTCCTCCTGGGGTACCAGCTCCTGGAAACCCATCACCATGGGGTGGAGATGCCAGTACCCGCTTGGGGATATCCAAGAGGACAGCTCCCCACCCAGCAAGCGGCATTCAGCCAGATGAGCCCTTCCCTGCGAGAGCCACCTTGGACAACCCATCTGAGACCAGCTGACCCACTGGGCACTCCCAAAATTGCGGATCTTTGAGCAAAAGAAACGACTGTTAAAGTTTTACCACTTACCTTGTGAGAGACTGATCAGTCAATGATGAGGAGCTGGCTGTGCCTTCCCTGGTACCCCACCCCACCTGCACACCCACGTATCACAGTCAACACACACACACACACACACACACACACACACACACACACATCCCTAATCTCTCAGGGGCATAGAGAATCGCCACAGCATCCTGCTTGCCCCGCTTTGCACATCTGTTCCCTTTGCCAAGAACGGTTCTCACCTCAACTTCACCTGGAAAATTCCATGTCTCTTCAAACACTTCGCCTCTTGGGAAGCCCTCACCTGGCCCAGAGATGTCTCCTTTCTCTGGCCACCGCCATGTGAGTTTTCTGGGACAGAGAACTAGGCAGGGCGGGTGTTGTTCCTGGTTTGGAAGCTGAGCATCTATGACTGAGTGCCAGCCGGGCAGATCCGTTCCTCCTGTGGGCTGCAGGGAGCCTGCCCTCAGCATTCTTAGGACTTCCTTGGGAGATAAAAGAAACTTGCCCTTCTTAGTGTCGTGTGTTAGTCAGGGTTCCCTAAAGAAACAGAACCAGCCGGGCGGTGGTGGTGCACACCTTTAATCCCAGCACTGGGGAGGCAGAGCCAGGCGGATCTCTGTGAGTTCAAGGCCAGCCTGGTCTACAGAGTGAGATTCAGGACAGGCACCAAAAACTACACAGAGAAACCCTGTCTTGAAAACCCAAAAGAAAAAGAAAAAAAAAAAAAAGAAAAGAAACAGAACCAATAATGTAATGATGTAGCAAAAGACACAATAAAAGAGATGTATTCCTGTTGGCTTATACAGCCGGGTTAGGGATCCAACAATGACTCCTCACATACCAGACATAGAGAGAACTCAGGAGCCGCTCAGTCCACACAGCTAGTTGCTGGGGAAGCCTAAGTACAGCGCTACAATCCAGGAGGTTCCTGTAAAGAGGCTGGTTTTGAGTCACCACAGGAAGGCTGAAGCCACTGGAGTCTGGTGTCCACGCAGGACAGCAGCAGCAACAACAGACACTGGACAGGAGCCAAAGCAGGTGGGCCCAACCCGCTTCCCTCAGCGGACCTCTGACTGGAAGGAGCTGCCTCCCTTTGGCATCATCACCCTCCATTGTTCCTTCCACCCCCTCACAGACTCACTCAGAGTGTGTCCCACGGGTGAGTCCAGTCCCATCAGGCTGACCGTGGAGACCAACGATCACACATGACCCTCTGTGACTTCCCATGTTTATCTCTGTGTTTCCCCTTTGCGTATGGACACCCTGACGTTGGGTTAGGGGCTCCCTCCTCAGGTACCATTTTATTACATCTGCAGCAACTGACATCCAAAGAATGCCCCCTCTTCTGAGCAACTCCATCGGTAATAATCACCGTGGTTCAACTCCCACTTTGTTTAGTCCCAGGAAGGAAGTAGCCCCTTCGTAGAGGAGATTGAAGAATGAACAGGGAAGCAGAAGTTATTACCGTGTATTGATTCCCTCCTGGGGTGGGTTGAGTGGGTCTCCCACAGCTCAGGCGCTGCAAACAAACCCTCTGGCGTGCTGCTGAGACCTTTCAGGGGAATCAGGGCCCAGGGACTCGAGAGGCTCAGTGGCTAAAAGCACTGTCTGGTTTTTCAAAGGATCTGGGTTCGATTCCCAACACCCATGTGGTGGTCCCCAAACATCTGTAATTCCAGTTTTGGGTGGACTCGGGGCTCTCTTCAGGTACCAAGTACACACGAGGTGCACACATGTACATGTAGACAAACACTCATACACATAAAGTGAAGTAAGTCTAAAACCATTTTTAATTTTAAAAAAAAGAGGCAGGGTCTAGGGCAGGGTGCTAAAGTCATTGGAACTACATTCTTGGAAATCATGAACCTGGTCTGGTGGGGTGATGGGCATCCTTGCCAGAGTGAGCTCGGTCCTTCTGCACAGGGTTGGTTCTCTTCCGTTGTTTGACCCTGTCACCCTTCCAAAAGGACCCCTGTATCCAGAGGTGGCTGCCCTGTCTTGAACTTCCAGCCTGTGGAAACAACCTCTCGCTTCCTGAGTAACTAGCCTCTGGTATTTTGTTATAGCAATAGATCACAGACTGATAAGCCTCCGTGGTTTCCCATGTGCCCATGTTGGAGGGGGTCCTTCTAAAGAGTGTTTAGATGGACAAGCGTGTCCAAGCGTTCCTTGGTGGCTGTCACCCCCCACCACACACACACACACACAAAGCAGAGGTTTGCAGGATTGGAATACACAGGAGATGACAGAGACGGAGCCGACAGTCCACAGACAGACTCCGAGTGGGGTTCTTCAGTGGCCCGCAGGCCAGTGGCTGACCAGAGGTTAAAAAAAAAAAAATCAAAGGAGAAACTGAGTCTTACTGCATTCAAGGCATAGAAATTGCCTCCAGAAAAAGTAAGAACATGAGTGAGTGCTGAGACCAAAGCTCTCAAACATCGGGGGTATTGGAGACTGGATTTGAGTCCTGGGGTTCAAAAGCACCTTTTAAGGACTGTAAAAGCCATGGTGGGGGTGGGGGCTTGAGATCTGAGTGTGTTACATTTTAAAATGATATTCAGAGTTACCAGGAGAGAGGCGAAGAGCGACCCCGCATCCACCTTGAGAAGAAGGCGGCACCGCCTGCCCGTGACTGTTTTTTCCATCCCTGCTTAGCCCTCACGGGAACAGCACAGCTCTGAGAGGTCCCCTGGAGTGAGGCCCATGAAGAAGACCTCCGTGGCCTTCCTCTCCTGTGATGTCACCTCCTAGCTGTGCTCTAGGATGGCCACACAAGTGACCAAACCAACCCAGGGACAGAGGTGGGAGCAGGGGACACACGCAGACACGTGGCTAAGGCTTCTCTCGAGATGCAGGGGGACACTGCAGGGCCTTGGATCCTCTGGAGGATACAAAGCCAACCAAAAAGTCACTGCCCTGCTCTTAGTGATGACAGAGCAGTGAGGGTGACAGATAACCGACCTGTCACCCACCCTGGGAATGACTGTTAGCATTATGTTGGGCAAGGCCGGAAGGTCAGCCACACCGGCCATGTGCAAGGCACTGGGGGTGGTAAATCAGATAGAGAATCAGAGAGAGATAGCCTGTGTGCTCTAGGTCACACAGCTATGCAGTGGCGGAGATGTAAGATTCAATGGAGTCTTGTTGCAGTTAGCCCAGATGCTCAGGGCCCTTTTTCCTCCTTCCCTCCCTTCCCCCCCCCCCCCCCCCCCACCACTCACAGACACACAAGCACACACATGTGCCCCCAGGCACACCACAGATAAAAGCCCCACAGCAGCCATGTTGCAAGCCACACTTTATTCACTCTGGTGTCAGGAGGCCCCGGGGTGGTGGGTCTGGCCCCTGGGGAGGGACAGGTTGGGGCTCTAGCTGGAGGGGTGGAAGGCGCCCCGCTGGTGCCACTGCATGTCACGGATGCGGCGCACAGACTGCACCTGGGGGTGAGGGGCCCCGAAGTCACTGTTGTCCTTGTAATCCCCCTTCTCCAGCAGGTACTGCAGTCCGCGGTAGCCGGGGTACTGGTACCCAACCCACCTGTGGGCAGAGGCGGGAGAGGGGCGGGTGAGCTGAAGGGCGATGTAGGTAGGGGCGTCCTGACACCAGGAGGAGCAGAAAGACCAGGACACCGCTTCCCACCCACCCTCTGACTCTGAACCAGTGCTTACTTCCCTCTCCTGATGGGCAGCTCACTACCTCCCAGCACAAACCTTATATTTCACATGGGCTCCTGCACCTGCTCAGGACAGTCCCATCTTGGCCCGGTGCCTAGCAGCAAGGCCCGGGGAGGAGGAGAGACAACCAGAGCTCTCTATCACCCACCCACCGTTAGCACCTTTGCCAGGCAGGGTGCCACTTGATGAAATTGACAAATCTTCCCCAGCCCAAGCTGAGGGACCTGCCCTGTGGACTCTAGCCACCTCCATCCCTGCTCAGCAGCCCTGCACGCCATCATCTCCATCAACCATGGAGAGCAAGCGCACCCCACCCCCCCCCCCCAGCCTCTTCTCACCATAGGGCCCGTGCCGGAGCTTCCTTTAGATGCTTCTCTGGCCTTCAATCCCTACTCTTGCCTTCAGATCTTGGCTCAAGAGCCTCGGGGAAGCCCCTTAGATCTGTGTGGACCCTTAAATGATTGGCAGTTGTCCCTCTGGAGGGTCAGCCACACCAAGCAGGCACTAGGCCCCTATCCGCCTTCAAATCTGGAATCTCTGGCACAGTGCATGGCACTTGGGCAAATTAAATCAGCCAGTGACAGATGCATGGCTGTACACAGAGGTTCACCACGCTGGTGGGGCTTGATGAGCCCCAGAAACCAGGGCACATGGTCAGGCTTGCTTTGCTGGGGCACCAACACCAGAATTTAAAGGGTCCACCTATCTCTGGGGTGTGAACACAAGCCAGTGAATCTGACTGCAAGATGCCACTGGTGAGGGAACCTGAGTCCACAGTGATCACTGCCCTGCTGCTCCCCAAAAGGCTTCTGGGACCACCACGCTCAGCAGTTGTGGCAGCCACGGGGCAGGGCACGAGGAAAGAAGCACTGGGGATGACATGAAGAAAGGCTGGCGGCAGCCTGGTGACTCCCTGAGAGATCAGGCTGCGTGGAGCAGAGCCTGTGGAGAGAGCCCCGCACTCACTGAACGCCTCGGGATGTGGGATAAACAACCAGATCTCTCCCATCCCACCCAGCCGATCCCATTTGCAGAGTGCTTTGCTCTTTCTTAATTAAACTGCCTTTTTTACCATGAATAAGTCAACTTCACAGGTGTGTATATTGTTCCCTGGTGTCTGTGAGCATGACCTACATATACAACGTGTGTGTGTGTGTGTGTGTGTGTGTGTGTGTGTCCTGGGCCAGCCTGCCCTGTGTGTGTGTGTGTGTGTGTGTGTGTGTGTGTGGTGTGTGTGTATGTATGTGTGTGTATGTATGTATGTGTGTGTGTGTGTGTGTGTGTGTGTATGTGTGTGGTGTGTGTGTGTATGTGTGTGTGTGGTGTGTGTGTGTATGAGTGTGTGTGTGTGTATGTGTGTGTGTATGTGTGTGTGTATGTGTGTGTGTGGTGGGGAGTGAGTATTCACGCATGTGCAGATGGGGAGGGAGGGTATGCCTGTATGCGCTCTGTATGAAGCCACAGAAGGACATTAGGTGACCCGCTCTGTCACCGTCCTCTTTATTCCCTCGATAACAGGGTCTCTCACTGGCATCCAGCAAGTCTCAGCCACCCTCCTGTCTCCACCTCCCACAGCTCTGGGGTGACAGGTGTGATGTGGGCCACACATGGCCTTTTACATGGGTGTTGGGGATTTGAACTCAAGTCCTTGTGCTTATGCAGCAAGTGGTCTGAGCCACAAAGCCCTCCAGGTGACTACCCTACTGCCATCACAATGACCTGAAAATAGTCATTACTGTTCAGGGCAGTGACAGAAAAACACATCTGTGCTTAGTGTGGGTGTGGGTGTGTGGGTGTAGGGGGGGGGGTTGTGTACGTGCATGTGTGTGCATGCATGTGTGTGTGTTCCAGAGTGCACATGTGCGTGTGTGTGTGTGTGTGCATGTGTGTGTTTCCAGAATGTTCCACACATGGCTGGTTAAAGCTCAGCAACAGAGTTGTGGGCATAGAATGCCAACAGTATGCACCACCCTAGCACACACTGCCTTAGGATCCACCTTGGACCTCATGGGTGCTATGGCTCACAGTGAGAATTCCACAGGCCGGAGGCCAAGACCATGTGTCAAAGTGGAATTTCTCCTTGAGTCTGTTCACAGGCTCAGGGGTCTGCAGGGGCAGAAGGTCTGCTTCCTCCCTCTGAGCTAAGATCCATTCGCGGCACCTGCTGCCTCCACCTGCCCAGTCAGATGCCGGGGGAGCGGAGGGGAGCACAGCCCAGGACGGAACTTCCCACGCCTATAGGCTGGTGATTCCCACCGGTGGAAGATAAAGCAATGCCCCCCCAACCCCAATGAGCTCAGGGCAGATCAGGACGCAGGTTCCCAGATGCTGAGGTCTGGGGTCACACTCACGTGCCGCTCTGCACCCGCACGGAAGACACCTTCTCCTGGTACCCGTGGGCGTGGAAGCTGGGCACATCGTCATCTACAATCTCCATCTTCTTACCGGTAAAATTGGGGTTCTCATACAGGATGATCTTGTGCTCTTGGCTGTCCTGTGGACAGAGGGGGTGGGTGAAGCCAACCCTCCACCCACCTCTGCCAATAGCCCACCTCATGGGGGGAGGTGGGACAAGCACCCTGGCTGGTGACCCATGGAGCGACTGGCATGGGACAGACAACCTCAGATCCTGCGCTCAGGGAGCATTTGGTCCTGAGAGTCCGGGTTCCCTCCCTCCACCTCCACTTCCTGTTCCATAAACATGCAGGCTCCTAGTGGCCTCAGCAGGTTCAGGGTCTCCCACCATCTCCAGATCTACCGTCCCAGTGAGGAGGTTTTTCTCAATTATTATCCACCCTTCCAGCAGTTCTTACAACGTATGGCACATGAGACAACTGTGACTGAGAGAGGTCAAGTGACTTGCCCAAAGTCACGCAGCTGAGAGGAACAGAGTCAGCACAAGAGCTCAGGTCTTAAAGAGATCCAGTCTTAGACAGAGGTCTGGGAGGTACAAGTCTGGCTTTGGAAGGTGTGGGCACACAAATGAGCATTGCTGAGTCCTTCTTTTCCCTACCCAACCGTCCACATGCTAGTAAGAATCAGGGTCAGAAATAGACCAGAAGCTCACATTGACTGAGTCTGGACTAAAGCATCTCACCCCCATAGCCCCAGGATTTCTATAATACTCATGATTGCTAACCGAGCCTGGCCCTCAAGGACACGGCCCACAGGACAACACAGCTGTCCCGGGAATGGCATCCTCTGGAGTTGGTCTAGGGAGTCAACACCAGCAGCAGAACTAAAATCAAACAGCAGCTTAGGAGGCCAAATGCCTTTGGCCACACCCCACAATGGAGATCCTCGGCCAGAGCAGTGTGGGTGGGGAGCCTCCTGGGCCCTGGCCCTCTGGCTTACCACTTTGATGGGCCTCAGGGAGCTCAGGGAGTCTGTCCTCCGGCTGCTGGTCCAGGAGTCCCAGCGTGGGTATTCACCCTTTTCGAACACAAACTGCTCGCCCTTGCAATTGGCCTGCTCGTAGCCCACCCAGCTGCAAGACAAAAGGAAGGGCTAGTGGGTCTCTTGCCGGGCATCCTGCGGTCGGCAGGGCCCTGGCATTCCACCCTGCTGCACTGGCCCCATCTCAGCCCAAATACAGAGAAGCTAAGTACAAGGTGACCTTGGATATCCAGAACCCAGGCCCCACTGCCCTCCACCTCCGCAGCACACAGGAGAACTAAACAATGAGACTGAAAGACAGCTTGGCCACAGATGACAGTGCATACCCCCAGTGTCCTAAGGCCAAGAGGATGCTGGGAAATTAATAACCAGAACGCAGAACAAGAGCCCCATGACCCTATCTATCTAGCACTGCTGGCCGGTGTCCACAGTGTGCGTGCCTCGGCCCGGAGACCACGAGAGGACAGGGTGACCTCAGCCTGGAGAGAGGAGAGCACCGTCAGCTGGCCACTGAGCACAGCTCTGGACTCAAGGACATGCAGACCACAGCTTCGTCCACAGCAGGCTGCAGACTCAATTCTCCCTTTGTCTCTCTACTCCTTGACACAAGACTCTGACTCCTAGATTCATGGTAGAGAGATGTCCAGCGGCTGCTCTGTGCTGGTGAGAAACTGGGCTGGAATCTAAAGAGGTTTGGGTCGCGTCTCTACAATGGCAACAGCCTCCTGCGCACCCTAAATCACCTGCAGGTGACTCAGGACACCAGATGCCTTGGAGTCACTGTGCAAGCGACTACCTATCCCACTTTAGGGAACAGAAGTGAGTGTGCGTTTGCTTAGAGGCGATTCCCCGTCCGCTCCCCCAACCCAGATACTTTCGGCTGCTCATCATCTGAACCCAGGAATGTGACACCCATGGATGTGACAGCGTTGACTATAATCCACAGCACTCTCTTGGGAGGGCGTGGCCCGTAGAGGAAGGAGAAGTAGGAAAGAGGAAGTGGGAACTTCAAATGCCAAGTTTCTGGGGCTTTCCAGGGCAAAGACAGACACTCTCCCCCTGGGTGACAACGGTGTCTGTTCAGATCTAGGTTGTCAGTGAGAGAGGCCACTGCGTCTGTCACATGCATTTAAAGGACAATGTACAGTAGATTCTGCGAGCCTGCTTCAGGCGCTGTGCTCTTGAGCACAACAGTCAGAGCTCAGGCGTGGTTGAACAAAGCTGTTCATCACGGTGGTGTTGACAACACCCAGCAACCGAGAGAGTGGACAGATTGGGAACACATACAAAGCCACCATACATAATGACAGATGATACAGGTTCACAAACTCAGCTGGACATAAATATACCACCAGGAGATCTGGCTTGAGGTGGCTTCCTGAGCTCTAAGCCCAGGAGTCTGGGGTGGGGCCCCAGATCTGCCTCTAAAGAGTCTCCCTTCTGTGGTTTTGACGCATAGGGACCTCAAATTGCTCTGAAAGATGCCAATGTGAAGTGTGACTTAGGACAGAGAGAACACTGGTGCCTTCTAAGATTTCACAAAACACTGCATAATTCCATCCAAATATAATCTTTAAAAAAAAAAAACCCACAAATACATGCACAAGAAAAAAAAAATCTACGTTTATACCAAAATGTTAATGATAAATATTTCTGAAGGGTAAGCTAAAGTCAAAATTGGGGGCCAGGGACATGACTCTTTGCTATGGTTTTTCTTTCTTAAAATTGAGCACATATTTTAAACAATAACAATAATTTTTTTTCTAGAATTCCAGCACCAGGGAGTTCAAAACCCACCTGGGCTAAGTAGTGAGAGCCTCAAAACAAAACAGAAAACAATTTTAAAATTTAGTTTTAAAAATCAAGACATATTCTGAGAAAGAGTGTTAATGTCTATAAAACAGTTTTGAAGGGTGAGGAGTAGCTCAGGGGTGGGAGATTACCTTGTATAGGTGAAGCCATGGGTTCCACCCTCAGTAACCGCCCCCTCCCAACACACACAACTAACCAAACACCCTAAAACTTATTTTCAATATTAGAAGTATGTTTGGGAAATTCCCCCATCAAAATGGCAAAAGTAGATGAGGTCAGACGTGCTCAAAGGGTGAAGATGTGTGTTCCACAGAGGCGGAGCCTGGTCCTCTGTGCATACTAATAACTGCATGTGTGCAACTCTGTTAGACTCAGGCATGAATGGGTTGTCACACTCAGCACCTACTGGTGCAGGACTCCTGAACCACCAGGTATACTGGTCTACTGACTTTTGGGTGTCACTGTGCCCCCAAACTCACAAGACATTTACAAAGGAGGGAGATGAGAGATACACATGGTCCTCATGCACCTCGCTGCATGCTGAGGGGAGAGGCAGCCCCATGATTGTGTCCCTTTTCTCTTGAGTAGAGACAGGGCCTGAAGTGTGTCAGCTACAGAAAGGAGACAGAATATCAGAGAGGGCAGTCCCTGGTCAGACACCACACAGCCTAGAAGTTCCCTAACCGGGATGTGAACCCAGCCTCCAAAGCACAAACTCCCTCTGGGCTGCCAGACCCCAAATCTTGTGCCATCACACACAACCTAGGAGCCCAGAAAGGCTAGACACCCCCAATTCAACATCGGATCACCAGGGTGACAGTCTCGGGCTCGGTAAGACCACCCAGATACTCACGGTCCAGCCTGCACCAGGACAGAGCCTGCCTTCTCCATACCAGTCTCCTTCAGGTTGGGGCAGGGCCCACTGAGCTCATGGGAGTGACCCTGGAAGTTCTCCTGCTCGAAGATGATGATCTGGAGGGAACGGGAAAGAGTCAGACCGTGGGAAGAACAGGCGGTGAGCAGCCAGCTCAGAGAGCCTCAGGACTGCAGGCCTCCACCCCTCTGATTCAGAGCAGGCATAAAGCGTGAGTGAGGGCCGGAGACTTGGAGTCTGAAGGTGCTGCTCTCTGAGCCTCAGTTTCTCTGCCAGTAAGTTGAGTGGCAGAGCCAACGAGGAGCAGGGAAGCTATCAGGACAGCGGGCGCAAAGGTCAGCTCAGTCTCGAGAGAGGACATCATGGTGTCCTCTCATTTATGTCCATGGAGTGCTAGAGATGAAACCAGGGCCACTCCATACATCCAGCAGCCACTCTGCCCCTAAGCAATAACCCAGCTTCCCATAAATGCACCAGCTAGGGTGCCCACTATGGAGCAGGGATGGGTACGTGGCCCAGACTTGTGTGATGGAGCAGAAATCAGTGGGGAGTATGCAAGCTGAACATACAAACACACCAAACCTGGGATCTTGACAAAAGGTAGTCTCACGGCACTGATTCTGGGGTGCCACACTCCATATTCCAGATGCCACTCAGCTCCCAGGAGGTATCACATCAGGATGTGCAAGACACCCCTCTAAACACACACATGTGTCTCCTGTGCACCCACACTTTCCTGGGCCCTTTTCCCCAAGCCTCTACCCCTGGAGGTCTCCAGGTCTCCCAGTGGCCACCCACATAAGATGGATCTTACTAGAAATCCTCCCTCCTTGTCTCGGCTCTGTCTCCTCATCACCCTTGGCAGGGGTCCCGCAGAAACCCCAGTCAGGATCCCGAGACTCTGCAGAGTGAAGGGACCCACTCAAGGCCCCGCAGCCGTGAGCTAAACACGGACAGAGCCCACATTCACAACTGAGAACACGGGGCCTTTCTAGCCACTCCTTTCCGTCCCCTGGAGATGGGAGCTTGCAGCCACCTCTGGATGAAGAAGTGGACAGGAGAGGGGTGAGGGGGCTGTGCAGGGTCTGTGAGGTCAGCACTGGCTGGAGCAAGCACCTCTTTTTCCCAGGCTGGGGATTAGTGAGATAAAGAGATCAAGGGAGTGGCAGCAGGGCTCTAGGGCAGATTCCACGGGCTCAGTTCAGCCATCATGGTCACTGACCCCTCCAGGGACAGTGGGGGGGGGGGCAGGCTCTAGTCCCTGGCTCTGTGTGGCCTGAGAAGGAACTGGGCTTTCAAGCTCTCTGCTTGGCAGACCAGGAAACCTGTTCGCAGGGCCATTGAGAAGGCTCTAGGATATGGAAAGTCGGGGGCTCAGTGGCCTGGGATATAAGGACCAGTGGGGAAGGGTCAGGCTTCCTGTACACTTGAGAAGCCCTGGGTCCCAGAAGTGCTGTACCCTGCTACTGGTGTGAAGAAGATAATAACAATAACAACAACAACAACAACAACAACAACAATAATAGTGGCTGTTATTATAGAGTCTTGATTCTTTCCTGTTGACCAACCCTTTAACTACACACTACCCGGTACAGAAGTCACTCGCTGCATGGCCCTGGACATGCACTCAGTGCTCATGTGTGCTGTTCATCGGAAACGCAAATTTGAAGCTAGGCAGAGTGGGAATGAACTGTTTAACAAAGGAAAATATGAACATTAATCACCGGTTGCTTTTCACATTCCCTCTGTGACTATTGGAAGATCTTAAATAACGTGTGTGATTCGTAGAATATATGCAACATCTCTGTACATCTGTGACATCCTAAAACATGTGTGACATCGCTGTATATGTAGGTGAGGGCACAGTATATTTACGACAACAGTGCATATGTGACATCACAGCGTCTGTGTATGACATCACAGTACTGACGAGCTGTACCCTGCACCCAGCCACCTCATTTTTCTTCCAACTCACCCAACTCGTCGACAACCTCAGGGCCTTTGCACATGCTGTTCCCACTGCCCCGGTGTCCTCACGGTTCCCTGTCCCCTATTTTCATGTGGTGGCTCCCTCACTGGACCCCAGTCACCTCCTCAGGGAGGTCCCACCTTAAGCATCAAGCTGGCACACTGTTTGCTGTACTCCACCTCAAAGGATCCCTTTAACCTAATTCATGTTTGATACTTTTCACTCCTGGAGGCTGCCGTCTGCCTTAAGACAGGCTGCGGACTGTCTGTCACCCAGGGAACATGCAGCTCGAGGAGATGGGGCTGGGCCAGATTGGGTGTGGCCAGCCTCTGAGAGGCTGGAATAAGCTCCACCTCCTGAGGAGTGTGGGAGATAGTCAGAGCTGGCTGGGCAGCATGGGGGGGGGGAGAACACAGCTCTCCAGGTGACTGATACTCCCCCTTCTATAGGCTGACGTTCAGAGAAGTCGAGCCACTGGCCTAGGCCACACAGCAGGAGTGGGGCTGGGAATCCTCTTCAGTTGACACTGAGTCTCTAACCCCAGGCTTGGGGAGTCCGTGGGCAACAGCACGTGGGACAGCAGATAAGCAGAGAAATTTAACTCTAAAATCGGAAGCGGATGCTGGGCACGCAGGTGGGGTGGGGCACAGGGAATCGGCCCCAGGTGTGCAGCTGGGGGAGACTGAGTCCCCGGAGGGCAGGGTGCAGAAAGGGCACCAGGAAGGAAGAAGTTGTCTCTACAGCGAGAACTAGGTGTGTGGAGGGCGCCTGCCCCTCCCTCCAGCAGGGTACCCACCTTGGGGTTGAGGGGCTGGGGCTTGCCCGCCTGCGTCTGGTGGTCTGAGGCCATGGTGGACTCTCTGGCGTCGAGGTGACCTGAAAAAAATGAGGGAGCCCCATGAGGACCTTGCCGGTCCTCTCAAGCTGCCGTAGGAGCTCTGGGCTAATCCTGGCCCGGCCCTCTGCACTCAGGCTTTGCTTTTGCCTGGTTTCAGATTGTTCCAGAAGCAGCCACCTGGCCTCTGTTCCCCCCTTCACTATGATCCCCTCCCCCACGGTTCCTCCCTGTTGCTGGGCTCCTGAGCTATGGAGTTATGTCGGAAGACTTGCCCGCCTCCACTTCCAGCTCACCGAATTTTCTACCTTTAGATGTTGAACTCAGTTGAGCTGGTCTAAATGTTTGCCCTGCCACCTAGCAGCTGAACAGCCTCCCCTAAGTCCTGCCCTCTCCCTGTGCCTCAGTTTCCCACTCTGCACACCAGGAAAGCAGCAGTGATGCCTCACCCTCTCTGTGAACTAAGACTCCGTACAACTGTGTGCCTCTGACAGGGCCCTGGAACACACTCTGCACCCAGGAAGGGACAGCCAGGACGGCATGATTAGGGACATTTCCAGTGGGATTTAGTGCCACTGAAATCACCGCGCCCAAGAGCGGGTGCAGCTGAGTTCAGCACACAAGTTTTCCCCCAAGGCTGGCCCAAGGGAGCCACAAGGACCAGGCACGAGAAAGCTGGCTCGGCCACCTAGACACGGTCAAGGTAGGGCCACCTCTGGTTCACAGATGCATCTTCCTTATGGTCTCCAGCAGAAGAAAGGAGGAGCCTTGTGCAGGTGCTGACTGTGCACCAGGTCAGTCTACTGTGTTGTTTCCTAACCCATGGCAGAGGGGCTTAGATTACCCCTCTCCCCACTTAACAGAAGGGAAAACTGAGGCCAGGTGCTGGTCTCTGTGCCACGCTTTGCCACAAAGAGGAAAGAAGAGCAAAGGGCAGAGCAAGCAGCAAAAGCCTTCTTACCAGATCGCCAGCCCCCGCGAGTGCCGTGAAGCCTGGCTGGTGGGAGGTGGTATTTATACCTTCCCCAGGGGAGCTGGTGCCAAGATGGGTGACTGCTGTGGCCCGCGGGAAGCGGGGTGAGAATGCAGGCTAAGCCTACACCAAAGCCCGGGTCAGCAAATGCCCACAGACATTGTGTCTCCACACAATAATGTCATTAGCTTTCAGATTCGGCTGCGCCAGTGTGTCAGGCGGCCGGGCAAGAAGATGCCCACTTTGCATGCATCAGCCGTCCCGCTGCCAGGACGGGGCCATGCCAGGTTCACGGGTGCAGTCACCAGGCCTGAGGGCACAGCAGAGAGAGGCCTTTTCAGTGTTCCTGGGGGAAGCAAGCAAAGAGGGACTTCAGGAAGAGGCCAGCATTCATTCATCCTCCCATCCATATATTCCTGTGCCAATCCATCCACCCATCCACCCATCATGCACTGTCCTGACTAGTTTTATGTCAACTTGTCTGAAAGGAGGGAACTCCATTGAAAAAAATGCCTGTAGTATGAATCTTAAAAGGTCTTATTAATTAAAAAAACAAACAAACAACAAAAAACAAAAACAAAACAAAACAAAACAAAAAAAACATACAGGAGCCAGATATTGAGGTGAACACTAAATGATCAGAGAAACAGAACAGGTCACAGCCAACCTCGCCTCACCGGTTCCTCAGCTGATCTTGTTTCCTTAAACTGGAAGCCTCTGAGTCCTCATCCAAATGGATCTCAGCTGAACTGCTGCTATAAGCCTAAAAGCTTAACAAGGGTTCGAGTTCCTGGTCCTCACACCTTTTATACCTTTCTGCTTCCTGCCATCACTTCCTGGGATTAAAGGTGTGTGTCACCAAGCCTGGCTGTTTCCAGTGTGGCTTTGAACTCACAGAGATCTGAATGGATCTCTGCCTCCAGAATGCTAGGATTAAAGGTGTGAGTGCCACCATTTTCTGGCCTCTATGTCTAGTGACTGTTCTGTTCTCTGACCTCAGATGAGTTTATTAGGATGCACAATATTTTGGGGAATACAATATCACCACAAATGCCTCCATAATATCCAACTATAAGGCATTTTCTCAATTAGTCATCAGTGGGGGAGGGCCCAGCCCATTGTGGGCAGTGCCACCCCTGGGCTGGTGGCCCTGGGTTCTATAAGAAAGCAGGCTGAGCAAGCCATGGGGAACAAGCCAGTGAGTAGCACTCCTCCATGGCCTCTGCATCAGCTCCAGCCTCCAGGATCCTGCCCTGTTTGAGTTCCTGTCCTGCAGGGACAAGGCAGACCAGGAGGTTGGCTGAGGAGATTGAACTTCCTAGGGGCTCTGGCTGCCCACACCTACTGTGTGCCTAGGAACCTGTGTCCCAGCGTGAATGAAGTCTCTCAGAGCTCCACCCCTGGCCTATCACTGCCCTGGGTGCATGTCCTCCAGAGTGCAAGTCTTCCTGCAGCCCAGCCTCTGTCTTGACCTTCAATCCAAGGTCAAGCAATAGAGAGGGGATGTGCTGAGGCCAGGATAGCAGATCCCCTCTCTCATCCATTTTCCACCCTCTCAACAAGCCACAGATACACACACACACACACACACACACCCCACATAGTACACAATACACATACACATAACATACCATACACATGTACACATGCAACACATAGTTGTATACATACAACACAAACACACACATGTACACACACAAGCCACATGTACCCAGTATACAAACATACACACATACACATAACACCATGTAGTACACATACATACATACCACATAGTACACAGACACATGCACATACACCCCACAGTATACACATACTTGCACATACACACACCACATAGTACACACACACATGCAACACACACACACACACACACACACACACACACACACACACACACACACGTACGTACGTCTCAGTCCTTGGCCCACGCTGTTTCTCACTTGTCCCAACACTACTGCTCATGCCTTTCCTGCCTGTCAATCATCACGAGGGCAGAGGTGCCATCTGCCTGGCTTGCCTTCCGTGGCATCTTCAAAGCCTGGAGCCTGACACAGACCAATCGAGACAAAGCTGGGCAGCTTGAAAGCTGCAGGCACTTGGCATATAAAAGGGAATCCACATGGCAGTCCTTCAAAACTACATGTGGGTGATGATGGGATAGGCTCGGTTGACAGAGTGCTTGCCTATGGGCTCCCCAGCCAGAGGAGGACGGTAGAGTTGCCCATACCCCCAACATCTCTGGGAGAGGAGAGCATGTCAGTAGTGGGGCTGCTCCTGACCCAAATCAGGCTTGGGCCTGCTAACTCCACCAAGACAAAGGCCACATCATGTCATGATAAAGTCAGTCATGATTCTGTTCCTCCCCAGAAATCATGTGACATCTGCTAATCTGACTGATGGGCTGGACAGTAACACTCACAGCACTTCCTCCTCCCTTGACCTCTTTCCTCCCCTCCCCCCACCATTTAAATAACTGAGTCGTCCTCCTCCTGGGTCTTCATAACTGAAGTAGGTTGTTCATAACTGTTGACTCCATGCTGCCTGAGAACCCGCTCTCCAGCTCCTCTGCATCCTGGGACTACTGGTGCACAAGGGCTGATCGGAATTTGGGGACCCATGCTTGTCTACATGCGCTGGGCCCCGAGTTGACTCCGTGGCACCAACAACAGGAATGCACATGTGTAGTCCAATAATGGAGAGGGTAGAGGCAGGAGGATCAGAAGTTCAAGGTCATCCTCAGCCACATAGAGAGTTTGAGGCCAGCCTGGGCTACCTAAGACTCTGTCTTTAAAAGCTATTTATTTTGGTTGCAGTAGAGAAACCAAGTTGGAACTCACTGGGGAACTCCATCCTGGCTGGTGTGTCGAAGACGCCATGCAGGGTCACTGCAGGGAAAAGTGATTGATGAACTCACCTGTCGGTAGACCCTCCGTACTATGGTACAATCTGTCCGCAGGTGCAATAGTGGCCTGACCATTGTAGGATAACCAACAGCGCTCCAACCAAATTCAAGGTTTGCTCCACAGAAGGAAGTTCATGCCCAGAACTGTAAACCTGGTCAAAAGCCCATGGCTGGGAAGGTCATGGGCCCTAGGGGGGAAATTATTACTGATGTTTGCTAAATGGACATAGTCAAACTGCCTAAATGTTTCTGTGTATAGCCACAGACCTGAGCTCTCAACCTCAAAGACGCTTCTCCCCATAGCGAGCAGAAGTCAATGCAGAGACCTGTAACTGGTCGAAGTGCTAAGAAAAGCAGCTGAGTGCTCAGCCCCAAAAAGGAACATCTTTACCTACCCCCACTCAAGGCTCAGGGGACATCAGGGAAGGGAGACGGAGAGAACGTGAGTCTGAGGATGAGAAAGAGCTGTAGAACGCTGTCTTGTGGACAAGACAGGGCTACTGCACACATGAACCCACGGCACGTAAGATCAAGCCACCCCACACTTCAGTGTGGTTCGGGAAGGGATGTAAGAAGCACCACCCTTAGCTAAGGAGAGAGTGGCATTTCATGGCTTCTAGAGAAGAGGGAGTCATTTTGCTTTTATTGTGTGGTGACCAGGGGTTGCCCAGTGTCCTGGTGACATTTTATTGTCAATTCAACACAATCTAGAACAGTGGTTCTCAACCTGTGGGTCACGACCCCTCTGGTAAGTCTCTATCTCCAAAAATATTTAGATTATGATTCCTATTGGCAGAAAAAAAATTACAGTTATGAAGTAGCAACAAAAATAACTTTATGGTTGGGGGTCACCACAACACGAGGAACTAACTGTTTTACAGAGTTGCAGCATTAGGAAGGTTGAGAACCACTGTGCTAGAATCACCCGAGAAGAGGGAACTGCAGCCATGTCTATGGGACATGGTCTTGTCTGCTGGTTGATGTGGGAGAACACTGTGGTGGTGCTGTCACCCCCGGGCGAGTGGCCTGAGCTGTCTAGGAAAGGTAGTTGAGAACATCAGAGGGTAACCAGCAAGCAGCGTTCCTCCACGGGTGGGCTCTGCTGAGTTCCTGCCCTGACTGACTCAGTGATGAACTATGGCCTCCAAGTACAAGATGAAATAAATGCTCTCCTTCGCTAAGTCTGAGTGTTTCTCCACAGCAACAGAAAAGCATCCATGTAAACATGGACATCCATGTAAACATGGACAACATGGCCAGGCGTGGTGGTGCTCACCTTTAATCCCAGCACCCAGAAGGCAGAGGCAGGCAGATCTTGTGAGTTCAAAGCCAGCCCTGGTCTACAGAGCCAGTTCCAGGACAGCTAAGGCTGTTATATGGAGAAATCCTGTCTCAAAAACAAAACAAAAGAAAAGACAAACACAACTTGATGTACCGTGGCTGGCTGATATCCGTGGGAGGCCTGCCCATATCCAAAGGGAAAGAATGGAGGAGGGGTGGATGGGGAGAGGGGGAGGAAGAGGGGGGAAGAGGGACTGGGAAGAGGGTAGGGATGGAAAACTTTGACTGGAATGTAAAAACAAACAAAAATAAATAAACAACAACAAAAATAGGCAAACACATCACCCCATTAGTTTTTAAATTTGCTTTTATTTATAATAAATCTCAAATTCATGTGCATAGGAAGTATTGTGTTAAACTTCTTTATGGTTCATTATCAGGAAATGTTTGACTATTTTATGTACCTTTAGACCCGCCCTTTTCCACCACACAAAAGAATTCTCAAATATCTCAGAAGCCTTGGCTGGCTCCAAAGGCCTCCTCTCACTCCCCCTCCCCCACTCCTGCAGGCTTCCTGCAAACCAGGGTGGGGTGGGGGTGGGGCAGGACTGGAGGCAGAGTTGTTTCAGTCAGTCCCTTCTCAGAGGAGCCAGCCTGGAAGCCGCCAAAGAAAGCACTCAGTGGCCCTATTCCTAAAGGAAGACATCCATGACTGCCACACTTGGGCCTGTTGCTACAGGCCACATGAAGTAGGAACTCAGCTGACTATGACAAAGCTGGACCTTCCAGAGCTAAAGCCAAGGCTTAAGGGGTCTTGGTGACATTGGCTTTTGAATATTAGCCGTTTCCTGCCATGAATTTCTGTGGCCCAAAGCAGTTCCGGTTTTTTTGTTTAGTTTAAAAAAAAAAAAAAGAACAAATTCGGTTAATATCTAAGCAATAAATATCTAAGGGGATTTTATGTGCTCAAACAATATTCTTAGAAGTGGCTAGGTAAGGTGTTAGGAGTCTATTAATGATGAGTGAAAATAAAACCATCTTATTTTCTTTTGGCCCCTTATCTCAAGCTGTCTCAGCTGCTACCATTTTCTGGTAGGGTGGGGGAGTGCACTTGGTAGCTAGGCAACCTGAGTCATAGCTTGAGGTACCTGGTAAGTAAAAACCCTTTAGTTCTGAGTTAATTCATCTAGAGCAGAGATAGCATTTGGAAGAAAGAAGGTTAAGCTTAATTAGTACATCCTCCAGGCCCTCTCAAACAGATAGTCTGGATGCTTAAGTCTGTTCTTAGAAAGTCTGGGAAGAATCTCAGAAAAGAGACTATCGTCTGGAGAAGATCCTGGCTGGATGCTGCTAATGATATTTACAGAAAGGCCTGAAATTAGGGACCTTGGCTGTGTTTGTTGTTGCACAGTTGGAGAAAGTTATACAAATACTTTAATTGTACAGGGGAAATTGTGCCCAATGAATGATCAAACATACTGTTCTTAGGAAGGGAAAGCTACAATTGCACATGAGAAATTTGTAGCAGGAAATGGTGAATATTCTAAAGCCAATGTCACCAAGACTCCTTAAGCCTTGGCTTTATCCTCTGGAAGGCCCTTGACTTCTTCCAAGTACAGCTTTGTCATAGCCTGCTGAATTCCTACTTCATATTTCTATGGCCCTCAGCAGTTCCAGTTTTTCTGTTTAGTGAAAAAGGGAGAATGTCTAATTCTCTCTAGGGCAGCAGATAATATGGATAAATATTAAGTTTGGAGATGACTGGAAAAATGATAAGTGATGGTTAATTAATATTGATATTTAATCAATATCTGTACCAATAATATAAATTTATAATCAATAATCTATGTATCTGGCAAGCTGAGAATTAGTTTTACCATCTAATAGGTATAGTTGTATATAATTAGAGTATCTCCATCCCAAAAAGGGAGAAGAGTAACATAAAAATCTATCATTAGCTAGTATGGCATAATATGGTCAAGTGTGTCTAAATATTATGATTGTGACTTATCAAAAAGAAATGGTTAGTTTGGACATTAACTCTATCTATTACTCTCTGATTGGTGGAAATAATTTGGTTAATTTTAAAGATGTATTGTTAGATAAAGAGTTACCTGAATTAGTCATGAGCATCTGTGGGATCAAGGCTGCAGCTGAAGCTGACCTAATCAAGGCAATATTAGCCATTTAGCCATGAGAGGATAGTAATAACCTGTGCCATGGTAGACATAGCAAGGCTTACATACAGAACTGTGGTTGATATATTGTGTACCCCAATAAAATTATCTGGGGGTCAGAGAACAGAACAGCTACTTTATTAAACATAGAGGTTAGGCAGTGGTAGCACACGCCTTTAATCGTAGCATTTGGGAGGTAGAGATCCATCCAGATCTCTGAGTTCAAGGCCACACTGGAAATAGCCATGCAAGGTGACTCACATCTTTAATCCCAGCACTTGAGATCTCAAGTCTTGCTTGGAAAAGAAACATGCCTTTAATCCCAGGAAGTGAGGGCAGGAAGAAGAAAGGTATAGAAGGCACGAGGACCAGGAACTAGAGAATTTCAAGCGTTTAGACTTTTAGCAGCAGTTCAGCTGAGATCCATTTGGATGAGGACTCAGAGGCTTCCAGTCTGAGGAAACAGGATCAGCTGAGGAGTTGGTGAGGTGAGGTTGGCTGTGGCTTGTTCTGCTTCTTTGATCTTTCAGCATTCACTCCAATATCTGGCTCTGGGTTTGTTTTATTAATAAGATCTTTTAAGATTCATGCTAAACAGAACATTGGTCAAAAGTGCATATGGAGAATGTCTGATAGTACGTACATTTCAGAGCCTTATATGTTTCCATTTTTTTAGCCCATCAAAAGAGGACATGCTGGGACAGGGTTGTCCAGTTGCCTGAACCTTTCTCTGTATTCGGTCAGCCACTTACTCCATCATCATCCATTTATTTCCCAGAGTCTACGGAGGACTTGGTGGGAATGAACTCACACACACACCATCTGGGTGCAGCTGACAGCTGACAGGTTCACAAGCTGGCAAAGCCCTGCTGTATCGTGACCCTTGTGTGGTCAATGGGCTCAGTGCAAGGAGCCACAGCTGAGCCACTTCTGCATCCTCTGGACATGCTCAGCCCATAGTAGGTCCTCAGAAAATGTGTGCTGACTGACTTAAAGAGAGAGAAGTCTCTACCACCAGATTGTCATTGGGGCTTCCTGACATTGTTCACGGGCATGTTAGGCCATGTGACTCCTTCTAGCCAAATAATAACCATAGACCCTTTAAAAGCTCTCTTCTCCCTGCGTGTTCCTGAGATGGTGGCAGGGTGGGGTGACAGTCTTTATCCACCCTGAATACCATGTGTAGCCAAGCTCCTGCTGACCAGGACAGTGGTATGAGGGAGAGACAAGGCTACCCATCATTGCAGCGAGCTTGACTAATGCCCATGGCGGTGAAGACAGCAGGCCTTGGTGTCCCTTTTGGACAAACACAATGTAGTCCTTCGATGCAAAGCAGTCAGGAGTCAAAGTGCCTCTCAGATCATCCAGTTGGGAGGAATTTTCAAATCCATCCAAGGGACCGTTGCCTGTGGCTGTCATTTGTGACACCCCTTGGTCTCTTGACATAAAATCAACTATAACCCACTTGCATACAAATTTTCAAATTGAATCAGTAAGAAGGCCTTCCCTGAACTACAGTGTAAAGAACAGTGTGATACAATGTTGCAATAGCCAAGGGCTTTCCCAGAGCTGGGGAAGCGTGTGAGACATCCAAAACAGCCTTCCCTAGACTATAGTGTAAAGAATGACGCAATACAAGGGCTTGACAGAGCTGGGGCAGGGTGGTGAGGCAGACCTAAGTTTCTATTTTTAACTGGCTCAGCATTGGGTTAGGTCGTTATTACTGAGTGAATGTACCTTGGTCTCTTCTTACCCTCACCAGAAGCACTTGTTCAAACACCACAAGAGAAATTGCCTCAGCGCCAGGATTTGCCAAAGTGGTAAGGAGGTTCTACCCAAGGGGTGGGGACTCCCAGCTGTTCAAGCACCAGCTCGGGTGAGGTTTATTGATGGGTTCCTTAACATGAGACCCCAGAGCCAGCTGCCATGTTGCAGAGAGCTTTGGGGCTCCAGTCCTGGGGCACAGTGAATCCTCACCACACAGGGAGTGCAGGCATGGCTGCCTCAGGGGTACAGCATCGGTGGCCCCTGTGTCGGGACGGTGGATGCTAGAGCAGCCAAGGGGCCTTGGTCTTCCCCTTGAAAGCTGTCTGCTCAGGGGCGTGCACGCCAGATCTCTGCACCTCTGTTTCTCTACAAATGACAATGGCTTCAGCTAGGGCAGCCCTGTACTCAGGTGGCTGGCTTCCCTCAGAATGAGTGGCAATGGGGTTAACTGCGTGATGGGGGATATAGGAGAAATGACACAGGCTTCGAAGGGTGGGAGAAAGGAAGGAAGGATGGAAGGACAGATGAACTGACTGATGGAAGGGAGGTGGATAGCTAATGGATGGAAGGATAGATGGATATGTGGGTGGGTGGTGGGTGGTAGCAAGGATGTATGAATTAGTGGAAAGAAGAATATAGAAGGAAAGATGGATGGATGATAGACAGATGAATGAGTGGGCAGACAGACAGGAGGATGGATGGAAGGGAGAATAAATGGATGCATGAGTGGGTGGGCAGATTGATGAATAAATAAATGAGTCAATGGATGGATATGTGGATGAATCAATGGCTGGCTGGCTGGCCGGCTAGCTGAGTGGATGGATAGATGAGTGGATGAGTGGATAGGTAGATCGATGAGTGGGTGGGTGGATAAGTGGATAGATGGATGGGTGGGTGGGTAGATGGGTTGATGGGTGGATGGGTGGATGGGTGGATGGATGGGTGGGTGGGTGGGTGGGTGGATAGGTAGGTGGATGAATGGGTAGGTGCATGGGTAGATGGATGGAAGGGAGGATAAATGGATGCATGAGTAGGTGGGCAGATTGATGAATAAATAAATGAGTCAATGGATGGATGTGTAGATGAATGAATGGCTGGCTGGCTGGCCAGCTAGCTGAGTGGATAGGTAGATTGATGAGCGGGTGGGTGGATAAGTGGATAGATGGATGAGTGGGTGGGTAGATGGGTTGATGGGTGGATGGGTGGATGGGTGGATGGATGGGTGGGTGGGTGGGTGGGTGGATGGATAGGTAGGTGGATGAATGGGTAGGTGCATGGGTAGATGGATGAGTGGGTGGGTGGGTGGATGGATGATCATATGAAAGGATGGATAGGTGCATGGATGAACGGACAGATAGACAGCTATTCAGATGTAGGCACTAGTAGTGGAAGTCAGCCTATGGCAGAGGCGCATGGACTCAGCTAACAGGACTGGACGGCACAGGCACACCCTCCTCCCCTCCTTCCGGTCTGGGCCGCTCCAGACTGGCCTCCACAGCCCACCACAGGAAGTGACGCAGACAGAGCGGCGGGGCTGGTGGGCTTTATTGAGTAGGTTCGGGAGGGGACACAGGCGTTGGGCCCTGGGATCCGTGTCCTCAGCTGCTCAGGAAGCAGCCACGCTTGTGCCACTTCTGGTCGCGGATGCGGCGCACGGACTGCAGCAGCGGCTGGTTGGCGTCCCACTCATTCCAGTGGCGGAACTCGCCTCGCTCGAACACGTACTGGCGCCCGCGGTAGCCGGGGAACTCGTAGCCTACCCACCTGCGGAGGAGCACATGTGAGGCACGGTCCTCCTGTCCCCGCTCTGGCCAGGCACAGCCCTTTGAAAGCCTGCATTTGCCATGCTCTCCACCTGCCTCCAGTCCTGCCTGGCTCCCCAGCGCTCCTGAGCGTCTAACCATCTACTTCTTTCAAAGCAATCTTGCACCACCTCTCGGCATCCCACGCCAGGCTGAGTCTGACCCTCCGCACCCGCTGCTCTTTCTGACTGGAGTGTCCCTCCTTACCTGATCTCCTGTCTCCTGGGGGCAGGGGTGTCATACATACCCCTGGGACTCACAGAGACACCTTCCCCCAGTGTGCCCATCACACTCACCCTCAGACTGACGTACCTGAGAAGAAAGGCTGTCCAGCCCTAACTGACCACAGGACCCCCATCCCTGACTCTCAGGGGAAAGCCACAGACTACATTCTCACTGTCATCTTCCCAGGCTCAGTCCCAGGTTCAAACCCACGCGGAGAAGAAAGGCAAGGTGACCCCGAGGTTGCAGTGGCCCCAAGGTCACATTAGCAGCTCCCGTCGCAAGCCTGCTCACAGCTACACCCACTCAGGCCCCTGATAATAACAGAGAACTCGAGATCAAGGTCACTCTGAATCAGTTCCAGGCCTGGGGGGTTAGGACAGCCATGGAGACCTGGGTGGGGACCATGCGGTGGGGGCAAGTCACTGGACTGAAGTAGAACAAGACTGTCTGGGAGCCTAGGCCGTCTAGAAACTTCAATGGAGCAGAGGGGTGCTAGAGCATTCCCATGGAGGGGAAGGGGAGAGAGACAGAGAGTAAGGAGAGGGGCATGGGGAGAGAGAGGGGTAAAGAGCAGGGAGGGAGAAAAGAGAGATCGGGGAAGTGTGGGAGAGAGGGGCAAAAGGAAGAGGGAGAAGGGAGAGACAGAGACAGAGAGACAGAGAGAGAGGGAGACTATGAACATTGCAGAGTGCTGTCCTGGACTTTGGAGTTTGTTTTGTTTTGTTCTTTGTTAGTTTTTTAAGATAGGGTTTCTCTGTGTAGCCCTAGCTGTCCTGGAACTCACTCTGTATCCCAAACTGGCCTCGAACTCATAGATCTGCCTGCCTCTGCCTCCTGAGTGCTGTGATTAAAGGTGTGCGCCACCATGCCGGTGATGCAGTTCTTGGATTTTTGAGGCAGGACCTGACTCTGGAGTCCAGGCCACCTTCAAACTCTCCTCCTGCCTTGCCTCCAGAATGATAGGATCCTGGACTGGGCCATCATGCCCCATCCCATGGGCTTTGAGTGAGGATGGGTTCAGAGCGCAGGCTGAGTCCCTCGTGTGTGGAGCTGGTACTAAAGGAGCGGCTGCCAGCCGGTAGAGCTGGAGCAGAGGGGGCTGGGGGCTCCCTTACGTCCCGTTGATGACCCGGATGCTGGCCACACGGTCCTGGAAGCCATGGGCCCACAGGCTGGGCACGTCATCATCCACGATCTCCATCTTGCGCCCACTGAAGGCTGGGTTCTCAAAGAGGTGCAGCTTGTGGTCTGGGCCATCCTGGGGGCAAAGGTCAAGGGTGAGTGGGGGGGGCCCATACACCAAAAATAGGAAAAATCAAGTCACCCCAACCTCCTGCAAGAGAGAGGAACTTGAGACACCCCAGAGCTGAGCAAGGTAGAGGAAGGGGGGCTGAACAGATCTCCCCTCACCAGCCATCACCACCAGAAAGGGAAACTGAGGCTCAGAGGGGCCCCAACGACTCATGCCCCGGCCTCCCCTCTCCTAGGCTGACTCTGGCCTCATCTTCCAGGTTTCTCCTCCTCTGTTGTCTGAGAACTCTGTTCAGACATTGGGGGGGGGGGCTCAGGTGGCCTCTGTGTTGATGGAGGAGCTGGGGACACCGGTGACTTAGTGTCCCCGTGCACCATGTCGGGAAGCACCAGGGAAGAGCAAAACCAGCCTTGGAGTGACTTTCTGGGTTTCTGAGTTCTGTGTTTCTTTGAACAGCATTGATCTGAGCTTGGACTATGAGGTTTCTCAGGTTAATTGGGTTACTACAAAGGAGTTCAGGGTCCTGTCTGCCAGTTCAGGACCCTAGTGTCCTGCCCCAGTGCCCACTCAGGAGCCGGCTTCTTCTCACCCCACACCATTGTTGAGGTAAAAAAATCCGAGGCCTCTCCAGGAGGGATCACAGTGGCCAAACTGGCTGAAGCAAGGCACACACACACACACACACACACACACACGCACACACGCACGCACACACGCATGCACTCACGCACGCACACACACACACATACACATACATACACACATACACATACATACATACACACACATACATGCACACACATACACATACATACATACATACACACACATATACATACACACATACATGCACACACATACACATACATACACACATACATACATACACACATGCACACACACACACACACACACACGCACACACACGTACACTTGGGTAGCAACAGGTCCCGACTCACAATGTGCAAAGGCCGGAGGGACAGGAGAATGTCGCTGCGTCGGCTGCTGGACCAGGCATCCCAGCGAGGGTAGTCCCCTTTCTCCAGGACAAACTGTTCCCCACGGAAAGCCCTGCGCTCGAATGCCAGCCACCTGATGGGGGGAAGGAACAGGGTCACTCTGGTGTGGCCAAGCAGGAACCCACACGCAGGGGGAGGAACAGAATAGAAGACCTTCCTCACCCCTAACCCAGTCCAGACCCCTGTACTGCTGTGAGGGGACCAGCAGGGACTTGCTTGGGACGGATGCCCAGAAACCCATTCTAGGACACGCAGAGAATCCACTGAGGCCAAGTTTGGGTGTGTGTGGGGGGGAGGTAAAGTCCCCCCCCCCAGCACACGTGCCCCGCAGTGCCTGCCACAGGCTGAACAAAAGATCCATGGGTGAGGGGCTGGAGCGATAATAGCTCAGCTGTTAAGAGCACTGGCTGCTGTAACAGAGGACCTGGGTTCAACTCCCAGCACACACGTGACATCTGTACTCCAGTTCTAGGGGATCCAGTGACCTCTTCTGGCCACCAAGGGTACTGCACACACTTGGTGCATACACATGCATGCAGGCAAAACATTCATATATATCAAATTAAATAAAACTTTAAAAATGATCCGTGTGTGTCCTGCTGTTCTCCTCCTCTTCCTCCTCACCTTGTCCCTTCCTTCCTCCTCCCTGACTGAGATCACAAACGGGAAATCCCAGCTCTGGACTCAGTCTGCAGACCAGAGCGCAGTGTGGGCAGCGAGGGGCCTGTTTGCCGTGAGCGCAGGCTCCAGACACCCAGTTTTCCTGGCCTGATTCCTCTGCGATGCTACCCAGTTATAGAAAAGGGTGCAGCTCTCACAGGATGAGGCCTCATGATAAAACTCATATGAAGTTTGACAGGGCAATAATTCCTAAAGCTACTTAATGGTAAATACTATTTCTATTTATATGACTTTGGTTTTTTTTAAAACTTTCATGGGGTGGGTGGTGGTGGTGGCGGCGGCAGCGGCGGCAGCACACGCCTTTAATCCCAGCATTCAGGAGGCAGAGGCAAGCAGATCTCTGTGAGTTTGAGGCCAGCTTGGTTTACAAAGTGAGTTCCAGGATGACCAGGGCTACACAGAGAAACTTTGTCTTGAAAAACAAAAAACAAAAACTTTTATCTGTGGGGTGTTCTGCCTGCATGTGTATCTGTGCCCCTCCTGTGTGCCAGGTGCCTGCAGAGACCAGAAGAGGGTGTCAGGTCCCCTGGAACTGGAGAGACAGACAATTGTGAGTGCCACGTGGGAGCTGGGAATTGAACCCGGATCCTCTGCAAGAACAGTACGTGCTCTTACTGCTGAGCCATCTTTCCGGCCCCTATCTATATGACTGTATACAGCTGGTGTTAACTTAGTGTTTCACCCGCTGGCGCCTCCTTCCTGTTCCTGCCATACATTATAGGAATCGAAAGCCAGGTTCTGTCATTTTATGGATGGGGAAACTGACGCCAAGCAGGCCAGGGAGTTGCCCCAGGGCCCAGGGCGGATCTGGGGCTTCAGATTGCAGGAGGTTGGGGCAGTGGGTACTGCCCGGGTACTCACGGTCCGGACTCCACCTGGATGGAGCCCACCTTCTCCAGCAGGCTGTCGGTGAGGTTGGGACACTCAGCCGAGAGCTCACATCGCTTGCCCTGGAAGTTTTCTAACTCATACACAATCACCTGGAAGAACAGAGGTGAAAGCCTCGCCCCCTGCGGAGCTCCAAAAGCCAGGAGCTTCCTCCGAACGGCAGGGAGTCCACACACAGGTCCACACCGCCCCCCGGTGGCCACCATGAGCAATTACAACAATGCCGCAGGTCTCGGTTAAAATCACCAGGGCAGCCTCAGAAATGCCCACCCCATCCACGTGGGATGCCCCCTCCGAAGCCCCAACGTGTTTAGAAGGGACGGAGCCAGCTCTGCCCCACTTCCCTCCATCTTCCAGTCATGCTTCTGCAACCCGTTTTATCTCATGACTATTCTGGGGCTGAGGACAGCAGCAGGCATCACTTCCATTTTAAAGATGTCAACGCCCAGAGACATCAAGACACTCAAGCCAAGTCACACAGGAAAGAAGGAGCTTGAAGCTACATCCCAGGAGCCTGGTGCCCCTGTAGTCTAGTTAGGCCATCACTGCCCTCAGCCCTGGGCTCTAAGTCCTGTCAAGACCCTGGTACCTTGTAGCTGCCCCCAAGGCCTCCATGGCTCTTGCCAGCTGCAGCCTGCTCAGGCGTACTGTGCTGCTCGGCCATCTTTCCAGGGACACTTCTGCCTCAGACTGGAGGGGAACGGTGTCACCAGCTCCTCGCAGCAATAACAGGTGCTAATGTGGCTGGAACCAAACAGCAGTGAGGCCCTTTCTAACCACGTCTCATGGCCATAAATCTAGATCTGTATTCAGTCCCTCAGTCATTCAGCAAATGCCCCCTGAGCACCTGCATTGGGCCATGCATCTGGGCCAGTTAGCGGGACTGGGAAGTCTCAGGAGCCCAGAAAGCAAGACCACTTTACTGAGGCCACAGGGAAGAAAGGACTCAGATTGGATCAGCACCTTTCCCCACACAACAAAATGCTCCCTTCCCAGGGCTGGGCATCTCTGTGGTCTCTCTGCAGCCTCAGTGCCCAGGACTGGACACCACAGCCAGGGTGAACAGCAGACAGGAGAAACAGACAGACAGACCAAGCAACTGTGAAATGGGCCGGGTCTGTGAAATCATCCCAGGCTTCGAAGCTGGCTTCTCACTCCACAAACTTACTGTATGATTGCTGTGTTCCAGGCATTTGAATAGTGGACCCTGACAGTCTCTCTTAGCCTCAGGGTGCAGAAACACAGGACCTAGGCTCTGCAGACTTCCACTCACCAGCATGGATGTACAGATATGTGCACATACACTTTCCTACACACACACTCGCCCCCGACCTTCACCTCCCTTATGACCTGCCTGAGGCTTCATCATGCCCAGCGGCTTCTGCTACACATCTAACTAGCATCAGCAGGGCACAGGCTTGGCCTACCTCATGGGGATGCCCCAGTATACCTAGAGGGTCCCTTCCCTTTCTCAAAGCCACCCAGTTCCTGGCAGCCCGGTCTCTGGCCCATACACACAGCTGGGACCCACAGACACTACATCAGCTCCATCTGTGGCCAGGCTTAGTGGCAGTTGTGGGTCCTGGAGGTCAGCCCCTGCCCTCGAATGAGCCACGCACCAGCCACGCACACCCAGAGAGACCCGAGCTTATGCCCGCCCTACACAGTGCTGTACTTCCCCCCTGCCTCACCCCGTCCAGAACAAACCTGACTCCAGGACCAGCTGTCCCCAGACTGGCCTGCCTCCAAGGCTGGCCTATTTATGGGTGTATTCTGTTGGCCCAGCACATCATGGCCTGCTGAGAAAGCACCCTGTCCACCCGATCCTGTCCGGGTCATTTCACCCTAATGGTAAGTCTGGGGAGGCCCCCAACACCAGTCACCTCTGATGCAACCTTGATGACTTCCTAGGGACCCATGGTCTGTGCTGACTTTGTGGGAGGCCCGGCAGGCCAAACAGGAGCACAAATCCCTCTAGTGACCCTCGATTCCCCTTTGGCTTCTGGATGCCATTTTTCTACTAGAGTTCTCAAAATTCCCAGACAGGCTCCAGACCTTGAATCAGGGCACCCCTGAATCCACGTGCTGGGCAAATGGATTGAAGTCAGATTACCACAAATGTAGTTTCTAAATCCCCTGTAAACCCATGCGGCCATTTCCAAAGGCTATGACGTTGGTGAAGACATGTTCCTCATGAGGACAGCATGTATGAATGACAGCTGCCAATTGTAGACTTCTTACGTACTTTGGGTTTTGTGACTGTTACGTTGATCTTTGGGGGGGGGGTTGATCTCTGTAGTAAAGATGGTAAGAAACTGAGCTCAGAGAGGCCACGCCAGTTACGTAGGGTCACAGAGCTATTTGCTACAGTCTCAAGTCCTCGAGTCAGCCTAAGACCTGATCTCTGGATCCTTGGGATGTTGTCGGTGACCCCTTAACTCTGAACTTTGCAGATCCCACGCCCAGGGGTGAGTTGCTGAGTTCTCAGTCCTAGCTACAAATGGATTTGGGTTTTTGCTGTGTGCGTATGTATTGTCGTCGGTACACGCGTGGCTAGGTGGGCCTGGTGTCCTGCTGTGTGTGTTGCTCTCTGCCTTATTCCCTTGAGACAGGGTCCCTCACTGAACCTGGAGCTAGACCCACAGTCGGCCAGTCCCAGCAATCCTCCTGTCTCACCCCCAACACCATTGAGGTTACAGGTGCTCACACGGTCATCACCGGCTTCCCATGGAGTACCTAGCCATCTCCCCAGCCCCGGAAACTAATGTGTTAGTTACTACTGACTCTGTGATCGAAGTACCTGATGGAAACAAGGGTGGATGGTTTATTCTGGCTGACAGTTTGAGACCACCACACACTCCTGCACTGTGATGCTCTCTACAAGTGGGCAGAGACCAGCAGCCACCACGTGGCTGTCGCTTTACTCTGTCCCCCCAGGACCCTGCCTACCAATGACAGTTCACACCAATGGTCACTTTCAGCCACAGGTGATGGAGCCAGGATACTGGCTGGGACACAAAGAAAAGGGCAGTGCTGGGGGCAGCATGGCACCCTCCCCTAGATCCTCCATCGTCCTGAGCTCTCTGCTGTCTCCGTACTTTCATCCACCATTCCCTAACCCACAGTTCTGAACATCGGCACTGCGGCCATCACAGCCACACTGCTCTTAGCAAAGGTAGCATGGGGCCCTGCCCGTGGGTGGGAACCTGCTGATCAGGATCTCTACCAAAGCTGGTCACTGTGGTTCCGTCGGGTTCTATGTCAACTCGACAAAAGCCGCAGTCATCAGAGAGGAGGGAGCCTCAACTGAGAAAATGCCTCCCTAAGATCAGGCTGTAGGCATTTTCTTAATTAGTGATTGATAGGGGAGGGCCTGTGATGTGGGTGGGGCCATCCCTGGGCTGGTGGTCCTGGGTTCTATAAGAAAGCAGGCTGAGCAAGCTATGGGGAACAAGTCAGTGAGCAGCACCCCTCCATGGCTTCTGCCTCAGCTCCTGCCTCCAGGTTCCTGCCCTGCTTGAGTTCCGGTCCTCACCGCTTTCGATGATGAACTGTTCTATGGAACTGTGAGTGAAATGAACACCCCCATTTGTTTTGATCAGGTGACTTTTCACACTGACAGTAACTCTAACATAACCACTATGCCTGGGTAGGCTATTGATTAGCATCTATGAGGGTTAATATTGTCAACTTGACAGGATCTAGAATCAGCCACAAAACACACCTCTGGGCATACCTGTGATTATACTGTCAGTCTCTGGGCACACCTGTGAGGGGTTATATAGATTAGGTCAGCCCTGGGCACACCTGTGAGGGGTTATATAGACTAGATCAGTCTCTGGGCACACCTGTGAGGGGTTATATAGATTAGGTCAGTCTCTGGGCACACCTGTGAGGGGTTATATAGATTAGGTCAGTCTCTGGCCACACCTGTGAGGGGTTATATAGATTAGGTCAGTCTCTGGGCACACCTGTGAGGGGTTATATAGACTAGTTCAGTCTCTGGGCACACCTGTGAGGGGTTATATAGATTAGGTCAGTCTCTGGCCACACCTGTGAGGGATTTCCCAGATAAGGTTAATTGAAGTGGGAAAAATCCATTGTAATGATTAGCTTTAATTTTAAACTTGACAAAACCTAGAATCTCAATGAGGGATTGTCTGCTCTGGGTTGCCCATGAGCACATATATGGGAATTGTCTTAATTAAGTTCATTGATGTGGGAAACCTACCCTAAGGTGGTACCATTCCCCAGGCAAGGTTTCTTGAACTACATAAAAGTTGAGTCTGAGCTGAGCAGGAGCAAGAAAGATGCACACACTCATGCATCCATCTCTTTCTGCTCTTGACTGTGACTGTGAGCAGCCAAAGTTCTGACATCTCAGTAGACAGACTGACCCTGGGATTGTAAGGATATATATCCCTATTGACGGTCTGCCCCCGGGACTGTAAGGACATCCCTGTTGATGCTCTGACTCCAGGATTGTAAACCCTGCGGTTGTTAGGACTTCGCCATTGATGGCCTGACCCTAGGATTGTAAGGATGTCCTATTGATGGCCTGACCCCGGGATTGTAAGTCAAACCTTTTGTCTCCAGGCCTCTTCTCGTCAGGGTGTTTTATCACAGCCACAGAGATAAGATTAGGACACCCACCTTCAGAATGAGCTGCCTGCACAGAAGGGTGTCTAAGGGATGAGCTTGTGCATCTGCCTGCCTGCTCTTCAGTGTCACAGCTATACCGTTCCTCACTGAAGACTAGCGAATTTCCAGTAATCCTCCAGGCCTTCAGCTCCAGACAAGGATCACTGCTTTGCAGCTTTGCAGACTGAACAGTGCCCATCTTCAGCTTCTCCAGCGTGAAGACACCTAATGTTGGGTTGCCCAGGTCATACTGTGAAAGGCAACCTAATACATGACTTTTGAATGTATTTTCATTCTATCAATCCCATCCCCTAGGAAACATTGACTAATGCAGTATTCCAGAGTAGACTGTCGATCAGTCTCCAAGATGTGTTATCTATTAACATCCCTGGGTAGGCTGTTGGTTAGCATCCTTGGATAGTGTCCTAGTCAGCTTGAGACAACATAGAGCCATCTGAGAAGGGAGTCTCATTTGAGGGATGGTCCAGGCCAGGATGGCCTATGGCTATCTCTGTAGAGAATTGTATTGTTAATTGAGTACTAACTGACTTAGGAGGGCCTGGCTCACTGTGGGCGGCACCAGTTCCTGGTCAGGTAGTCCCGACTAGCTGAGCCCGAGCCTGAAAACAAACGAGCAGAATTCTCCATGGCTTCTACTTCAAATTCCTGCCTGAGGCCCTGCCTTGGTGACCCTCAACTGAAGGATGGTGATGTGGAAGTGTTAGCCAAAGACATTTCTTCCCTTATGTTGCTTTTGGGGGTGGGGCTCTTCACAGAAACAGAAAGGAAACAAACAGCTGAGTTATTAACACCCCAGGCTAGGCTGCTGATTACCATACCTGGCTAGGCTATTGATTACCATCCTCGGGCAGGTTGCTGTTGCATACCTAGGCTGGCTATGAACTCCATCCCTGGGTAGGTTATTGACTAGCATCATGCAGTAGGCTGTTGATTAACTCCCCTGAATAGGCTAGCACTTGCCACCCCTGGGTAAGTTATCAACTAGGCATCATTGAGTGGGTTGCTGATTAACTTCCCTGGGTTTTCTCCCACTTGCCATCTTGGGTAGGTTATTGACTGTCATTGGGTAGGCTGTTGATTAGCACTCCTGGTCTCTACTCACCAATGGCCCTAGAATCTACCTCTTGTAATAACCAAGAGTGCTTCCACCATTGCTGAAGGCATCTGTGGGCAACCCTCTTGGCTATCACTCCACCGTAATTCTTGCCACAAATGCTGCCATCACCACCCCTCATTTTGTTGCTAAGAAGAACCAACACAGAGAGCACCTGCAGCTGCAAGGGAGAAGGGTGAGGGTTCCACTCTCTGGGGTCTCAGTGGTCACTGTCTCATTTCCATGTCTCCCAAGATGGACGGCCATCTGTCTGGGGCTCCCTCCTGCTGCCTGGACACAGCTCGGTACAAAAGTCAGCCTGACTCTGTGTGGAAGACCCCGTCAACCCAGGAACCCCCCCCCCCCCCCCCCCCCCCCCCACCCCCCGTCACTCACTCAAGGACACGCGGCTTCGACAGCACAATTGCTGTGAGGGCTTTATTTACTATTTTTGGAGTCTGGGTGTGCCCCGTTTGCACATGCAGAGTTCACCCCATCTGGTACAGTCAGCTGGATTCCTGACTGCTTGTCTGTGCCAGAAAACCTCTTACGGTGACAAAATATAAAAGCACGGGGGACATCCGGCCACTGCAAAGTCCGGGAAGCCCCATTTGTTTTGACAGTAAAAATATAGGTTTTTATTGATGAATTCTCAGTCACGCAGTTAGGTCCTTCCTGGGACTGGCCGCAGTGCCCTGCCCGCCGTCATTCCGAAGTCTTGCAGCTTGTGGATTGGTAAGGCAGCTGTCAGAATGCCACAGACAGGATGTGCTTCTTGCGAGTCCTTCCCAACCATGTCGCAAACATCCCAGGCGGGACCCAGAAGAACAATTAGGAAAATATACCCTATAGTGACATATATAATTCCACCCTCCCGCCCCAGCATACAAAGCACGTTGAGGACCATGATCACTCTTGAACAGAATAAGAAACAACTTGGTACAAATGCCTTCCGCATATCAATATATTACCTCTGTGAGCCCCATATAACAAGATCTGTAAGGCGACACGGGACCAGAACATTGAAAAGAGTGGATTGTCCTTTAGAGGATAGCAGAGATTCTAGCTGGCTCGATGTCGCCAGGGATTGTCACGGCACAGGTGATATGAACAGTTTAAGGAGACTCTTGGAGGGTGAAGGATGCAGGCTGTGAAGTGTCTTTTCCTGTGGGAGCTACAGAGACAAAAGGATGCTCTGAGGTGTAATGGGGACCACAGGACAGGGACAAGTGAAGCCTCATCCTGCCTGTTGCCTTCTGACATGGCTTCAGCCTTCCGGCATGTGACCTTCCTGAAATGTCAATGGTGTCCTCTATCGCTGAGGGGCTTGAGGCCAAGGCAAACTCAGAGGTGTGGAGTGGGCCCTGCTAGTCTCCTGGGGCTCCCTCCACCTCAAGACTGTCCCCAGCAAGGCTCCCTATCAACACATGGTGGGGCAAAGGCACATTTGGAGGGCACAACATCTCTGTTGCTAAAATGACTTTCCAGGGCCTGAATATTAACATGGATAGGCGTGGCTTTTCAATTTTCAATCAAGCCTAGATCCAGGAGGTGCTTGCTAAAGCCAGGATTGACAGAGCAGGCCTTACCCCCGCCCTCCCCTAGACTGGCTGGGTTTCCCTGAGGGAAAGAAAGCACACTAGGATTTCCCCAATCTCTGCTCAGCAGCTAAGGTTGAGGACCTGGGTCTGTTCCTAGAAGTGGTCTCACTGCAGGAGGAAAATGTGCCTCTAGACAGAAACCTGGCTTGCTTCTCTACGATACAAACCCCTCTGGTCCTGTCTGTCCCTGCATTCTACCCAACATGAGGCCATCAGATAAATTTTACACTAGGCTCCCAAGTCCCCAGGACCACCTGGTTCTTTGCAGGAGCTGAGGGCTCCCCACAGTGCCTTATGACTTCACAGGACAAAGACCTCTGCATGTGAGGCCAGAGACAATGCAGGAGACCGCCTATCTATGGGAGTGGGGGTGGTATCCAAAGGCCGGATGTCAAAATGACAATGGGCTACGAGGAGGTCATATGGAGCATGCGTGGGACTGTGCAGACAGCCAGTTACCAGGAGGGGGGCTTGGGGAGATGCAGATGTCTAAACTACACATGCTTAAGGCATCTTAGGTTCCTTTAGTGGAGGGTCCTGGAGAAACCCAAGGAGTAGCATACAGCACACTGACCCCCAGTTACCTGGTTTAGAAAAGGAAACAACTGAGTCACTCTCTCCACTCCACCAAGGGTCCGAGCAAGGACCCCCACTCCCTGCACTGCGTCGACTCTAAACAGGGGGCATGGCCAAGTGGCACCAAAAGGGTCACTCCCGACCCAGGGAGATTGTCAGATCTTGGGTTCTGGAGGGTCAGTATGTGGGTGTTCACGTGGAATCACACTGAGTTCTCGTCAATCAAGCGTGAGAAGTTAGGTAATGACACACAAGAAAGGTCACTTTGATTCTCCTCTGCCTTTCGATACTCAAGACAGAACACTTCCTGTCACCATGGGCTTCTTTATGCCCAGGATGAAGGAAGGAGTCAGGAGAAGTTAGGGTAAGAACATGAGAAGAATGTTGCGGGTTTTGTTGTTACATGAGCAGATTTACAGCCTAGGCTGGCCTCCAACTTTCTTATGTAGCCTTGAACTTCCAACCCTTCCTCCTTTCACCAAGTGCTAGAATCACAGGTATGTACTACCACACTTGATTTATGTGGTACTGGGAAATAGAACCCAGGACCTCCTGTGTGTTGGGCACACACTCCACCCACCAAGCCACACCCTCAGCCCTGCTAGTGTGTTTTAAAGGGAGTCCCTGGTAAGCCACTCCCAGATCAAAAGTGCTACAGCATACACAATGGATCTAAAAACAGAACAACACAGAAAACGGAACTATGGAAGCGCCTGCGGGGAGACTGAGCCCCAAATGATTTCAGGGATGCCACTTACCACTAGCTCAGGGAAGGCAGAGAATGCAGAAAGTGTGAACATTATGCTCTTGTCGGTAGCCAGAACACAGGGTAGGGTGCAGGTGGGTGCAGGTGAGGTGCAGGTGGGTGCAGATGGGGGTACAGATAGGATAAAGGTGGGTGCAGATGGGAGTGCAGGGGTGCAGATGGGGGTTCAGGTAGGATACAGGTGGGTGCAGATGGGGGTACAGATAGGATAGAGGTGGGTGCAGGTGAGGTGCAGGTGGATGCAGATGGGGGTCCAGGTAGGATACAGGTGGGTGTAGATGGGGGTTCAGATAGGATAAAGGTGGGTACAGGTGAGGTGCAGGTGGATGCAGATGGGGGTTCAGGTAGGATACAGGTGGGTGCAGATGGGAGTGCAGGTGGGTGCAGGTAGGGTGCAGGATGGGCCTGCAGTCTCCTTGGTGCTGAACACCTCAGCCCCCAGGTGCAGGTGACTGTCCTAAACCAGTGATACCAAAGACTGCCATCCTTTGCGACCACACCCTTCCAACAGGAAAGCGGGCAGAGAGGGTAGATTAAGAGAGGAGCTGAGGTGGGAAGACAGGGAGGCAGGTCTTGACACCATTTGCAAGTAACGGATTTACAGAGAACGACTTTTGCCGCTGAGGACACCAGGGCAGTGGTGGGCACAAGTGCCAGGCAGGCATCTATCAGAACACCCGACCCAGGGCCCTCCACAGCCATGGACCACCTTGGAACTGCACAAGCACGTCACCAAGGCAAGGTTGGAGAAAGGTCTCTGGAAGCTGCTGGCACAGTGGGCGGCTGGCCTGGCACGTCTGGGGTGACCGCTGGTACTGGAGCTTCTGATGTGGCCTTGAGGACTTCCAAAAGGAAACGAGACCCAGTGGGTGTCCAGAGTACATAAGGATTGAGACTCCCGGGAGTGAGCATTCAGCTAGCAGAATGCGAAGGAGAACATCGTAGACCTTGTGGCCCAGGATCCAGCCTGAGGCTCCCACTGCAGGAGTCTCTCAGTTAGATCAACATCCAGATGGGCCTGGACCAGCACTCGGCCAGGTGGGTCACGGATGGCAGGGGTAGGGCTGTGTCTGTTCTGAGCTGACTTAGTGGGGGCTTCACTCCAGCAGGACACAGGTGTTCAGAAAAGATGAGAAAGAAAAAGACACCCGGATCGGGTCTGGTATGTGAGTGGCCAAGGCACGGACCATTCAGACTGAGGTTCATGACACTTGGGACTGAGGGGCAGGCCACCCCACAGAAATTAGAAGAGCCACTCAGCCCTGGACAAGGGTGAGACTCACACGCTTTCATAGGCATGGATAGGGGTCAGGCAACCTGAGGCAACTGGATACTGTCTGTCCCTTCCTGCTGTCCGTCCGTGCTGAGATACATGCGCATGTCAAGTGTCAAAGAAGATTGGCTACATTATTGCTTTATCTCCCTCTAAAGCAACCATGAATGCTGCAAGACAGGCCAACATGCACACAGCCCCACAGGAAGGGTAAGTGTACGGACAGAACGGGGCGGGGGTGTTGGGTGTGTGCTTATAAATATGAACACAGGCTCTAAGTGGGAAAAGATGATCCCGTCAAAAAGAAAAAAAAAAAAATCAAAACCCGGGAGACACTGGCGTAATGCTTGGACAGTGACCCTTGCCATCTGAGAGCCGTTCAAGCTTGCTTGTCCAAGTCCTTCCAGAAGGGCTGCCCAGGGAGGGTCTCTTCTCCAGCTGAGAGGGTCCTGTGAGGTGTATGCAGAGGCCATACTGTCACACCAAAGGCCAATCCACTTCTGAAAGGAGAGCTGGAAGTTCCTCCTGGGGACTGGAGCAGGTCCTGGAGCAGGGTCTTCCTGTAGGGACCCAGATGGGGCTCAGCACAGTGTCTTCAGGGCAGCAAGACCCAGGCACGTGAGCTTGGCCAGGGAGGAGCGGGTGGCTTGGCCTCGGGTTCTGACGTCCGGCGGTTAAGGCTTGAGTTTATGGGTGTAGTGATGTCCCATCTGCAGAGAGAGGACAGTCCTTGGTTAGCAGGGCATTTGGCCTATGCTGGGGCTCAGGTGCACCCCGAAGGTGCAGGAGGCCCTGGGTTGCACCTCCTGAGTGTCACCACTCCCAGGGAAGGATTTGGAGGGGGTTAGTGAGGAACGGGGCAGGCATTCTGTCCAGCTGCAATGAGCCAACTGCAACATCTCCCCTGAGCCTTAACTTCCTCCAGTGGGGTCGCTGGAGATTCTATCACCGATTTCAAAATCACAACAGATGGCTCTGGACACTCACCATGAAGCAAGGACTGTTCGGGGTGATGGGTCATAAGCACAGGGCACGTGGAGACCAGAACAGTAGTACCCAGTGCCTGCATGTATGCTGAACTCCATGTCAGCATTGAGCAACACGGAATTCACACAAGACCCTGCCCAACCCTCCACCACCACCCTGGAGTGGCCTTGCTTGGGAATTTATTCATCCTTTGGATTTATGAGCTACACACACACACACACACACACACACACACACACACACACACACACATTGTCCATCCATATATGTAAATATGTGGCACATGATGTATACCTATCTGTGGCACATGATGTATACCTATCTGTGGCACATGATGTATACCTATCTGTGGCACATGATGTATACCTATCTGTGGCACATGATGTATACCTATCTGTGGCACATGATGTATACCTATCTGTGGCACATGATGTATACCTATCTGTGGCACATGATGTATACCTATCTGCAACTCCCCCCTAACTCCTGCAGTCAAACTCACAGTCTGCTGGGAACGGTCTAGCCTTGTCTGGAGTTCGACAGACAGTGCTGGAGTGGGGGAGCCCTGAGAAGCATCTGCAGGGCACTGGCCTAGCATGAGACTCTGAGCTCCAGGGAGCAATCCCCACCCCCCAGAAACACCTCAAAATAGACCAACAGGGTGGGGCCTGCAGATTCCAAACAGCACCACGTCCACTCAGGCCGGGCTTTGCCTTTTGTGATTCAGGGGGCAGGCCTCTCCTGACCACACCCAGGCCAGCTTTTACAGCACACACCCCACTCTCCATGCTGGGGTGCAGTAGAACTCCTCCATCTCATGTTCTCAGGTAGGTGGGGGACCCCACCACTACACGGGTATTGCCGACCTCTGCAGGTGAAGACAGCAATCTGAGTGCATGACTTCTAAGTAAACTCAGCCCTACCTGTCTGGGCCCCCCCATCCTCACTGTCAGTCAAGCCCACAGTGATGATGCACCTGTACCGAGCATGTGCAGATGCGTCAGCATCGCCTAGACAACAGCAAGGTTGACAACACAGCCAACACACACTGTGTGAGGTGTCAGAAGTCATCCGGGTCACTTCAAGGGCCAGCGAGATGGCTCAGGGGGTAAAGAGGCTTGCTGTGCAAGCCTGAAGACCTGAGTTCAAATCCCTGGGTCCCACATACATGTGGAAGGAGAGAACTGACTCCACAGAACTGTTCTCTGCACACGCACCATGACACATGTGCCCTCACACACCACGTGCTTATACACTAACAAATACGACTTAAGTGCTCAGGAGGATGTGGAGGTTCTACGCAGACCACAGACATTTCACACCCAGCCCCTTAGGGTCCTCAGATCCTGGTGCTGTGGAGCCTTTGAAATAGATCTCAGGTGGACACCAAGGGACTGACTGATTATATACCAGTCTCCAATTAAAGTTTAAGCACACAGCTTGCACACTACAGACTTCCCTATGCAAACCTCTGAAACTTCTCTGGCTAAGTTGGCCTTTCATGTCCCCGCCTTTCCCAGGGGCTTGGAGGGCAACAGGGAAGTCAAGGTCGTGAGATCAGAGCCCTGGTTACCTGATGCCCTTCGCCAGGCTCTTTACAGGAATCTAGAACACCCACCTTTGTGTAACTGCCTCCCTCCTGAGGCCCCCAGGCCCCAGGGGCCTCAGTACCCCCACCTGCGCTCCATCCCCAGGTCCTACCTGGTCAAGCTTGATTGTCATACAGACTCTGTCTGTCATACAGGCTCTGCCTCTTCTTGGATTTCAGCTCCTTCAGCCACTGGGGTGAGGTCCCCTCTGACCTGAAACCACAATGCCTCTAAGTCCAGGGAGAACCACACCCTGGTTCCTCCAAGGCAGGGCAACACGGCCCCAAGCCCTCCATCTACCACGCTGTCCCACCTCTGTGTGTAAGTCTGTCTGTCTATGTGTGTAGCTGACTTATTTTACAGTCCCACAGAGAAAGCTCCTGGCCCAGGCAGGGCTTAGGGAAGTTGCTCACATGGTTGGGCAGTGCAGGGATAAGGGATGAGGTGACTTGGTCATGTGGAGGCAGACCTCCCTCAGGATGATCTGTCCCCTAGTCTTGAAACAGAGACAGACCGCTCAGGGTCCCCAGACTTTAGGCCCAGTCTTGCCTGATGGCAGAGAAGGAGGCCCAAGCCCAGGTCCACAGATGCCTCTGGGACCCCCCTCCATTCCCAGGACAGTGAGTACACCTCAGCGAGAGCCAGCCTCAATCTGACTTTGTCTTTCTCCCCCCACAAGACCGTCTCTGTGCCTTGGTCATGTGCCCTGCTAGCAGGCCCTGAGCACACAGCAGAGCTGTACCTGGAAGTCTCTCATCATATTGTGAGGCCCACCTAATCATCAAGACTCAGGAAAAGTATATCTCCCAGAGGGAGGCCTTTCTGGGCACCCTCCTCCTCTGGTACGTGCTGAGAGCTCCTCCTACCTGCAGGGGTCACATAGCCAGAGTGTAAATGTGGCCAGCTGTGAGCTACAGGCTGTCTTAGGTCTTAACAGGGCAACAGCCATAGACCGTGCATAACAGAATGGCCATGGCTAGGTGTCATAAAGCTTTATTGACTAGAGCAGACAGTGGGCCGGAAAGAGCCTGTGGGTTGCATTCTGCTGACTTTCGCTCTCTTGCAGCATGACTGCCCCACACCCCTACATCAGGAGTCCTGATTTTCATGCCCTGACTTCCCAGCACAACCCATCCTCCATGGTGAGACTTTTATGCACGGGGCCAAGGAAAGGGCTTCATACACAGTTACCGTTTCAACTTAACAGCTACCCCAGGAGATCACAGATGAAGAAAGTGAGGCATGCAGTGGTCATGTGGTTTTTTCAGCTCACAGGGCCCTTCACAGCAGGGCCACCGTCAGCTCTGGCCTGAGACCTGAAGCTGGGCTACACGGGTCTCATCCGTGCACAGAATCAGCCTGACTGGGGTGGAGCAGCTGCCTCCTCCGTGAGTGAAGGGCAGCCGACCGGTTCGGCCTCTCGACTCCCCCAAGACAAAGGTGCTTCCCAAACTTAAGAGGAGGCAGGGTGCCTCCATGTCCAACTATCTGCAGAGGACTGTACCCAGCAGGGGTTCCTGGAAATGTGGCCTGGAGTTCTGGGTCAGGTGTGGGAGGAGAGCGGCCTTGAGATTCCTGCTGTCTCCCCCTGGGCTACAATTGTAGCTGACAGTGCAGAGCGTGCACCCCCATCTAACCCCCCCCCACACACACACACAGCACAGAAAGTATCCCCATCCTCACCTTTCGTCTCTGTCTGTGCTGGAAGGCAGCACCCGACTGCCCAGCACCCCAGGATGGAAGGGCGACTTTGGGGTCTTGGGCTGGGGTGCCCAGCCGAGAGACTCGCCAGGACTGTCCACTTCCGGCCTCTTGTGCAGCTGAGCCTGGGGAGAAAGGAGGGCCCAGTGTAGCTGTCTGTGGACAAGCCTCGTCTAGTAGCGGTTCCACGGCGACACCTCACAGAGCAGTGGGGAATCGGAGCTGTAGATTGACCCAGGAGGTGAGAAGGGGGACTAAGAGGTTGACAGCCTTGTCCCAGGGGAGGCTCCAACAAAATCACTCCCACATCTACACGGTGACGCGAAGCCTGTGACACTTGGGTCCCACAAGCACGCGGCAGGGGCGACTGTCCCCCAGGGTTGGGGAACGGGCTGGAAAGGGGTGACTCAAGACAGTATGGACAGGATTCCTCTGGGGGAAGCTGGGCAGTATCACATCCTGTCAGCCCCACATTCCGATGGCAGAAGGAGGCAGAAGGGTGTTAAACGGATGTGCCGTGGAAGTGGGAGAAGGGAGAAGGGAAGGAGGGGGGCTGGTTCAATAATGATCAATAGGCGGGAAGAGAGGGAGGGAGGGAGGCCAAATAATGGACAGATGGAGGGAGTGAGGAGAAACGGCGTTGGTTGGGTCATGAGGGACAGACAGAAGCGAGGGTGGACGGGAAGAGGGAGAGGCATGCAGGTGTTTGTTCAGCAGGCTGCTCCTGGGAAGACCCAGTACCTTCAGCACGGCTGGGTCCATGCCTGGGAACACAGGCATCCTCTGCGGATGGCTGACAGGGGTCCTCTCCACCTTGGGCGGCTCTTCATCAGACTCATCCCTCCTGGGCGACTTCTCTTCTATTAAGAGAAGGGCTCTGGGTCATTGGTGGTTCCTCACAGCCCTGCAGGAGGACCAGGGCACCCCTGGTCCATCTGGACTTGGGCAGGAGTTTCCCACTCTTTTCTTCAGATGCTGCCACCTGCCTGCACACGCCACCACCGCCCGGCTGCCCTTTGGTTCTTTACAGAGAGTCACGTTATCACAGCTGGCCTGGAACTGTAGACCAGGCTGCCTTTGTACCATGAAGATCTCGCTGCTTCTGTTCCCGAACTGCTAGGATTACAGACAGGCACTGCCACACACAGATTCAGAACACATTTAAAACCCCACTTACGGCAAGTTCTACAGAACAAGAAGCCACAGCTTCCTGGGTCACGCCTTCCCGCCCAGAGCGGTATGCAGGTCAAGTGGAAGGCGTGGTCGTACCTGTTGAGTCCTTGAACATCCATGTGCTGTGTGACTCCTCTTCCAAAGGGGACCGGCTCTCAGACTCACTGAACTGACTGCGCCGGAGGGAGTGGGAGATGGGAGCCCGGCGACGGCTTCGCTTACTCAGCTGCACCCGGGTCTTCAGGGCACTGGAGTCGAGGACTGAGGTTTGCTTTGGGGGTGGCGAGAAGGAAGTCAGTGAAAGGACCACCCACGGACTGTATGCAGTCTTGTTCATACACAAGGTATTCTCAGGGGTGCATGTGTAGCAGGGATCTTAAAAGGTCTTATTAATAAAATCAAACCCAGTGCCAGTTATTGGGGTGAACACTGGAAGATCAGAGAAGCAGAACAAGCCACAGCACCTCGCCTCGCCAGTTCCTCAGCTGATCCTGTTTCCTCAGACTGGAAGCCTCTGAGTCCTCATCCAGAGTGAATCTCAGCTGAACTGTGCTGCTCAAAAACCTAAAAGTTCCTGGTTTTCACGCCTTATATAGCTTTCTGCTTCCTGCCATCACTTCCTGGGATTAAAGGTGTGAGTCACCATGCCTGGCTGTTTCCAGTGTGGCCTTGAACTCACAGAGATCCGCATGGATCTCCACCTTTCAAGTGACAGGATTAAAGGCGTGTGTGCCACCATTTTCTGGCCTCTGAATCTAGTGGCTGTTCTGTTCTCTGACCTCAGATGAGTTTATTAGGGTGAATATTTTGGGGAGCATAATATCACCACATGCATGGGCTGGTGTGCCATGCTCCAATGGCACCGTCGAGGCTGTAAGCCTCAACTTCGCCATGGAAATCATGCAGGAAATGCCCAAGAACAGCACTGGACACACGGGAAAAATGGCACACAGCCTGTGACATCACACAGGCATGGGAGTAAGTATACACTAGGAGCATAATTCATGCCTGGTTTCTGTTTGTTGAATGCATTGCTGAGTGCATTTGTCTTTATAACAACCATATTCAAGGAGTCCCTGAGCCGAGAGGTGCTCCCTGGGGCCCCCATGATAATCCAGAGTGCAGGTGGGAGGGGAGGGGCCACCTATAGAGCACCAATAAGGGGGTGGTACTTCCATGTTCACAGGCCACCCTGGGACATCTCCCTGATCAGCTTCTGAATGGTCCCCACAGGATACCCAAGTCATGGTGGCATCCCAGGTAGACCTCAGTTTACCTCAGACTTAGGGCCACCAGCCTATGGGCAGACTCAGCAGCCATGTCAGCCTGCTAATCTAAAGGCAGGCAGGGGATGTTACCCCTTGGTTATCAGTATGGGCATGGGATGGAGCCAGCTACCAGGGACCGGCGGCTGTTGATGTCGACACTGTTGCTTAGGATGGGTTCAAAGAGGAAGTGCTCAGAGTTCAAAAAGAAACGTCCAGCAAGACATCTGTGTCATGTGACACATATATGTACACATGACCTGCAGCAAGGCTGGACAACAGTGAGACATCGGTCCATGATTGCTGAGTGAATGACATATCGCATCACCTACTGACATCCTTACAACACCCAGAGAGATGGGCGCCATGCCTATTCACATGGCAGTGTCCTGGAAGGCTCAACCTCTGATCTAGAGACGCCAGAGGAAAGACCTTGGCTGTGTGTGGACTGTGGGTCCCCTGTGAGGCCCATTAGAAGCTCCTCAGGGGCATCTGGAGCATCAGCTGCCCAAGAGTGAGGTCAGGGGTTTGACCATGAGGAGTGAGGGTCCCTTGTAGGCTATAGCAATGCTTCCTATCCTCCTTGGAGGCTAGGGCTTCTGCAGCAGAGTGGAGTCCAGTTCTGGTCCTGAAGAGCCTTCAGCAGGACCAGCAGGACACTGTGGCTCAGGACAGTGGGCACCTGAGGGGTGGCTGTGTGTGGAACCTAAGCAAGCTCGGTTCTGGGGGACCCCCAGAAGGGGACCTGTGCCTGGAATGCTGTCACAGAAAGCCCCTCATGTCTGGTGCCCATGTTCTGCTGAGTGAGGACCTGAAGAGGCTCTTCTCTGTGTCTGCCCCAGGCTGTCCACAGCCAGGAACTGCAAACTGCAGGCAGACCTGTCAGTGTTCACGGCAAGCTGTGCCTTGGATATGTGTGATCACCTCTGAAGCCGTGGAGCTGGATGTGCTAGTTACTAGTGAGTAAGGCAGTTGAGGATCAGAGTGGTGAGGACATCTGTCTCAAGACACACGGCTGGTATGGGGCTGTCCTATGCTAAAGGAGGGTCCCTGTCTAAGGCTGTGTCCTGTGCCTACCACAAAGGTTCTTGGCATACTGCCCCCATCCTGGTGCGGGCCATCGTGCATAGGCCACGGTTTCCTTTAAATAAGAAATGGCTGTTTCCATGCCCCAGCTTCAGTCTTACATGGATGAAGGAAAAGTCATCCTCTCTCTCCACTGGGCAAGCATCTGATGGAGGCGGCCCTTCTGGGCCGTCTGTGGACTCCAGCTCGGAACTGGAGCGGTCCACGCTGGAGCTGCGCCGGTCCCTGGAGCTGTCGTGCTGATCCACTGATGTGGACTCTGTGTACGAGGACAGGTGGCTACTTGGTTGGTGTTTCCCGGCAGACGCAGCACTGCTGTCAGGAGACGATGGGGACTCGGGGCCAAAACTGCAAGGGGAGGCAGAAGGTGACAGTGTTCACAGGGGGCCTAGGACACTCCATCCCAAGCACAAGGGGTCGTGAACATGTGGATCCACGTGTTCAGACCCAAGGGACCTCAGGGGCCTTCCTCCTGGCAACAGCGGCCAGCGGTCTCCAGTGGCCAAGGAGAGACCAGACCAGAACCAGGAGTGATGGCAGCACACCTGGAATCTCCGCAGGAGGAGGAAGCAGGAGGGTCAGGGGTTGGAGGCCATCTTGGGCTACAAAGCAACCACCTGTGCCCAGAAACCAAAAATAAATAAATAAACAATAAAGCAAGAGAAATAATAAAATAAAAATGAGAGGCAACACAGGCTGTGGGGGGAAGAGATGTGTGAACCTCCAATGCTCTGACGAGAAAAGAGGGCCAGGTCAGATGCCTCAGAACTCAGGTTGTTCTGTACGGAGAAGACAGGCAGGCAGGCTTGCTGGGACATGTCAGTCCACTTCTAACACTGACCATGGAGATCTTTCTCAAGACAAAACACACTTTACCAGTGTGGGCAGCTCAGGCTGTGTTTCCACTGGACAATGGCAAGGGGTCAGAAGGTCCCTAATCACCAGAAGAGAAGACTGGGCCTCGGGCCTTCTGCTTCAGTCAATGGCTGCCTCAGCAGGCCAGCCAGTCACCCACTCGCTGGCTGGCTCACTCACTGAGAACCCATGCTCCCAGCTTTCACAGTTGAGTATAAGGACCTTAACAGGAAGGGCGCAAACCCAGAGGCTGAGGGAAGAGCCAGCCTCGGGCAGCAGGGGGCACCACCGTCCAAGGAAAGAGAGCCTGGTCCCGGAGGCTGCAGTTCCTCTGGAGGACAGCAGGGGGCAGACAGTGTTGGAAGCACCAAGGTCTCTGAGGTCTTGAGACAGAAGCTGGAGGACTGGGGGGGGGGGGGGGGGGGGGGGACCCACGGTGCTCAGGGTCCCTTAGGAGACAGGAACAAGTTCCAGAACAGATCACCAGGCAGTTGGGGGCTCCTGCAGGGGCACTTACAGAATCACTCAAGGAAGCTCGCTGCACACATAAGTCATAGGTTAGCAGAGGGGGGTTAGAGATGGGAAGAGTCCAGCTGGTTGGCTTCCTTTCTCCCCTCATCCATTTTTAATGCAGCTCCACCTCAGGGCAGCTCTGACAGTGTGACCCAGCAGAACGGTCAGCAGCCCCCACCCCACCCCAGCAGTGACCCAGCAGTGGGAGAGATGGGGTCCCGGGTTCAAGACCAGCTCAGCTACTACTGATATACATGTTTTACTCAGGTCCCTGTCTCTCTCTAAGCCTCAGTTTCCCAGGCTTGCATGATGTCCACAGACCACAGGGCTAGTCAGTCAGACATGCACCGAGCCTGCGGCAGATGCCGAGCACCTACCCTTTCTACGGAGGAGGGAGGGCCTATGGGGAAGACTCATCTCATCCAACCTGTACTTCCATTGGGGGGGGCGGGGGTCACAGCTGCTACCCTTCAGCAGTTCACAATCGCTGACCCAGGAGTTCCCTCCCAGCCAGGCAGAAGAAGGTCCTGCAGGTCATATACATGCACACATGACTTATGGACCAGTTCGTGTACTAGCAGGTACAAACACACGCAGATAGCTGAAAGCATCAAGAGTCAGATGGACAGATGCCGGTGTGACCCTGCGTGAGGGCCGAAAGGCCCTTTGGTTTTGTATTTGTTACTGTTTGTTGTAGTTGTGTATGTTGGCTTCCTGGGTTTGGGAGGCCTGCTGTCTGTGGGTCTTTAGCATGTTTTCACAGTGGAAAAACCCCCACGGGGCACAAAGCTAATCCCCGAGTGACATACTCAATGCTGTGTAGCCGGCCTGTGTCTCACATTGGGGAGACTAGACTTCGACAGTGTGGTATGGCATAGTCACCTACAAATGTTTTGTTTTTGGGGTGTGTGTGGAGCCTGTCCTGGAAGGCTCTGTAGACCAGGCTGGCCTCAAACTCACAGAGATCCGCCTGCCTCTGCCTCCTGAGTGCTGGGATTAAAGGATGCCACAGCCCGGCAGCCTGCAAATGTTTCAAGACCCGAGTGGAGCTGACCTTGGATGCATGTGGAGAACCTCAGGTTTAACAAGCCTGAGAATATTGTCACCACCATCACCTGCACTGCGGATCTGCCATCTGCCTCCTGTTTACAAGGGTCTGTCCCTGTGTGTCAGTCTGTCCCAGTGTGGGTGTCTGTATGCCTGTCCTTGTGGGCCTGCCTGTCCCTGCATGCTCCTGGCTGTGTCCAGGCTACTTGCCTGTCGTCAACAGTCTGTCCTTTATTTCCATCTTTTTGTGGCTTTCTAATGCCCTTTATTACAACAATGGCACCTTCCTGATAAAATGTCTTTAAAAATGCAGAAATCTCTGAGTCAGCCACATAGATTCTGTGCTGAAGAGTTTTATGTCCACTTGACACAAGCTAGAGTCATCTCAGAGGAGGGGGGTCTCAACTGAGGAAATGCCTCCATCAGATTGGGCTGTAAGACGTTTTCTTAACCAGTGATTGATGGGGGAGGGCCCAGCCCACTGTGGGTGGGGCCATCCCTGGGCTGGTGGTCCTGGGTTCTATAAGAACACAGGCTGAACAAGCCATGTGGAGCAAGCCAGTAAACAGCACCCCTCCCTGGCCTCTGCATCAGCTCCTGTCTCCAGGTTCCTGCCCTGTTTGAGCTCCTGTCCTGACTTCCTTTGGTGATGAACAGGGATGTGGAAGTGGAAGCTGAATTAACCCTTTCCTCCCCCAAGCTGCTTCAGGTTATGGTGGTTCACCACAGCAACAGAAACCCCCACCAAGGCAGAGATTTGTGTCGCCTGGTGTCTGGTAGCTCCACTCAGGTGTGTTCCTACCTGCCTCCATTCTGGTCCTGGTCTGCCCAGGTCCCATATTGGCTGTCGGCTTCATGCACGAGGGTGTCAGTGTCCTTGGCCTCGGGGGCTCGCCTGGAGAAGCACTGTTTCAGCTGGTTCTGTAAGGAGAGGAGGAGGGATTCAGGTATGATCATACAGCACCACAGCACCCAGCTCCCCACTGCCCTCAGACGAGGCTCCCCATGTCAGGGCAAAGGAGACCAATGCCCTGGTCTGCCGAGACATGACAGGAAGCAGCACTTTCCGGGTTCAGATGGACGATTTAGTGTGGACTGGGTCTTGGTTCCAGTTTGAAATGTGCCCCATGGTGCCTCTGTGTGAATGCTCCATTCCCATCTGGGAGGTTATGAAATCTTTGGGACATAAGGCCTCACCAGCAGTGTGGGCGCTGGAGGCAGGCCTAAAGTGAATCTGTCCTGCTTCCTGCCCGGGATCTCTGCTTCCAGATCTTCCATGATATGAACAAACTTCTACCCCCACAGACCACGCAGCCCCTGTGGCCTTCCCTCCCCAGTGGGCTATGTGCTCTGGAATGGTGATCAGAGAAAACCTCTGTTAGCTCCCAAATGCACAGCCAGGCACAGGGTCCTGCTGGGTGTCACCTGGCCTGTCAGAGTTCCTGTCCAACAACACAGAGCAACCCATCTCTTCCCTCCTCAAAGCTCTAGAAAAGCCAAGCAGGCCCGTTCCCACTTTCCAGGTTTACCAGACCGCATGCCAACATTGTCCAGCCCATCACCCGAGCAGCAGAGACCCTGAGCCTACAGCAAGTCACTGCTGACATGAGGCTCCCTCATGGAGCTCAGTCCAATCCTACTTCACAGCTGAGAAAGTGACGCCCTGGCCCGGTGGTGTGATATGCAGGCTGGGAGCGAGGGGACAAGTCACCACAGGGCTGGCTACCAGCCCAGTCTAGTGCCTGACATCAGGGGTGGCTCATGAGTCACCAAGACACCTGTGCGCAGCTGACTTCCCCACTCAGTGGGGTGGTACATGAAAGGCCTGGTCTTGTATCATTACCATGGAAACCAGCCACTGAGGCCCTGGAGCTCTCAAGAGTAACCAAGAGTGGCCTTGGATGAGCTACTCGCTCACAACGATTCAGGCGGCCTCTCAACCTGGCCTGTCATGATGTTCCCAGATATCATCTTTTGAAGAGAACTAGGGAGGCATGGGAGGCGGGGGAGTGGGGAGAAGGGCAGAGAAGATCGTCCTGGCATGGCTTTATCTCAGCCGAGCAACAGATCACACAAGCCTGGGCCCACCTCTGTTGCAAAGGAGTTATAAGGGGAGCTTGGGGTGAGGGGGCTCAGTGGTAGAGCATCTGTCAATACTACATACACTCACTTATACAGACAGACAGACAGACAGACACACACACACACACACACACACCACAGTGAACATTTTTACATAATCCATCACCCAAACGAAACACCCTGACTACTCCAGTCTGGGACTTTCTGTGGCTCATGCCCCTTGTGGCCAGAGAACACCCCACTGTGTGGGACATAGTGCTGGAGACATAACCGGTCCCAAGGACAGGGACTTCTAAGCAGCCGGTGGCTTTCACGCTCACAGTCAGCCACAGGGTGTGTGTGCATCCTCTGCCGGTCAGATCATCTCAGCGAGCACTTCCCCGGGCACTGTGGAGCACAGCGTGGCCTGAAACAGGTTGATGGCTGTCCCAGCTGTGGTAGCACAGGGGACGGACCACAGCACGCTGTTGGGTGGTGGGTGGCTCCAGCTGGGACCGTGTTTGTATTTTTACACCCAAGCTCTTGGGACACGTTCCAGGGCCTGGCACGCTTGAATTCTCCCTGGGACTCAGGAGTGGCCGTGGCACCACCCTGAGCAGATGCCACAGATTGGGGCCTTCCTTAACCCCATCCCACCTCAATGCCAAGGCCTGCTGCCAGTTCTCACGGCTGCAAGGCCCTAGTCAGCCACTTTCCCAGAGGATTTGCGATGCTTAAATTTCTAGAAAATCTTACAATTCAAAGTTTGCTTGAAGGCAAGACCTTCCGCTGACTGAACTTTGTCTCAGCTCTGCCCCAGCTCACTAAACGCAAGTGACGCTGGGCAAGCAGACAGACAAGCAGAGGCCTCTGTAGCAGCCACCTCCTGGGTGTCTCTGGGGCCAGAGCACATCTCTGTCATGTTCTTCTGGTGCACAGTTTGTGGCCCACAGCATCCTTTCTGACGTAGACAGCGGGGGCCTTCCCTGCCAAGAGCCCTCTTTCCAGACACGAATACCTACATGGCAACTTCCTGTGACGTAAACGTCCTGAGTGGACAGTCGCTGTGGCCCTTTGCACAGGTCTGACTTGGACAGCTGCTGAGGCCTCTGGTGACAGAGAAAAAGTCCTTCCAGCAGAAGGTAAAAGAGACAGGAGGAGCCTGAAGGCAGGACAGGAGGCAGAGGGGACAGCTGTGCCCTGAAGGCCATCTCTCCTTAGGCACCTGAAGCCCCTCCCTCGCCGCAGGGGCTAAGCCAGCAGCTCCTTCCCTCCCTACAGCAGCATGGATCTTAAGCCCACTTGTCCAGAGCCTCCTTCCCCAACCCCTCCCTTTGAAGCCTCCTGGTTTCCCCGTGACTGAATGCTGAGCCCTGCTGTCCTGGCCTCTGGCTGAGAAAATGGGTCCTTCACTCTCTCCTCTCCCATCTCCCTTCCCTCAGAGAGCTGTGAGGCCTCCACCTCCCCTGTGAGGCCTCCACCTCCCCTATGAGGCCTCCACCATCCCTGTGAGGCCTCCACCATCCCTGTGGGGCCTCCACCATCCCTGTGAGGCCTCCACCATCCCTGTGGGGCCTCCACCTCCCCTGCGGGGCCTCCACCTCCCCTGTGAGGCCTACATCTCCCCTGTGAGGCCTCCACCATCCCTGTGAGGCCTCCACCATCCCTGTGGGGCCTCCACCATCCCTGTGAGGCCTCCACCATCCCTGTGGGGCCTCCACCTCCCCTGCGGGGCCTCTACCTCCCCTGTGAGGCCTACATCTCCCATGCACTATTATTTCCTCTTTTAAGCCCTGTAAAATGAATCCTTTCTTAAATGCTTTTATGTAAGAAGACAAAGAACCTGCATGTTCCCTAGTGAGATGTCTGTTCCTTGTGTATGTTCCCTGGTGACATGTCTATCTGTCCCTGTGTTCCCCGGTGACATGTCTGTTTGTCCCTGTGTTCCCTGATGACATGTCTGTCCCTGTGTTCCCTGGTGACATGTCTGTCCCTGTGTTCCCTGGTGACATGTCTGTCTGTCCCTGTGTTCCCCGGTGACATGCCTGTCTGTCCCTGTGTTCCCTGCTGACATGTCTGTCCCTGTGTTCCCCGGTGACATGTCTGTCTGTCCCTGTGTTCCCCGGTGACATATCTGTCTGTCCCTGTGTTCCCCGGTGACATGTCTGTCTGTCCCTGTGTTCCCTGGTGACATGCCTGTCTGTCCCTGTGTTCCCCGGGGACATGTCTGTCCCTGTGTTCCCTGGTGACATGTCTGCCTGTCCCTGTGTTCCCCGGTGACATGTCTGTCTGTCCCTGTGTTCCCCGGTGACATGTCTGTCTGTCCCTGTGTTCCCCGGTGACATGTCTGTCTGTCCCTGTGTTCCCTGGTGACATGTCTGTCTGTCCCTGTGTTCCCTGGTGACATGTCTGTCTGTCCCTGTGTTCCCTGCTGACATGTCTGTCTGTCCCTGTGTTCCCTGCTGACATGTCTGTCTGTCCCTGTGTTCCCCGGTGACATGTCTGTCTGTCCCTGTGTTCCCTGCTGACATGTCTGTCTGTCCCTGTGTTCCCTGGTGACATGTCTGTCTGTCCCTGTGTTCCCTGCTGACATGTCTGTCTGTCCCTGTGTTCCCTGGTGACATGTCTGTCCCTGTGTTCCCTGGTGACATGTCTGAAAACACATAACAAACTTGGTGGGGTTGATTCACGCCTGTCCTCCCCACACTTAGGGGACTGAAGCAGGAGGATTGTCATGAGTTCAGGGCTAGTCTGGGTTGCATAGCGAGTTCTAGGCTAGCCTAGAATTAGCTTCATTGCAAAAGCCTGTCTCAAAAATTTCAAAACCAAAGTAGGCACTACAAAGCACACCCGAGCAGTGAAAAGGGGGAGTTGGGTCTAGGGCAGAGCCATCAACACCCCAATCTCTGCCACAGTTCTGCCAATTCCAAATAAGGGGAACCAAATCCTAAACATCAGACCCAGAAGGCTCCTCAGAAGCTGCTCACTCTGCACTCCACCTGCAGAGAAGGAAACTGAGGCACAGGAACTGAGCAGAATGTAGCTCTTGGATTCCAAGATGGGTGAGAGGCAGGACCTGGAAGGCAGGGGCTCCATCCGTGGGATCCACAGCTCTCTCCAGACCCCTAACCAACACCCACTTGCTCCACTTTCCCCACAATGCTCCAGGAGTTTCTGATAAGGGCACACGCCTCGAAACACTCAGAAATCTGGGGTTTGAAAGCCCATTGGCTTGGCCCAGCAACTCGCCAGGCCCCAGGCCCACAGTGGGAGGGAGCTCCTCCCAAGACTTGTGCTGGAGAGACCATGCTAGCACATACCTCTAAGGTTTGTGCCCAAACAAGTTAGAACATACATCTCCCGATTTAAAACCTACAGGTTTAGCTGAATCAGCAGGGTTAGTCCCAGAAGTTCATCTCAGGGAGGGGAGCAAGCACACTCGCCAGGTTCCAGAACACAGCCGCTCCCAGCAGGATTGGCCATCATTGCCAAACAGGAACAACAGCCTGAGCTGTGAAGAGGGTGGGGACCATGAAATACGGAGGCCAGGCCGGGAGATGAAAATGCCGCTCATACAGAAGATCTGCCATCCCAGAAAGATGTGTCCTGAACACCAGTTAACTAACATAAAAACAATTAAAAAGGGTCCTAACAACAGTGTGCTAGGAAAGTGGTTTTGTCTAAACGAATAAGTATGCGTGAGTGTAAGAGAAAAAACCATCTAGAAGGTTCCATGGCAAGTCGGCTCACGGTGTGCTAAGAGAGAGACACTCCTTACTGATTGTGACTTTGCTCAGCACGCACCCTTGGCCTTCCACCTTCTGGATGAATCTGGAGACGAAAGTGAATAAATCAAGTTCTACTCCTTGCCCTGATACATGAATTGTGAACTAAGGACAAGTCAGAAGGGCCTTTACACTTGGTGATCTACCCCTGGGTTATCAAGCTTCTATAAAGAAACAGATGGCACAGTTTGGGGTCTCTGGGCTAATGGCTACTCGGCCATCATTGTGAAGGCTAGTGTGGCGTTCAGTGTCGACTGTCAATGTGACAGAGTCTAGAATCTGAGCATATCTGTGAGGGAGTTAACTTAGGTGGGAGACCCACCCTACATGAGGGCAGCACCATCCCACAGGCCCGGAGTCTCAGACTCAATAAAAAGGAGGTGAGCTGAGTGTCAGTATCCATCCACCTCTCCCTACTTCCAGACTGTGGGTGCCGTTGACCTCACCCCACAGCTGCCATCCACACCTTCCTGCCATGGTGGACTCCAGCTGCGAGCCTCTGGATGCTTTTGTTGGGTATCTTGTCCCAGCAACAGAGTACTACCTAATACACCTGGAGAGTAAACAGACACCCCTGACGTGTGCCATAAAACTTAATTATGAGCAGGTGGCTGGCAAGACTGCATGCCCTCAGGCAGGGTTTTGTTGACTCCGGATCTGCAGCCCAAGGCCTTGGGAAAAATGCCAGGCCTGTAGTAGTTGTTGATTAAATACACTGGGTATACATGTCTCTGCAAATGCATATATATATATATATATATATATATATATATATATATATATATATATATATATATATATATATGTTGTAAAGTGAGTAGGAATGAGTTCCCAAACCAGGGAAGTTGATACTGTGGGGGAGGAGTGGGGAGAACACTCTGCCTGCATGTATTTTGGAGTATCTGACACATCTCCTAAGAAAGAGCCCTGAGTCAAGCGGCCACAGCTGACAATGCAGTTCCAAAGAATTTGAGAAGCCTGCCCCTCACCCCCAGCCATTCTACACCCCAGCTGCGTGGGGAGCCGTGCAGCCATGGACCCCACTGGCATGGGGTCACCTGCTCTGTCTCAGTCCTCCGAAGTAACTGCCCCTCCCATGTTCAGGTGTGACCTGGGACATCAAGGTTGTACTCATTACTCATCCCAATGAGCCTGTGGTGTGTGATGTGTGGTGTACCCTAATAAAATTTGCCAGAATGTCAGAGAGACAAAGGAACAAGCTACTGCCATTTCTTACTCCTAGGACTCCTCAGCCTGAAATGCCTCTAGTTCCTGTCTCCTCATGCCTTATATGCCTTTCTCAGCCCAGCCATAATTTCCTGGGATTCAAGGCGTGTGCGCTTCCCAAGCAAAGGCTTGAGATCTCAATTGCCAGGATTAAAGGTGTGTGCCACCACTGCCTGGCTCTGTTTCTCTCCTAGACTAAGTCAATCTCCTGTAGTCCTGGGTGGCTTTGAACTCACAGAGATCTAGGCAGATCTCTGCCTCCTGAGTGGTAGGATTAAAGGTGTGTGCCACCACTGCCTGGTCTCTATGTTTAATCTAGTGGCTTGTTCTGTGCTCTGATCTTCAGGTAAATTTTATTAGGGTACACAATATATCACCACAGTGGTGCAAGACCCTGTGTGGACCATTTCACAGGGGAGGAGACTGAGGTCCAGAGAGGGGATTCCATGACCTCCAGATCACCTGCATGACTAGAAAGCCATAGGGCTGGATCGTGACCCTGGACTTGGTGGATGCCCAAGAGTGCTCACTTCATGACTTCTTTGGCTTCTGAGGCGCAGTTGGACCTCAGTAACTACTTCTCAGCTAGACTGAGAGCCAAGCAGGGTGAGAGTACTTAGTGATGAGCACTCAGGAAACATGCAGGAGGGAGAGAGGAAGGGAGGAGACAGACACACAGAGGACAAGCCGTGACCAGGCAGACAGACACCGAGACACACCCAGGACAGAGGCATGTGTGTCTGCGCCTCAGAACCAGGGGGACAGCTCCGTGGTTCTGCCCTCACACCTGTGTGCACTCAGCCCCCATCCTAGATGACCTCCAGCCAGACACTGCCCTTCTCTGAGCCCTGTTTCATCTCCTGGTGAGTCAGTAGTGTGAGGCTGATGGTCTCAGTGACCCTCCAAGGCTTCAGATGAGGAGATGATGCCCATTTCTGGGGGCTTGAACAAAATCCAGTTCACAAACACAAACATAGATCAACTAATAGGGCCTGGCCATGAGCAGCTCAAACCTCAACCTTTTTTGCACTACAGACATGAAATGGACTCATCCCGACAGCCCCATGTGCAGGGGTGGAGCAAGCCAACCATTTTAAGCAAGACCCTGTGACCTAACAGCCCTGGACAAAGCCAGCTCTGCCAGCTGCCAGCTGTAATGACCCTCTGTAACCTCAGTTTCCACATCTGGAAAATGGGATGTGGGGTGCTTAGGGTGTTGGGGGAATCAATTAAACATCTGACCAGAGTTTGCATGTACTTGGCATGTGGACAGTGCTGAGCAGAGGCCAGTACAGGATGTAGTGCCCACGTCTGCGGACCAGCTGCCCAGGCATCTTACTGAACACTGTAACAGTATGCTAACAGACTCACCATTCAGTCAAGATCCACAGGTCCCTTAGTGTCCCCAACACTGCCCGACTATCCCCTGTGAGGGCAGCAGGGGAAGGAACCGTGTTGTAAACCGATCTGGGTTTCGGCTCTGCACAGCAGGAGAACCATCACCACAGCCCATGGTGCAAGATGGCTCCGGCAGAGACACCCTGTCTCTGTGTCCGTGGGACAAGCTTTTCCCAGAAGTGACAGGGTCATGCCAGGCAGCTTGGTCTGCAGGCGGAGGTTTGGTTTCGGGGTCGAATGTGCAAACCTGGCTTTCGGGAAGGCTATAAAGGGAGGTAACAGCTGTGCTGGCAGGCGGGTCCCGCAGGACCCTGAGAACCCACAGGGCCTTCCCGCTGTACAAAAGCTCTCTCGGCTTTCGCTGGGGCTACATCCTGAGAAACGTGGCTTAAGAAACTATCTGAAGTGGAAAACACAATGAACACACCTCAGCCATTGTAGGTCCCATCCTAGCCTGGCCCCGAGCTGACAAGGGGAGCCCACGGGAGCCCACGGGCAGCGGGAGGGAGAGGGAGCCATGGCCTCCTGCTCTGCCTCCTTGTGCGTTCTGTGACCTGTGCGGGTGATAGGGAGCCAAGCTTAGGGGGGAATAATTACACAAAGGCCTGCGACTACACAGTCTCCTCTTGTGAAATCCACTCCCCCAGTGCTCCTCATCCTGCCCCAGTGCCTCCTCTCCCTCCTCCCCAATGCTTCCTCTCCCTCCTCCCCATGCCTCCTCTCCCTCCTCCCCATGCCTCCTCTCTCTCCTCCCCATGCCTCCTCTCCCTCTTCCCCAGGGCCTCCTCTCCCTCCTTCCCAGGGCCTCCTCTCCCTCCTCCCCATGCCTCCTCTCCCTCCTCCCCAGGGCCTCCTCATCCCCACCCCAGAGATTCTTAAAACAGCCCAAGTGAGCCAAACTTGACTTCCTTTTTCAAACATCACATGTCAATTCTCTCCCGATTTATTTCGGGCAAGGGACCACGAGTCAGGCAACAGAGTTGCAGCCGGCGCGGAAGTGTGAGCGCACCAGAAAGCAGCAGATTGGGTGTATCACCACAGCCTCAGGACCAAACCCCAGTCCTCCAGTGAGAGTGACGCCTCTCCTGGGTGTGACGTGGCCAGCGGCTCAGCCATACTTGCGGGATGCTCACATTATAAGGTCACCATGTGGCTCCATCCCCAGTGTTCCTAATTCACAAAACTGGTCCACACAAACATGCCTGCCACACACACAGGCACAAATGTACGCACCCCAAACACACACACACACACACACACACACACACACACACACACAGCCCACATATTATACACACATACAGATATATATCCAAATGAAGACACATGCACAAGTACAGACTACAAACTGTGTGCACACATGTATATGCACACACAAGAACTCACAAATACCATCCAACTCACATGCACTAATATAGAGGTGAGCACACAATATACACAAGTGCATACACATGAAACACATCCACAGTCACACAATAAACATGCCCCAGAAACAATCCCAGCACAACCATTGTTAGTGACAGAAAACACTACCCCGTGGCTATTCCATAAATGTGCCTGGTTCACAGACAGCAGCCCAGTGTTGTGTGGGAATGAAACCATGTGGCCATCAGAAACAGAGGAAGGACCAGCAAAACAGATCAGCAGGTCAGAGTATTTGCCACCAAGCCTGATGATCTGAGTTCAACTTCTGGTACCTACACGGCAAAACAACCCCCGTGCTGTGGCCTTACCATTCACAGCACAGCACAAATACAGATAAAAAACAGAAAAGCGAGTGAACAGAGGAACTGGTATGGGAGGAGGACAGTGGCCGGGCAGAGTCAGTAGAGGGGAGTCCATAGCGCAAGGGAAGAAAAGGGGGTCCGTGAGTCCCTGGCCCCCAGAGCCACACTAGTTGGCTTTCCTGGGCTCAGTGAGCTTGTCACAGGGCTGGTGGGTCAGGACAGTTCAGCAGCCCTCAGCGGCCCTTGACCACAGGACACAGGGATGAGTCTCCCTACTCCCTGTCAGCATGTGCACATGTGTGTGTCTGCACATGTATGCAACATATGCACATGTAAGTCCCTGTGTGCACGTGTATGTTTAAATGTGCACATGTACATAGGTATTTGTACATATAGGAGCTTGTGCACATGTGTACGTGTCTCCACGTGTACACTACTGAGTATGCAAATGTATGTATGCATACATGTGTATGTGTGCACTGTGTCTCTCTGTGCATGTCTGTATGTGTGTGCATGGGTATGTGTGTGTGCTCATGTGTGCCCTCACTGAGGTTCAGCTGATGCTGCAGGCATTTAGTTACTTCACCAGGACCTCAAGTCCCCTCAGCCACATGGAGCAGCCCGGGAACTATACATGCTCTTTCCATATGTCTGTCACTGCCCTGCCTTGAGTCACATAAGTCACTGCCTGTGCAGCTGTGAAGACCACTGGTGCTCACTGCAGTGTTAGAGATGACCTGTCTGTTCACTGCAGTGTTATGGATGACCACTGGTGCTCACTGCAGTGTTAGAGATGACCACTGGTGCTCACTGCAGTGTTAGAGATGACCTGTGGTGCTCACTGCAGTGTTAGAGATGACCACTGGTGTTCACTGCAGTGTTAGAGATGACCACTGGTGCTCACTGCAGTGTTAGGGATGACCTGTGGTGCTCACTGCAGTGTTAGAGATGACCTGTGGTGCTCACTGCAGTGTTAGAGATGACCTGTCTGTTCACTGCAGTGTTAGAGATGACCACTGGTGCTCACTGCAGTGTTAGAGATGACCACTGGTGCTCACTGCAGTGTTAGAGATGACCACTGGTGCTCACTGCAGTGTTAGAGATGACCTGTGGTGCTCACTGCAGTGTTAGAGATGACCACTGGTGTTCACTGCAGTGTTATAGATGACCTGTCTCTTCACTGCAGTGTTAGAGATGACCACTGGTGCTCACTGCAGTGTTAGAGATGACCACTGGTGTTCACTGCAGTGTTATACATGATCTGAGGTGCTCACTGCAGTGCTAGAGATGACCACTGGTATTCACTGCAGTGTTATAAATGACCTGTGGTGGCTCACTGCAGTGTTAGAGATGACCACTGGTGTTCACTGCAGTGTTATAAATGACCTGTGGTGTTCACTGCAGTATTATAGATGAACCTGTGGTGTTCACTGCAGTGTTAGAGATGACCACTGGTGTTCATTGCAGTGTTATAAATGACCTGTGGTGCTCACTGCAGTGTTAGAGATGACCTGTGGTGCTCACTGCAGTATTATAGATGAACTGTGGTGATCACTGCAGTATTATGGATGACCACTGGTGTTCACTGCAGTGTTATAGATGACCACAGGTGTTCACTGCAGTATTATAAATGACCTGTGGTGCTCACTGCAGTATTATAGATGACCTGTGGTGCTCACTGCAGTATTATAGATGACCTGTGGTGCTCACTGCAGTATTATAGATGACCTGTGGTGCTCACTGCAATATTATGGATGACCACTGGTGTTCACTGCAGTGTTATAGATGACCACTGGTGTTCACTGCAGTATTATAAATGACCTGTGGTGCTCACTGCAGTATTATGGATGACCACTGGTGTTCACTGAAGTGTCATTTGTTAGACAGAAAAGCTGAGAAGAGCCTAAATGTCCAAAAGTCAGCGGGTCTGGCTGAACAAAGAGCCGTAACACCCACAAGTAGGTCTCATGAAGCTGACAAACAAGGCCTGTGCTCACAGGCCTGAGGGCCAGCCCCAGCCGAGGGTCGGGATCCAGGCACCAGAGTACCCGTGCTCAGTAGTCGCTGACCTGGCTGTCTGTAAGGACGGCATCTCATCCCTTCCAAGTGTGAAACTCAGGCCTGTCCAGAGCAGAATCTGGAGCTGGAGACGGCAGAACAAGTGAGGAGTGAGTGTGGGTGGAGGGTCCCGGGGTGAGCGGCGCTGGGCTGAGTCCAACCTCCGGATTCTGCAAGCAACTGGCAACTACCCCTGAAGCTCCACAGAAGGGAGGAAGGGGGCTTCCAGGGTCTGACTTTTGGGGCAACAGGATGAAGTGCAGAGAGGGAAGACAGAGAAGATTCAGGAACAAGAAGAAGGGGCAGAGTGGGGAGCAGCATCCACCTGCCCCTTCCGCAGAGCCTCTCTGCTCTCCAGGAACTCCAGGAGTCAGGGGGTAAAGGACGAGGCCTGTGAGAGCCTCAAAGGTGAGCACGGACGCACAGGCTCTGGGGCCCGAGAGGCAGGTTCCCTGGGATCTAGCAGACCCAGACCTTGGTCTGAGCTCCCTGGATCTAGAAGCTGTGTGACCTTGGGCTGGTCACTTTACCTCTCAGAACCTCAACTGTCCAGTGTCCAGGCTGGCAGTGTGAAGGCTGGTGGGTCACGGGGAGTGTGGAACACTATGACAGGCACATAAGAAATGCTCAGAGGTGACAGCCATCTTCAGTTCAGTGGGTTGAAGGAATTGCCTCTGAAGCCTAACAGGCTGGATGACTGAAGGGTTGGCTAAGAGCTTTCAGGAACTGGGCTGCTCTGGGATTCCTGGTAGGGATGGCAGGAGGCGGAGCTGCTGTGAAGCGGGAGGGGTTTATAGGAAGGGTAAGGCAGCAGTGACAGCAGCAGCAGCTTCCAGAAAACAACCTTCCCCCCACCCGCAGCAAGCTTGTGCAAGCTCATGAGGGAGGGCAGATCAGGCAGCAGCCAGGTGACAGGGCCCTCCCAGACTCCCACGACAAAGCTCTTCAAGACACCACCCTCCCACTCACAGGCAGCTGGAGGTCCCAGGCCTAAAACCATCCCGTGCCAGCTGGCCCCAGGACTCACTTAGGCCTGCCTCTGGCTGCTCCTCCCTGGAGCCATCCAGGTGAGAAGCCACACCACACCGGTTCCTGGATGCCTTCCCCACCTCTACACCTAGGGCCCAGGAGCAGTACCTGTGACCCTGCACTCCACCCTCCCTCCCAGCCGCTCCAAACCACAGTCCCTTCACATGCTAGTAAACTACCCACTTCCAAGCAAGCACATGGTGCCTACTCTATGCAGATAAACACGGAAGCTAAGCTATGTATGCAAGGGGAAAAAATGATCCAGGGGACTCTCCGTGGGCAGAAGGACAGGGTCACTCAGCTCCTAGGATCTCAAAGAGTCCCCTCTGTACTTGGTTCTCATTTTTAAACACCCACTGTCCCACATAAGACCCTTTCTTGCTGGCCTGTCTCATCAATGTGACACTTGAGGGTTAAAAAAAAAATCAAATTTGAGGAGCTGCAGAGATGGTTCAGCGGTTAAGAGTACTGACTGCTCTTGCAGAGGACCCGGGTTCAATTCCCAGCACCCACATGGCAGCTCACAACTGTCTATAACTCCAAGATCTGACACCCTCACATAGACATACATGCAGGCAAACACTAATGCAAATAAATTAAAAATAAATGAGTTAGTTTAAAAAAAAAATCAAATTTGAAGCTTCAAAATGTCTGCTCCAGGCAGGGGTGGGGATACACTGCCCACACCTCATTCCTAGAACTCCAATCCCAGGGGTGGTAACCACCAAGACACCGGGTCAGGAGAGTGAGAATCCAACCATGACGGCCTCCACACCACCTCGAGGGCTCCCAGGTGACAAAGGTAGCCATCTCAGGCTTGGAAAGGCGGAGGCTCAAATCATCCTTATAAGAAGCCAGGGCTCTGTCTGTGGCAAGGCTTTGCCAAGAAAACATGGTTGGGAGTGGTGTTCAGAGCTTGCCTAGCAGGCAGGAGGCCCTGGGTTCCAACTCGCATGCATGCATGCACGCACGCACGCACGCATGCACGCATTCATGCAAGCATGTGCGCGCACGCGCACACACACACACACACACACACACACACACACACTTACATACACATGCACAGGGGCTGGGGGAGTATGATTTGAGCAGCTTGTAGCCTTGCAGTAGCAGTTGAGGGACCCCAGCTCCAGGCCCTGCTCCACACTGGCCATGTTGCTTTGAGCACCTCTCTGAACCTAAACATGGTGGCAGTTACTAAAATTGTTATGTATGTATGTATTATTATTATTATTATTGTTGTTGTTGTTGTTGTTGTTATTTTCCCAAATTGCCCACATAAGACATTCCAGCCAGTGGGACATGGCAACCTGAGCAAGGTCTCAAATATGTCACTAGGTTCTGCATTCAGGAGCAGGACACAAGCCTCCACTGTGGGGGACAGTACTGCTCTCCAGCCTGGGTGCCCAGGACCTTGTTTTAGGCATGGGGATGTGGCTCAGCAGGTTATGGGGCTCCCGATGTTTGCAGGGAGCACTGGAAGCTGCCTTCTGCCTCTCTCCTGGGAAAGCACACGCTGGGGTCACTGGGGTTCCCCTTTCCCCACCACAAACGTCCCTGGGTACCAAGGCCATCATGTGTCCTGGGTGAGTCATGGTCACTGTCCCACCCAGGGAGGGCCTGGAATGGATGTGGTCCAATCTATGCCCCTGCTTGTCCCCACCCTGGGCCTCCAGCGCAGGGCTGGTTCTGCAGAGCTGTTTTTAACTCCCCCACCCAGAGCCGAGCTGGTGGCATTTCCAAGTCTTCCTCCAGCTCCCTATTTATAGACTGTAGCAGGCAGTAGGGCACTGCTTCCATTGATAATTAGAGAATCCACGTTGGGCCCCAGCCTCAGGGGGCCTGTGGCTGTCAGGTGGTTCCAGGGACCCAGGATCCCTCAAGGGAAGGACTCAATCCAGCCACTCCAGCACAAAGAATGTTAAAGCTGGGGTGGGGGTGAGGCAGAAGCCAAAAAAAGGGGGCTCTCCCTTGAATTTGGGGGTGTGGCCTCCTGTGGGAGACACACCCCAACTCTGCTTGGGTCTTGCGTGACACTGATACTGTCAGTCAGGTCATAGGTCATACCCTCACAGGGCTCTGGCAGGCCTGGCGAATCAATGCATACCCACACAGGGCTCTGGCAGGCCTGGCGAATCAATGGAGACTGTGGTGGGAGAGCCAGAGGAGAGAGGTTCTGAACTGCCTTGGGGGTGGGAATGGAACACCACACCTGTCTTTATCAACTTGACACAAACTAGAGACACCAGGGAAGAGGGGTCCTCAACTGAGAAAATGCCTCCACCTCACTGTCTATAGACAAGCCTGTAGGGCCTTTTCTTAATTAGTGATGATGGGGGAGGGCCCAGACCACTGTGGGTGAATCCATCCCTGGGCTGGTGGTCCTGGGTTCCAAAAGAAGCAGGCTAAGCAAGCCATGGGGAGCAAGCCAGTAAGCAGCACCCCTCCATGGCCTCTGAGTCAGCGCCTGCCTCCAGGTTCCTGCCATGACTTCCCTTCATAATGGACTGTGATGTGGAAGTGTAAGCCAAATAAACCCTTTCCTCCCGAAGTACAGACAGGTTAACTCACCTGCCCAAGGCCATAGAGCTTTCTAGTGGCAGCGCTATAGTAAACTCAATTCCAAAATGTCCTGCTGTCGGGACTCACAGTGGACACTGTGGGGACAGGGGGTGTCTGTGCTGGGGCACAGGACAGTCAAGGCAGATGATGATGTCAGGGCCCAGGCAGCACCTAGCAGAGGAGGGCTGGAGTGGATAAACAGAACAAAGCATCTCCCAGGGTACCGTCCACCTGACGTCATGTCACAGAGGGTGGAGCAGGATGTGCAGGGGAAAGCTTCTCACGGTACCCTGTTGGTTCCCTTCAAAGTGGATACCACCATTCCCTAAAGCCTTCCCATGACGGGCAGGCCTCCCCTCCACACCAAAGGCAGCTCGAACCCCAAGTCTTTCCCCTGCCACCAGAACTGGTGACCCACGGGGCTCCTATGTACCTATCCTAACCCTTTACACCATCTGTGTATCTACCAGACTCCTGGTTCACTGGTTCAATAGAAAGTGCCAGAGGCAGGGGCATTTCTGTCATAACCACTGTTGTCCCCACATCTTGACCTGGGTCTGGATCAGGAAAGCTTGAGATGATACAGACAGACCTCAGCACAGGACAGACAGCCTGCTTTGCACCTTCCCTGCGGTATTCCACACACTGCGCGGTACCCCACCCCGTTACACTGTATTGGAAGCATCTGCCAAGTGAGTGCTGTGAGCCATCTGAGATAGTGTGTTAGGCTATTTCCAGTGTAGGGGAGCCTCTTCCCTTGTTTGGGGATGTGGGTGAGGGGCCAGTAGGTAACTGAAACCAAACCCTCCACTGTCCTTCTCAATATTATGTTTTCCCCGCCCACTGATGCTGCTTGGGCAGGTAGTCTCTGGTCACATTAGCAGCACATGAGGCAGAGACTCCTAACTCGTCAAGCGCTGAGCGGACTGAGGATGCTCAGCTGAGGGCCACCCTCATAGGATGGAGGATGGGAAGGAATGATGGGAAACGCCGTCCTCTGGACGTGAATTTGCAGCAGCTGTGGTCACCTGCACACGACCAAGCCAGCAAGGACACTCCCAGGATGGCACTCACAGTCCTCAGTTCATTATTTAAAGAGAGATTGGGGTGTGGGGGGAGAACATGAAGTCAGTAGGAAGACAAGTTGGGGGTGGGGTGGGGTAGGAGTGGAAGATTTGGGGTGTGTTCAAGATACCGTGTATAAAACTGTCAAAGAATAAATAAAAGACATTCTGGAAAACAAAACAATATGACTGACCTCCCTGCCTGTGTTGGGAGGGTGTTCTAGACTTCCTACGGACTGTCCCCATGGAGGGTGACACTCTGCTCACCTCAAACAAACCTCATGGACCCAGAAGACATACCTCAAAGCCAGACCTCCAGGAAGCTGGCCCAGGCTAAGGGAAGGTGCTGAACACCCATGATGCATCCTGCCAAGGCTTGCCCTCCTGAGCGCCCGGCTAGCGGTGCACCCGGGGGTAAAATATTCTCATAAATCAGAACACCCGCCACGGAGGACTTCCTGTTGCTAGGCAACCCGGAGCTGCTGCAGTGCAGAGGCCCCTCCCCAGGGTTTTCCTGTGGGTGGTGTGCTGTGGTGGTAGGGCTGAGAAGGGTCTAGCCCAGTGCTTGCTTGGTCTCAAAAAGCTGCCTCCCGTGCACCCACCATACCTTCCCCACCTGACTACTCTTAGATGGGGATACTCGGGGCTCAAGAAGAGAACTTGAGTCTCACTCAGGGCCACAGAGCTAGGCAGAGCAGAATCGGGGTCTGGTTCACGCCCAGGCAACTATAGGCACAGGGGCAGCAGGGCTGTCCCAGAACCCACATCTGAATGAGAACCCTGGGTCACACACACAGGAAAATGAAAACCCAGTTCCACATGCCATCTCTTTAAATAACTACCATCTCCAGATGGCTCCAGAGAGGCTGGGACAGCTATAAAGGAGTCACCCCAAAAATCTGAAGAGTCAAATTTAGTTTTAAGGTTGTTTTTTTCTTACAATACTGAGGAGAGAACCCAAGGCTTAGAATATACTGGAGGAGTGTGCTCCCCACTGAGCTACACCCAGCTTAAGAGTTACTGTAAACTATAAATCTAGATCCAGCCACAAAGCACAGTTCAAAAAAAAAAAAAAAAAAAAAAAGGAAAGGAAAGAAAAGAAAAGACCTCATATAGCCCAGGTTGGTCTGGAACTATCTATGTAGCCCAGGCTGGCCCAGAACTACTGATCCCTTCCACCTGACCGGTAAGTGCTGGGATTGCAGATATACACAGCCAGTCCTGGCTCCCACCCCACCCAGAAGAACCCTGAGTTTACATTCAAACCACTGTTTCAGAAATCATCAAGATGCAGGGACAGTTTACTCCTGCAGCCCATGGAAACTCTTGGAAAGGCTTGAAGGAGAACAGCACCATTCTAACTTCCCACACAGCCACATCCTCACCAGAAGACGGTAACTCCATAAGAACTGCCATGCAGTTTATGGAAGCAACATGGAATACAGGCATGGACTCCCATAGTGCTCTCTGCCCAAGAGCCTTCCACGCCTGCCATTACACACAGATTAAACCACATGCCAACCCCTGAGCCTACCAAGACTCATTCACTTCCCCGAACCCCCTGCCTCACACACCAACCCACCACTGTCGACTGTGCATGGTGAATGCCAACATGACCCCATGATCACACTGTGGTGTGGGGGGAAGGGTGTGACTCAACCTTGCTGTCCCGCACTAGAGTGTCCTTGCTGGGCCAATAAAGCACATGACCTTCTGGGATAGCCACATGAGGAGGGACATTAGGGAGGTCCTGGGCTAGCCCTCAATGTTCCCCCCAAGGCAGCTGAACTCCATCAGTGGGGAAGGAAGACCGCTGCATAGGAAGGCAGCCATGTGACACTGTGGCCCCTCAGCAGATGGCCCAGATGAGCTGTGCCTGGATTCCTTACCACACATGCTTTGAGACAACAGTAGTGTCCTGTTGGAAGCCATGGAGGGCAGGGGGGGATTTGTCACACACAGTGGCTCTGTCTGGACTTCTCTTGGTCGCCATCTCTTTCTCTCATTCACCAGCCCCTGGCCACAAGCACAGCATGGTTTCACTAAGGGGTCTCACTAGCAGTACCCACATTGAGATGTCCCTTCCCCCAGATGCCTCCACCTTCACCCTGCCCCCAACCTGAGCACGTCCTGAGTGCGCGCTCGCTCACCACCCCACCCCCCCAAGGCGGCGGCACACAGCCTTGTCACAGGCATTGGTTAAGCAGAGGTGACAGGGACGCTGCTGTCCCCTATACATCTGGATACAGACAGCAGCAAGGCCGCTCTTCCAGAGGACAAGGCTCGGAAGAGGTTGTGCAATGAAATCAAGGCCACACGGCAAGTGGGTGGCAGAGTCAGCGTCCAAGGCTAAGGTTTGTCCTCCACCCCCATCACATATGCCCTTCCACTTCCTAGGGTCTCCCCAGCAATCAGGGCTCCTCCAGAAGCCAGCAACCCACTGGACCTCCATCTTCCCTAGGCCAGCCACAGGGAGGAGTCTTAACACTCCACCCTGAGATCTCTGAACCCCGCTGGAACCACCAGGAAGCAGAAATGTGTAGATTCTATGTCAGAGGCAAGTGACGTGCCGCGCAGAACGCTGGGTAGGCACAGGCCAAGAGAGCTCAAGGGGTGGATACAGGAGCTGACATGGGGTGAATGCAGGGTGTGGACAGGGGTGGACATGGGGAGTGGAACACAGGGATGACCTGGGGTGGGGTAGATTCAGGCCTGAGCACCCTCATGGATGTCTGGCTTTCTCTGTCACACCTTCGGGAATAAAGTGACAAAATATGTAAGTGGAGATGCAGGGCCCAGAGGCTGTCTGTGCACGCCTGACCTGGTCCCTGACAAGGCAGGGAGAGCCGGGGAGAGCCGGGGAGAGCCCTCCCTCTGACAAGGCAGGGAGAGCCGGGGAGAGCTCACCCCTCAGGCTCCAGCCTGCCATGGGGAAGCAAGGCTGGGACCTCTTCTGACTGATCCTGACAAACTGGTCAGAAGATCTCACTGGGACCACTGCCCTAGGTGAGGTCATGTGATGTGCACTAGCCAAGGAAACTCAATGGTGTCACTTAGGTCCCAGCTCCCGTACATTATTGCCAGCCATGGGGCTGTGAATTTCTCCAGGCAAGCTGTTCTCTAAACCGTGACACAGGACAGAGCCACAGCCACTGTCCACGGCGCAGAGTACCCAGGAAGCTTGTTTCCATTTTTAACGGCTAAAGCTTGGGGGATGCTTGTCACTGCAGCAAAAAACAGTCTTAACCTGACAGATACAAAGGCACCGTTTGAGGCAAGCACTTAGAAAACGGGCCAGTATGCATGGAGCGTGGACTAAGAGCCATCTGCTGGGCACACATAAGGCCAGGAGCTTTTGAGGGAAACATGTTAGAGGCAGCTGCGGCAGCTGAGGAGGTTTAGCTCGGCAGCCTTAGGCAGCCGTCACTCAACCTCTCCCATCTACGGTCTTCACTGTCAGGAACTGGGAAGAGGCTTGCAGGAGGATCGCTCTCCCAGGAAGTACCGGACAAGATTTGTCTTGCTTTGAACAGACCTCACTTGAGACAGAGAGAGTTAGTAACTGTCATTGAGCAGCAAGAAGAAAACAGAAATAGAAAAACTGACCAACTGGGCCTGGGCCCCACGCCCTGGCTCATGATTATCTGACAGGTGCCTCGGTGGATGGCTCTGCACTTCAGATGTCCCGCCCGTCTGGCCTCCTTGCTTCTGTGACTCAGTTACTGGGTATGGTCACAGCCTCAGAAACGCAGGCCCAGAAAGGGAGCAGTGGGGCACAACTCCACAGCCTGTCATCAGAGCTCCAGTCCTTCCCAAATGTTGGCGGGGGGGGGGGGGGGCGGGGACTGGGGATACCCCCTCCTCCCCCCCCCCCCCCCCCCGCTCCCACGGTACAAATGGGACAGTGCAGGCAGAAGCTGAGACTTGGTTTTCTCTGGCCTCACAGAGGGCTTCTGCCAGACCCACAAAGATATGCCAGCCTCACCCCAGATTCACCTATCTCTTCTACTCTGTAGAGACGGGACCAGAAATACCAAGCTCGGCTTGGAAGGGCAAGTGTGAGGACTCAGAGCCAGCCAGACCTCAGTTGGATGCCATGTGACCTGGGTGATCCATTCCATGTGGCCAGGCCTCTATGTCTTTACCCAGGAGAGAGTGCATGAGAATGTGAAAGGCATTCTACAAAGCCAGTGAGACGGATGCTTCATACCATCAGACTACAGCACAGGGGAGACACCCCAGGGACTCATGTTCCCTTCCCATCTTGTGACTTCTGTGCTCTGAGCCCCAGATGACCGTAGCGCCCGCAGCTCCGGGATGGTTCTGTGGTTTCCACTATGAGTTCCACCAAGATTCTGCAGCCTGCCTGCGGGCAGGTCGCTTGGCCCCTCTGAGCCTCAGCTCCCACACCTGCCCAGTGGTGTGATAACAGGTAGAAAAAGACCACCAGAGCAGCGTGTGGTGCTGGGCACACAGCTCAATCCGCACCAGCCGCCCTCATCCTGGCTGCGCTGCGCTGTGGCTGCAGTCTGACTCTCCCTGGGAAAGCGGGTGGGCAGCGTGAAGAGGAGGCTCCCCCCAGGAGGAAATGCTCTCTCTGTCCTCTTCCGGCACTGACACCTGTCAGACAGTCTTCTAAAAGGTCTTATTTCCCCAATTAAGAGGCGCTAATTAGTCACACGTCTGGCATCGATACTTGAGCCTGAAAAGTGGGAAGGAAATCTGAACAGTGTGAAGACAGCAGGAAAAACAGCAGTTGATGCTACTGGAGTCGCCCACAGCCATCCCCACAGCGGAAGGCACCGGACCCAGAGGCTGCATCCTTCGGAGCCACGGCAGGCAGGCCCAGTCCCCACAGACGGAACACACACGGAGCAGCCCGAGACCCACCCATGGCTGCTACGCCTTCTTCAGCTCCTGAGCCTACACGGTGTGTCCCTGTCGGTGGCCGACACTGGACTGTATAAAGGATGGGGAGGGGGGCTGGAGTCATCACAAACAAATGCCATCTATGTGGACAAGTCCCCGGGTGTGGCAAGAGCTGCTCCCCGGGACTGGTGTGGCACCTGTCAGGTGTGACAGGCTAGCCAGGATTAGAAAGATGTTTGGTGAATGATACTCCAGAATGCCGGAGCCACCTTGGCTCTCTCCACCAACCTGTGCGTGAGTCTGTGTATCCAGAACGGCGCTCTTCTGACCTAGGGAGAGACTGAGGCAGGCGGCTGGGGATGTAGCTGAGTTGGTAGACTGCTCTGCTTAATACATACACAGCATCTGAACCCAGACTCTCTAACACTCCATACACCAAATGTGATGGACGGAGCACGCCCAACATCCCAGCACCACAGAGGGAAGCAGGGTGTGGAGTCCAGGGTCATCCTCCACAGAGTAGTGAGTTCAGTGCCAGAGTGAGTTGTCTAAGATCTCTCCCTAGGAAGGAGAGACTGAGGGAGTAGAGGGAGGGAGGGAGAGAAAGAGGGTAGGAAGGGTCCAGCAAGTTGGCAGAAGTGTGAGCAGGGATGTACAACCTCACTCACCACACCACCTGGCTGCCCCCCCCCTCTGAGCCTGGGACCCCGACAGCCCCCTCACTCCCAGGGCCTTTGTGCTGGGGACAGAATGGAACTTCCAGCATCTTGGTCTGCCCCAGCACGGACAGTGAGCTGCTGGCTCTAGGGTCCCTGGGGCATGATTCGGCTCCAACAAACTGATAATGCTGAGGACAAAATTACCAGCCTTGAAAGATAATAAAGGGACAGACCCTGTGCAGTCACATGACTAGAAGAGCATGGGCATCTGCTTTCTCTGGCCTCTCTCTCAGCATGGGGAAATAGGTCCCACCCTCACAGCGTGGTCAACACACCCGACTGCCAGGCCCTATGGCCATCTCACTAATTAAACTCCATAGGTTTGCTTGATTTGGAAAACCTCCACTCACTTATGACAGAGTTCACCTGGACCCAGGCCTCACAGCTCAGCTGCCACAGTTCAATCTCAAATAGAGGGTTTGGGGTCGGCTACAAAGGGGTCATGTGACTCTGGCTGAGTCACCTCATTCTCTGGGCCTCAACTTGCCCCTAGGGACAAAGGGAGATATCGGGGAGTTTTCTCTGCTGGAGTCTCGGGGTCCTTTCGGGCCTGCCCACCTTGTCTGTTCAGGGAATCGTGAAACACATGACTGCAAGGACTTTTCCCTCTGCCCAGTGAAACCCGGGGAGGGCTTGTACAAGGCTGACTTTATATAGCTTGCAGAACAGGCTTTTGACGACTCCAGTGAGCTAGCTTTGAATGGGAAAGGTAGCCAGGGGCATTTCCTACAGTGTTTCGCAAGACAGCCCGCACAGCCAGACACATTTACACCCTCTGGTTTTGTTTCATTTCAGTTTGCTTTTGAGACATGTCTTGCTATACAACCCAGGCTGGACCCACCCACACTCAGGATCCTCCTGCATCAGCGTCCCAGGTGCTGGGAGCGCAGGTGAGTGCCACCACACTTGGGGCACCAAGTCCTACAGTCAATGCAGACTACTGAATCCTGCAACTTGGAAGCATGTGCCCACCCACATCAGCAACCTTGAGAAAGGACGCCTCGCAGCTGATGTATGTGCTCACTGCCGTGGGACACGCCCACTCAGGTCAGTGAACCCATCCACAGCAGCTTCCTCGGGCTAAGCTCTCAGGAGCCCAGAGCGCCTCAGGCAATCTCTGGAGATAGCTGGTGCACAGCTGCACCGTCAGAGGCTCTGAGATGTCCTGTGTTGAGATTAAGGCTTGACCAAGTGGTTCTTAAAGGGACCTCCTCTGCTATTCTTTTTTGACGGACCAGCTTTCAACAGATCAAGGGCTCCAGCAAAGACTTATGGGAAAGTTCCAGATTAGAAAAATGAAGGAGGGAAACCATAATGGCAATGCTCAATTGAGACTCAGGGGAGGGGTGTCCCTGATACCCTGAGGGAAAACTAGAAAAAAAAATCTACCTCGGACCCTCACTCCCCCTAGGAGGTCCCATCACACCCATCTCCTGTGTCTCCGGAGCCATCTTGCGGATAAGGAGATGAAGAACAGGACCTGCCCACAGGCACCAGGGTGTCAAGCTGCCTATGTGGGATTTGATCCTGGATCAGTGTTTACTCTGTGGAGTGTGTTCAATCTGCTTTGCCACCCCAGGGGGTTCAGGCTGCAGCCCACACCTGAGAACCGGGACCTTGTAACACAGCAGCAGCCACCTGCCGGGTCCCAGACTGGCCTGGGGAGTATGAACAGCAGCTCTCTCTCACCTACACTGCTGGGGATCCCTGGGCCACTCTCAATGACTTGCAAATGGAGAGAACAAAGCTTCCCCTGAGCAGTTTCTGAGGCCCCGTGTCTTACTGGGTTACACTGATGTCAGTAGTGGGATGCAGGAGGGAGCTAGTGTGTCTATTTCCCTCACAAAGGAGAGTCACAACCGCCTTCCTTCCCACCATCACTATATCGTCATAGTAACGGTGTGGGGGGAGTTCCCTGGGGCACTAAATAGCTTTCCAGACACCTGGTATCATCATCTTTAGGACAGCCCTATGGGGTTCTACCAACACTCTCTTCAGGGAGGAAGAGGCAGCACAGGGGGCCAACTTGACCTGCTGAAGGTCACAGAGATGCATGCAGCTCGAACGTGGACGCATGTTCACAGTCTGAGATGTGAGGTGAGGGCATTGAGTTGGGAGAAGGTCCTGTTCTACTTCGCGTCCCCAGCCCCAGCCCTTCCCAAGGACAAGCAAGGCAGGACCTGGGACCATAGAGAGGAAGGGCCCGCCCCACCTCCTCAGCGACTATTTTCCTGAGGTGACATCATCTCTGGCTGGTGTGAAGGGTTCTTCACCTGCCTGGCCACAGAACCATCCAGCCAGGGGCCTGGCTGGTGACTTCATCAACTGTCCCTTGGGCATGAATAGCCTGGAGACAGCTGTCCAGCCCCAGAGAAAGAAAATCTGACACCAAGTTGGAAGCAGTGGGGACCCGCTGAGCCCAGGACAATGCAGGCATGCGTGCTGGCACCCTGTGAACTTAAATCCCAAACCTGGGGTTTCTTTATGTCTGACTGGGCAAGGTGGTACCTCAAAGTAGTTTTACTTTGCATTTCCTTGATGACTAGGGATACTGAACACTTAAAAATCGTTACTGGCCATTTGTCTGTCTGCCTGTCCATGGGTCCTCCTCCTCCCCTTCCTTTTGAAAATTGCCTCTTCAGTTCAGTAGCCCATTTGCTGATTGGCAGTTTCATCTCCTTGGCAGTGACGTTCTGTAATTCTGTGTAAATTCTGGCTGTTAACCCCTTGTCTGAAGTAGGACTAGTGGAACCTTCCTCCCGTCCCGTGGGCTGTCCGCTCTGTTGGCAGTTCCCTTCACCATGCAGAAGCCTTCCCCTCATGAGGTCCCATCTGTTGACACTCGGTTCCTGCATGGTTGATGTTCTGTTCAGAAAGTCCCCGCCAACCCTAGTGTCTTGAGGAGTGTCCCTGTGTTTCCTTCCGCTTTGAATTCATTTCTGTACAATGTCACAGATCTAACTTCCTTCTCCTGCAGGGGGATATCCAGTTTGACCAGCACGTTGATTGAACGGGTCCCCTTTTGTTCCCCAACATTTGTTCTTGCCCTTTTTATCAAATCATGTGGGTAGAGCTCTGTCGGTTCATTTCTAGGTCCTGTGCTCCATCCTACTGGTCTACCTGTCTATTCTGGTGCCTGTACCAGCTGCCTTTGTCACTATAGCTCCGTGGCATAACTTGAGGTCGGACATTGTAACACCTCCATCGATGTCCTTACTCCGGAGGATTGCTGCGGCTCTGCTTCCCTGGTTCCACGTGAGTTCCTGTGTTGTTTTGGTTTGGTTTGGTTTTCCTAAATCTGTGAACGTGGAATTCAGCCAGGTATTCCACTGAACCTGTGGACCAGTTTGGGTAGTGCAGCCATTTTTTACAATATCACTTCTGCTGGTGCAGAGGCATGCCAAGTGCTCCTGTCATTTAGCATTATATTTGATTTCTATTTTCAGTGTCGTGAATTTTTCATCGTAGGGCCCTTTTTCTTCTTCCATTAGGTGTATTCCTAAATAATGTACTTCTGGAGTTATTTTCAATAGGATATTTTTCCAAATTTCTTTCTCTGAGTACACTGTTGGTGGGTTTGAAGCCTACTGACTATTTTAATTGAATTTGTAACCTACTACGAGTATTTGTTAGGTAGGGGAGTTTTCTAGAAGATTCTATAGGACATCCAGTGGGCAGTAAACAACAAGGCATGTCTGGGTCTGTCCCAAGCCTTGGGTCTCTAGGGCTGAAGAAAGCTGCCAAGGACCCTCTGCTTAAGCCCCTCATGCCTTCCAATCCCCTGTCTGATGGAGGGATGGTAGTGTGCTGAGGAGTTTCCACTTCCCGTTTCCTCTTTCCACTCTGGAAGAATTCTTTAAGGGACATCCTAGTTTGGGCTTGGTGGGAAGGTGTGGGGTTGGGGCCTGGAGGCCCCCTCTCTCTTCTAACCCTTCAGCCCCACACTCCTCACATCCTACATGGTAGGCACTGTGGGCCTCAGAACCTGTTTCCCCAGGAGGAGGACAGATATCCACGAACCGTGACTTCTCACCCTCCTCGCTGACGGCCTGTGTCTACCCAACAGGACCGTCCCTCGTCCTCAGCCTGTGTGGAGTTCTCCTGAAGTAATCAACTGAACGACCACAGCATGGAAGTGCAGCTTGCTCATTTAACATCAGCGGACAGAGTTGGTGACAATAGCTCATTGGGTTGACGCTCGGAGTTCTGAAGTCACACGTGGTGGCGTCTGAGTGCACACCCATTCATTCATTCACTCATTCATTTACTCATTCACTCAAGAGCAATGTTTACAGCACTCCAGGTCAGGAGGATAAACTGGAGACCAACCTCCAGAGGGAGAAGAATGCTCCAGATCTGGGAAACCAGAGGGCTTAAAGTTCTCATTTTTTTCTCCAAATTGAAAAGCCTGCATAATTCTGCAGATGTCCTGGAGTTTGATTCAGTAACTTGTGGATGGAAGATTCACTGGAAGCTCACTATGTGGTCACTAAATTTACATTGCTGTTCAGTTTTGGGAGCATCTGAGCTATCCAGGTCCCCTGTAGGAAATGTGAAAGAAAAGCACAATAGAACCGGGCTTGGGGAGGGGTTGTTCTTGTTCTTGTTCTTGTTGATTTTACGATCAGATGGATTTTTATTTGTTTCAAAACAACATAAACATGTAGTCAATAAGCGTATTTGAAAAGGACCATTAAATCAAGGAAACTGGGATGGAAACTTGCTGTACCCAGGATTTGAGCAAATTCAGGAACCAAAGGGAAATGTCCTGAGATGACATTTGCATTGTCAACCTCTATTGATTGTTTTTACAATAAAAATATTTTGCAACTTAAAATTAATAATAATAATAATAATAATAATAATAATAATAATAAAGAGTGCTCCAGATCTTTAGAAGGTAGGTCATGTAGGTATACACATCTGTCAAAATCCATCAAGCTATCTGGGCAGTGGTGGCGCACGCCTTTAATCCCAGCACTTGGGAGGCAGAAGCAGGAGGATCTCTGTGAGTTTGAAGCCAACCTGGTCTACCTAGAGAAACCAGGGATGCATAGGATAGATGTACAGGGACACACACTCGCCCCACCCCTCAAAAAGCTAGGCATTTTATCTCGTGTAAACGATATCTTCAAAATACTGACTTACATATTATGTATCTGTTGATAACATTCTGACACATGGCAATCATACATGGCAATGAATTATAAGCTTAGCTGTGGCCTGCCCATAAAGGAAGGCATACTGTCCCCAAGAAGAAAAGGGGACAGGCTCTCCCCTCAGCCCACAGGCCTCTTCCACTCTTCAGAGCTCACTTTCCTTCTTTCCTGTCACTCTCTCTCTTTTTTTTTTTTAAAGATGTACTTATTTTATGTATATGGGGTTTTTTTTTTTTTTTTTTGTGTGTGTGTGTGTGTGTGTGTGTGCACACACACGTGCGCGTGCACATGCACGCTCTTCCTGTGTATAGCGCCTATGTAGACAGAAGAGGGTCCGATCCCCGGGAACTGGAGTTACAGATGGTTGTGAGCCACCATGTGGGTGCTGAGATCTGAGTCCCCCACACGAGCAGCAAAGGCTGCTGAGCCGTCTCTCCATCCTTCCCCGTCCTTAAAAAGTCGTTTCTATTCCATGCCTAGCTTAGGGGCATGACTTCCTACCTCCTGGTGGCTGCTGGGATTTTCACTTAATCCACACTATGGTTTTTCTCTTACACACTAGTAAAATTGTCCTTGAACTTCAAACAAAAGAAAAGTAGTGAAAAGAAAGGAGGTAAGAGAAGGAACAGGCTGGGACCCAGGAAGGACTGGGACGTGTCCTGCCCGAGTCACACGGGAGGCTGCTTACCTGGGAGCTGCTTCCAGAGTGGGCCTGGCTCACTCGCCAGCTTTACCAACTGTCAGCAAAGGAAAGGGGCTCTCCTGAATATCTAGGGGGCATAGGACATAGTTGCTCAGAAATGCAGCTACAAAAACTCAGAGGGCCTGAGGCTGTGGCTCAGCTTAGAGCTCTTGCCTAGCATACTGGAGGCCATGGGCTCCATCCCAGTACTGTAGAAATGAACAGTCACCAACCCAAGGACACTGGCCACTAAGGGCGACCCCCCCCCTCTCTTTTGGTTCTCTCAAAGGTCAGGAAGGTAAGGTCATGCTCCAGTAACACAGGAGCACAACCTGGCACACAGAGTAACACAGTAACACAGCAGCACACACACACCACCACCACCACCACCACCCCCAGCACACAGAGCCTCTGCATGGGCTGCTTGCACGAGCTACCCAAGCACACAGAGGCTGCAACGCAAATCAGTTCCGAGAAAGCTAGAACCTTCCTTGGACAACAACACTCATGAATTTGGGAAGAGGAACCCACGGAAAACCCAAGTGGTAGTGGTGGGGGCAACTGCCAGGTGGGCTGCAACAGGCTGAGTGGATGGGTTAACTCACTCCTGTGCCCAAATAGTGGAGAAGAAAAAAAAACTTGATGGAGGACATGGCCGTCTTGGCTCACAGTTCAGGGGACGCAGTGCACGGGAGGAGGGTAAGGCAGCTCCATGGTGGGAGCCGATGCCTGCTCACTCCTCAGCTGAGCAGCGGACAGTCAACAGCTGGGAATGCCACAGCTCAGTTCACATTCTCAGTCCTTCCTTTTTATCCAGTCTATGGCCCCAGCCCCGGGAAGGTGCCCTCCACATTCAGGACAGAACTCTCTTCTCCGTTAGCCCTCTGTGGAAGCATCTCCCCGACATCCCCTGGGGTGTGCTTCACAAAAGTCCCTAACTGTTCTTAATCCAGTCAAGCTGGCCACAACATCTTCCTGGACTCTGCCTCAACAACCACATTCCCAGGAAGAAAGCACAATTCCTCTGAGCCCAGGCCCTGTGCCGGACAATCTGAGATTTCATTCATTCTTTCATTCGTTCACTCACTCACTCACTCACTCACTCACTCACGTTTTCTAAGTGATATCATAGGAGTGGCCAATACTTCTCAAAACTGCTCTGTGGTCCAACAAGAAGCTGGAAGCCAGGTTACAGTGACGCGCACCCTTTATCTCAGCACTCGGGAGGCAGAGGCAGGAAGATTGCCACAAGTCTGGGACTAGCCTGGTCTACATAGTGAGTTGCAGATCATCTCAAAGAAATAAGCAAGAGAATCGCTAGACAGATTGGGAGAAGGTACCGAAGCCTCCGTGACCAGAGCAAGAGTAAGGCCACCTCACACCCTGTTTGTGCATCCCTTCATCAGCTCCAACCTTTTCGTGAGGTTGTGGCCAAGACAGCAGCACCTCCTGCAGTAACGTCCTCCGTGAGGGCTGTGACCAGTCCCGTCCCTAATGGAGCTCCGGGGCCTTAAACCGCGTGGCCTCATCAAACTGCGTGGCCTCAAACCCGGTGGCACACAGCAAGTACTCAACAAACACCGACAACTAAAGGGCACGTGTCCATCCTCACCCGTGGGTCTGGCTACATAGGCGTATTCTGTGACCCACTCGGCACTTTACACTGTGTTCTGTGGGGCTCTGTCTAAGAGGCCCTACCAGTTCCTATCTCTCCCCTAAAGGGCTTGTATCCACTCCTGAGCACAGAAAAGACCTCCAGGACAGGCTGGGACACATCTGCCACCACCCTGCCCCAGCTGGGTACAGAGATTCTCTGGATGAGTCTTACACACTGATGATCAGGCAGCCAAGGAAGGGCGGGGAGGGGGCAGAATGGACAGATGACCCTGGCGGGGGGTGGGGGCTGGCACTAGCCCAATGACACCACTACCTGGGTCCCTCTTCACTTTTCTCCTGGCTCTAACACTGAGAGTGGTGTCCTTATGCTGGTCAAACAACATTTTTTAAGTAGGTTGAGCCTTGAAATGCCAGTGGGGCCTGTGGCCTGTGCGCCGTTGTCAAGGGTGTGTAGTGGTAGGGAAATCTTGTAAATGCCTAGAGAGGAGAAAAGTTCCAGCCCAGAGTCTGGGAGAGGGGCGCAGGGTAGGTGAAGCCATGTGGGACTGACACCAGGTCTATGCTGGCAGCTCAAACTCTCCACTCAGAACTAAGGTTCCCTTTACAGATGGGGAAACTGAGGCTCAGGATCTGGTGCAAGATTGCAGACAAGGAGAGTAGGAAACTGGACCTGAGCTGGCTCACTGAAGACACTCTAACAGTCACCCCACAGTGCCCAGCTACAGGTGGGAAACTGAGCCCCAGAGCCAGCACTCTGGCAGGGAGAGGAGTGGATTCAAGACGGTTCCCACTGAGCAACGCTTCTCACTGCTTCTCCAAGGCAGCAAGTGTGTTTCATCTTCAGCTCCCCACACAGCCGACTACAGGGCTGTCCAAGCAGGAGCTCCACAGAGGCCCTCTGTGCTCAAATGGCTACGCGTGGCAATGGAGAAAGCCCCGAGTCCATCCAGGAAGAACTCCTGCCCAAGCCCCCGCCTTGAGCAGTATTTGCTCTGGCTCCTGGGGCTTGCTTAAAACCTTTATGGATAATAATAAAACCATGTACTCATTACCCTGTGGGCGGCTCTTCAAACCCAGCACCAGAGGTTCCAGAACCTTCCTGGCTCTTCATGCCAAGATGTCTGCTGAGGGTGGAGAAGGCAGCTGCCTCAACATGGTCCCCGAGCCCTCCCAGTTCTCTCTCCACAGTAAAAGGCAAATATCTTGAAGAAAAGAATAGGTTCCCTGCTACGGAGCAGATGCAGATGTGGAGCTGCAGGTGTGGCCCGGAGGCCCTGCAGAAGAGCTGGTGAGAGAGGGAGTTAATTGCTTTGGTATAAAGCAAATATGTGCATGTGAAGCCTCACAGCCCAGAGTGGGGTCTCACAGACTGTTAAAGGCATTTGCAATGCTAGGGGCTGGGCTTGTCAGCCTCTTGTGTGATATGGGGGTAACTCGTGGTAATCGTGATAAAAGCCACACTTTTGCTGTATGCTTTTGGCTAAGTCTCCTGCTCTCTCTAGGCTCTGGGACCAGCTTCATCATGGCTCCACTTATTGCTGGAGGAAGGTGCTTTTCCAAAGAGACTCACCCCAAATGATACCAGGAGCCAGGTTCCTTCGCTAAAAGTCAGAATGCTCCCAGAGCAAAAAACTATGGCTTTGCTCCGGGTCGGTAAACTGAGGCTATGTGACCAGCCAGAGCCCAGCAGGGACTGGAACCCTCCTCATCTGCCAGCTCCTCCATGGGACTCTGAAGATCCACAATGATGGTTCTCAGGAAAGGTCACTTTTCTCTTCCAGACTTGGGAATACCTGTGTCTGTCAAAACTGGGGGTGAGAGCTGGGCATAGTGGTACACACTTGTCATCCCAAGACTCAGGAAGCTGAGGCAGAACGATTACTGTGAGGTCAAGGCCAGCTTGGGCTACAGAGAGCATAAGACCCCAAGGTTAGGTAGATATGCCACCAGCATCTGGTGGACAGAGACCCAGAGTCATAGGCAGCATGCAACGGACAGGACACCCTAAGATTGGAATCATCTAGCCCCGGTGTGAGCAGCCAGCCACCTCATGTTCCCGCCATGGTGCCTCACCACCACGAGACAGGCTGCACCCTGGAACTGTGAACCAAAAGGAACATGTCCTGCCTTTTAAGTCAGGGATTTTGCCACAGCTCTGAGAACAGTGACTAAGACACCGCCTCATGGGGCCACCCCAAGAGTACAACAGTCGTCCGCTTAGGTCATGGTCACCTGAGACGCCATGAGCTAGGACATTTCCCCACCTGTTAAACAGCCTGGCCTCCGGCTCCACCTCTTAGACAGACAGAGCATGCGGCAGCCCAATGGCATCCCAGCCTCAGGTGCAGCTCTGTGGAGAGCCACTGGGCCACCTCAAAACTACGTGACTGACCGAGAAACACACAACTCTGTCCTGTCTGCCTGTCACCGCGGCCCCACATGCTACAAGAGGACTGGTATAGCATGCAAGTGGGGACACTGGTGGCACCGCCATCCTCCAAGCTGTGCTAAGTGCATCTCCAGGACACTGAGGCAGACCTGTCCATAGCTAGTGACAAAGTCAGGATTCAAGCTGAAAACTGAGCGAAGGGAGAACCAGGTTGAGGCTTTACCTTGACCAGAGCTGGACTCCAGCCTCAAGAGGTAAACCCTGAGGTAGTCACTCCTCAAATGTCCCCCGATTTAACTGGTTCCACCTGCACCCCATTTTCTCTCAGCCAAGACAGGTCAGCAGGAAACACCAGATCAGTGATTGTAAAAGAAAAACAAACACTTTTCCACAGACTGTGTCTCTTGTCCTTTCTTTTTCCCTTTTATTTTTGGCAGTGTCTCAGGTATCCAAGGCTAGCCCCAAATTCATTATAGCCAAGAATGACCTTGAACCCTGACTGTTCAGCTTCCCCTCTCCCATGTACGCAGGATGTGTGACACCACACCCAGTCTGTGCAGTGCTGGGACTGGAACTTGGGGCTCGGGGCATATCTAGACAAGCACTCAAGCCACTGAGCCGTATCCCAGCCCAGACTTCACAACTTCCAATCCCTTGTAGCATCTGCTGCAGGATCTCCCTTTCCAGGGGCAGGACGGTGGAGCAGGAGTCCCTGCCCAGAGACAAGCCACACCCCCCTAAGGCTCTCCTGTGTGGTGAGTCCATATATATATATATATATATAGTGCCTCTCACATACCTGATGAACGTGTGAGCTAAACAGGGCAATGGGCACTTTGGATGCAAGCAATGCACTCTGCCCAAGCAGCAGGTTGCAGCTACCTCCTCAAAGAATGGCTTGCTCAAAGGCCTCTGGGACCCTGAATGCAGGCTGCTACAGGCACAGCCCCCTTCACGAGCAAGAACCCTGGAGCTAAGGAAGGCAGCCACTAAAATGGACCCTGGGTAGGTCCCTTGACCGTTCCTGAGGGTCTAAGTGAGAAGTTTGTATTTGTTACCTAGTATACGACAAACCGCCTCAGCAACCGTTCACGCTGTTTCCAGAACTACAGATCAAGGAGGACAGTTGAGGAGTGACTACCTCAAGGTTTACCTCTCCAGGCTAGAGTTTAGCCTGGGACCCGGCTCTCAGGTGCACTCTCACAGCCTTGGAAGAGCCAGTCCCCTTGTGACGGGTTTCCAATGCCCTGGGGGCCTCTCTGTAAGGTTGCTCCAGGATCCTCCGGGCATGCCAGCTACTTCTGAGATTAACTGCTCCAAGACAGAGGATGGGGAGGGGGAGTTGGAGCCTGCGCAAAAGCACATTTCAGACTCGGTGCGGGTGTGAAGGACCTAGCCGGTAAGCAGGGACACGGGGACAGGGGTACGGCAAGGCTGGAACCCCCGGGCTGCCCTGCCGCTGCTGGCCAGTGTGACGTGACAGCTCTGACAGCAGCAACCCTTTATGAAGCCCTACTATGTGCAGGACACAGTGGCAAGCATGCACAACCTCCAGGTAAGTCATCTCAGACACAGCTTCAGAGCGAGGTAGAGACCCTACTCGGCAGGAGTGGAAACTGAGGCAGAAAGAAACCACGCTATCTGCCTACCTCTTCGGCTGGGAGGCAGAACCAGAATCCAATGCCCAGCCCCCAGTTCCCCGACACCTCAGGGCTGGCTGCTCCACCCGAGGCAGATGGGACTTTCCTAGGAACCGGCAACTGAACAGTGTGTTTGTCCCCTAAGAGAAGGGCCTCTGAGAGGGCTTGTCTCAGCTCACGGTTTCAGACTGTCATGGTGGGAGGTTCTGTGCACAAAGTGGCTCACCTCACAACCCAGGAGGCAGAGAGCCCGGGTCATATCACCTTCAATCTCCTGCTCCCAGGGACATGGCTCTGCCAGCCAGCTCATGTCCCCTAAAGGTCCCACAACCTCCCAAAACTGTGTCACCAGCTGGGGACCAAGGAAGGACTCAGACATATGAGTTCAGACTCAACCCCTACCATTGCTAAAAATTAGATTAGAAACATAATTAAATTAAATTATTTGAGAAGATAATCGCTTGCTTTTGCTGTTCCTCCTGATGGACTCACTAAGCTGCTAAGGCTTTGTCCCCTGAGAGCCTGATGGCAGGTCTGCACCACCACACCCTTATTGTTGAGTGCTGGGGATTGAACTCAGGTCTTTGCACATAGTGGACCAGCATTCTACCAACTGCTAAAATCCTAACCTTTGTTTCAGGTTTTTGAAGCAGGGTCTCATGTAGCCCGGGTTCGCCTTGAATTCCTTACATAGCCAAGGATAAACCTGAACTCCTGATCCTCCTGCCTCTACCTCCTGAGTAGCGGGATTAAAAGCATGAGCCACCATGACCGGAAATCTACGGTCGTCTCCTCATCCTTTACATGTGTACTGTGAAGATATTCCAGAAGAGAACATTTCCAGCCGGTGTTCAGCGGCTGTGCCCAGAGGACTTGGAACTTGGGAATGACTACCCGTAGGAACATGCAGTGCTGCAGACCAAGGCGCACGCAGCGCTGAAGCCAACCTAGTATGAGCCGCGCTCATGGTTTCTTCATGCTGCCCAAACACCACGTTCCCAAACACCACGCTCCCCGAGACACGGAACATTCCAGACTTCCTTCCTGATATGCCTAGCTTCCTGCAGAGGAAGCAACTGGCCTTTGTCTGAATAAAACATCTCATCTGTGGAGTTGCTGAAGGAGGGAGGAAGTGAGAGCCCCAGGGGCCTCGGAGACAGGCCAGAGAGGCCAGAGCAGCCACAGGCCACCACTGCGGCCTTCCCGCAGCCCCAAATGGGAAGACACCCAAGTGTCCAGACAGACGGTGGGTAACGGAGCCCACAGACACCCGGGCTGCAGGGCACCTGGGGGCTAGCTCAGCTCCCTAGAGCCATGAGGACCATTCCATTTCTTTAAGGCAAAGAGACAGAGGCCAGGGGTTAGCTTGGGAGAGGAAAGGAAAAAAAAAAAAAGACAGGAAGGAAGAGGCTCAGATGCCAAGTGGATTTCATCCGAGGGAGGGGGAGCGGACTTTGTTTTTTCATGTGTTCCTGTATTTGCCACATGGAAAGTGAACACACCCCACTTTGGGGGCAGGGAGATCAGCAGGGGCCCAGCAGCTCCCAGGGGAGCAGCCAAGTCCTTTGTCCTACCGCAATGTAACTCCAGAGGCACCTGCTCTGGGGCCCAGCCTTGGGCCCCTCTGGGTCCACAAAGGGACCATTGTTCTCTACCGAGTGACATCATTCCGCAGCCAGGACGGGTGAAAAGAGACCTGAGGTTGGGAGGGGCCTAGCCAGAAGAAAACTGTCGGTCCCATGGACAAGTGACATCATGCCAGTCCTGAGGTGCAGCTGGAAGCCTGGATACATGGCAGGGGGGCTCTGGGTGGGAAGTGGCAGGAGAGCGAGAAGGAAGGGCTACGTGGCTGAACTGATACCTCTGCGGGACCAGTATCCAGGAGAGATGCAAAAACCGTGCCTGCCCGGTACATAGTAGGTGCTTAAGAAATGCAATGTGTCTGTATCTGGTACACAGAAGGCATCCAATAGAAGACGCGACACTCATGCTGGGAACACAGGAGGTGCTTAATAAGTAAATAACTAAGTCTGCTCTCATCCAACATTCCACACAGGCCCACACTGATGAGTGCACACTCTGGTCCCAAACCTTCAGAGAGAGTGTGACTTAATACACCCTCGCCAGCAGTCCCAGCCCCGCGTGGCCAGGCCCTGTCCATCTCCCAGTCCCACTCACTGTGTCACAACCACCTGCCTTCTGCAGCTCTTCCTGCACACCAGCCTCAACCCTGCCATCCAACGCTCCTGCCTCAGGCCTCCTTGGCACACTGAGCATCACCTCACGACTCCCTACCCATCCCCGCTGCCTCCTGGAGCTCCTCTGCGCTTCTTCTGAGGCCAGAACAATGAGGGAGGTCACCCACTCCCCAGTTGGTTTCTTTCCTAAGCCTGTTTCTAGTAGCCTGGAGAGGCAGAGATCAGTCAGGTAGCACCTGACTGGGAGGAGTGGCCCCTGACTGGTAAGATCTTCTCTGGCGCGTGCTCACCTGCCTCTCCCAGGGCAGACCCCAGACTTTCCATGTCCTAAAGCCCATGCTCCTTGAGCCTTGGTTTACTCCAGGGCAGAGGCAAGGACTCAGGGTGGAAGGGAGGTAGGGCCAGACCACAAGGCAAGAAGTCATGGCTTCCCGGGCCAGGTGAGGCAGGGGATGACCTGGCCCTCAGGCTGCTGGACAGACTGTATCGGACAGGAAGGGCCTGGTGTGGTGGCCAGGACAGTGGCCCCAGGGAGGCAAGTGTGTTCCACTCAGAAATAAAGGTCTCCACAGATCAGTTAAGCCAGGGACTTGGAGGCAGGGTCACCCTGGGTTATCCAGGTGGCCTGGGAGTGTCTTAACTGACGGGCTACCACCACAGCTAAGGGCAGCCTGGGCAAAGGTGGCGGGCTCCAGACCTGCGCGCAGGGGCTTGCCTGGAAAAGTACTCAGGAAGGGGCTGGCTCTGCACTGAGATGGGGATGCAGAGATGGCCGTCTCCATGCCATCCATGCTGGGTGAGAGCATCTAGAGCTGACAGAGCGTACCCGAGGCTGCGAACAGACCACACAAACGCTGCACCAGCTTACATGGGGGACTTGAGCATCTCAGACTTGGGTACCGTGAGGGTTCCAGAACCTGTCCTCACAGCTGGGAAGGGATGGCTCCTACAGTAGGAGGTGGGCTCAAATCACAGGGGATCCCAGTTGACAGATGGGAAGAGTGAGGCAGTAAGGGTTGGTTTGACCTGGATAAGGTCATCAGCCCAAGTCCACTTCAGCTTTGTGCAACATGCAGAGTTCTCCTAGTCAGCCCCCTCCACTGCGTGCGTGCAGGCACACATACACACACACACACACCATACACATACACACATACCATACACATAACACACACACCACACACATACACACCACACACAGACTCATTCTCATTCTCATTCTCTCTCTCTCTCTCTCTCTCTCTCTCTCTCTCTCTCTCTCTCTCTCTCTCCCCTTCTCTCTCCTGGTTCTTTCTCATGTCCAGGCCTCCTGAGACTGACACCCACGTGTATGTCTGTGTCCCCCAGGCCCCCATTCTGTCGCTCCCACCCACCCCGGGTTCTCTGGGCCTCTAAGCATCCAGCCCCCCCTTTCCCTGCGCAGTGACCCTTCCTGCCTCCCTCCCGGCCTGGACAAAGCATTGTTTTATTTTCTTCCTTTCTTATCTGGGACAGCTAGAGGCCAGCCACCAGCCAAGGACTCAAGGCCGGCTTGGGGAGATATTTCCAGCAGGCTGCCACAGATCCTCCTGTAAACACAGCTCGAGGGCCTTTTCTGGATGAACAGAGATGACGGAGATGATTGAGATTAATCCTGTGGAGGACCAATGCCTGAAGCCCCACCCCCGCCTGCCTACACATTCTGAGGCTTTAGGAAGCTCCCACCCATAAGACAAATATTTAAGTGAGGTTCAGAGTGAAAGGGGTGTGTGTGCAGAGTCTCTGCTTTGTTGGAAACCTCTGAAGGCATGTAGAGAGAAAGGACTTGGTTGTCACTCATACGAGCCACACAAAGCCCAGGTGTCACACCCACAGCTTCCCATTTCTCGAAGGGGAGAAAGAAGGTCCAGAAAGGGCAGAGGGCCTTGGCTTACCCAAAGTTGCCACCTGGGATCCAACCTCATGCAGGAGGATCTGTCGCAAAACACAAAGCCCCACACCACACAGTAGGACAGCTTGGTACCCAAAAGGTTGACAAGTGCTCACCCACTATGTGCCAGCAGGGTACTGATGGCACACTCCATCTCAGAGCAAGAGCAGGGTCCCCTCACTGGACAGAGGGAAACTGAGATTTGAGAATGGGTTGAGCCCATGCCAGCCTCACCTGCCACACAGCAGAGGCCAACCATAAGTGGGAGGGACCTGGAAGCCCACACCAATTCAGCATGTCTTTACACCGCCAGGTGTCCCCTGTGACAGTGAGGGGCTGAACTCCGTGTCAGTCACTCATGCACCTGCGTGGTCACCAAGGAGGCTGGCCTGTCACTGTGTAAGCACGATCCACAGGCACAGAGATGTAGAACAGTGTTCAAAGTCACATGGCTCCTGAAGGATTGGGGCAGAGGGCAGGGAACAGAGCCAGTGTCCCCAGAGAGAATCCTGATGAGCGGGTCACAAGAAGAATGGACAGGGCCCGAAGGAGACACAGACAGAGGAACGGAGACACACAGAGAGAAAGATTATCTTCCTTCAGCCAAGTTGCACCTTTCAGAGAAGGATGGGGTCCCAAAGGAGTGCAGTCCCTGACACAAGGAAGCACCCTCACCCATGTGAACCTCCTAGCACGGCTTCTGGCCTGGGTGAGCCCCTGCCTGGCAGCTCTGTCACTCGGGCCAGCAGAGGAGAGCTAAGTCCCTGCAGCTCTGGGGGCAGTCACGAGCTCCCGGGGACCTCACTGTGCAGAGGGCCTGCCCAGGGTTCCCTCGCCCAACACTGGTCCCATAACGGCCACTGGTTCTGGTGATACAAGAGCTGGCTCAGCCCCGTGCCTGGCCTCGAATGCTCCTGAGAACTGGGTCAGCTCAGCCCAGGGCAGAGGCCAGCTCTCTGAAGACACAGGGCACTCTAGCTAAGCTCAATCCTGGTTAGTGACGTGATGAGTGTTCCCAAACTTATCAAAGATCAGAGAAGCCTATCTCCCAGGCAGACTTCCCGCACCTTGCTGTGGGTGCCCATGAAGACACCCTTCCTCCTCCAAGCCTGCCTGATACCACTTGTCCAGCTTTCTACTGGCTGGTTATTATCGCCTTGGTCTCCCAGCCCTTAAAAGAGACAGCATGGAACCCGGTAGCTGGGCCTGAGCGCTCCACCCTCACCAAGCCTGAGCTCCCAGGCCAGTGAGATAAACCACCTGCTCCCTGGCCCCCCAAGGCTCTTCCCCTCAGAAATCACTCAAGATCTCGCTGTTGCTCAATGGCAAACAGACCACAACGTTAACTCTGGCATGCATATGACAAGACCACTTGGTCACCCTGGGCAGGCAAGGGGAGAAAGAGCAGGTGTCAATTAAGCGTCCCTAAAAATAGAGGTGTGAGCATGTGTTGTGGGGGCTGCAGTGTCCCAAAGCAGCCCTGCTCACAGACAAGGAGCCTTGAGTTGGTTCCCCATTAGCGTCAAGGAGGAGGGTGTTGCACCTCCAGGGAGGCCAGCCCCAGTCTTCCACTTCCCACCAGTGTCCCAGGACCTCTCTTTCAGGGACAGGGAGGAAGTCCTTCCCCGGCTGCTGCTACCAGTCAGCCCCCTCCCAGGTGTCCGAGGGAGGGGACCTTTCCAGGGTGGCCCTGCTATTTTAAACCACACATATCCCCAGCTTACAAGATCGGGGGCCTCGGAGTCCGGCTGCCTCTTCCTGAGGGAGGAGAACCTCTGTTGGCTGCGGGCAGAGAAGCGACGGAAGGACTCCCGGCTCCGCGAGGCAAGGTGTCGGAAGGAGGAGGTGCGCTTGAACGGGGTGCGGCTGGCCGTCTCCCCGCTCCGATCGGTGCCCACCGTGGTTGTCACAACGTGCAGGGCCTCTTGAAAGGACCGCCTCACTGTGCCTACCCACTGAGTCATGTGCGTCTGGGCCACCGAGAGTTTGTCGCCCAGGTAATCCATGAGGCCAGCCTGGAGGAGGGGGGGGGCAGGCGAGGCAGTTAGGAGGCCAGCGCTGCCAGCGTCCTGGTCCCTCGGTCAGTGGTGGCTGTCCTTGGGAAGAAGTTCTGGGCTCTGACGGAAAACCCAGCAGGGCGCATCAGTCCCAGTAAAGTAAACATGGCCCAATAAGCATCCACGGTTCACAAAAAACGGGGACAGTGACGGGTCAGTAGCGGGTCAGCAGCAAGAGCATCAAGTCAGCCAACCAGGAGGTCCAGTTCTAGTCCCCAGGGCCAACGCTGCTGGATTCGAGGAGCAGGTGGCTATGAGGAGCAGGCTGAGGGGGCTGGCACCCCAAACTCGCTTCCCTCCATGCAGGTAGACCTCCCATGCACACCTGGGGGCTGCCACTCACCACAGAGGGTGGCCAGTCCCCAGCAGGCTCTTCTCACCTGAACCAGTCCTGGAGCTGGAGACTCTTAAACCCGAAGCTGAATCTGCCGGCCAGCAGGCAGCGCGCTCACTTCCGGAGGGAGGCAGCCACCCGGCCTGGGTCCCCTGGCCCGGCAGCCGGGGGAATGACATCAGCCCCCTGTCTTGTCTTGGCGAGGGGTGCACGGCCCAGGAATGCAGGAGGGGCCTCGGGAGGTGGCCGCCTGGGAGCTGGCGTCAGCCCCAGTTTTTTTCCCCCTAAGTCTCAACTCGCTCGCTCACTGTCCCTCGGGGACTTCATGTGCCAGACTGCCTACCCACCCTAGTCGGCACTGTGCAGAAATGCTGCTGCTGGGCGTGCGGGTGTGTGCCAACGAGTGTGCGCGCATGTGGGGGCATGTGCGTGGGAGGCGCGGCTGCCCCAGGGAAGTGGAGGGATGCCGGATCCGGCTTGTGCCTCTGAGGCTTCAGGTGGAGTCTGAGGACCTGTGGCTGGCTGTCTCCCTCTCCTGGCGGCGTCTTCGGCTTCCTCTCCCTGCATCGGACTACACTTGCGAGCTCTGGGCTAAGCTGCCTCCACCAGCTCCTCCCCTCTCAGCCGCCCCTGCTGCCTCTCCTGGAGGGGATGCAAGTGACTCTGGTCCAGAGTTCCCCAAAAGGGTGGATCTGGGGCTGAGAGGTGCCTGCATTTTTGGTACAGGCAGGGTTACCATGGCAACCTGGGGGCACAGCATCTGCCCCTTCCCCACGCTGGGCACAGGAGCCCTGGGGGATGATTCATGTGTTCAGGGGATCACATGAGCTCACTGGGTTTAACCCTTAATGGCTGGAGCATGAGGGGAAGTGTGATAAGACAGAAGAAGAGGGTGAGGGCTGGATGGGGAGGGGCATCGGGGCGTCGGGATTCTGGACCCTCTTGTCACAATCTACACCCCTCTCTGTCCCTTCTACATGTGGGGAAATGGCAGCTCTGAGAGGTGGGTTCACTTCTCTGAGGTCACACAGCAAGGGAAGAGCTCCCTCTCCACCGTGTGTGCAGGTCGGACCCTGCACCTAGCCCACTGTGAGGGCTCAAAAATATTGACTTTCCAAATGCCAGGCCAAATCCAAGGTTGAAATCCACATCAGCTCGACTGCCTGATACGATCTCTGCACCACCCCCCTCGCTTTGTCCTGAATAAATATTTGCTCTTTGGACATCAGCCTTGCCAAAGTAAGTTTATCTTGAAGGCCCCTCCGACAGCGTGCAGGGTGAAGGTCGAGATCCCCACGTCCTCCTTCTCCCCGGTTCCTGCTCCTAATGCCAAACCTCTATGGTCCTGCATCTCTTATTAATTTAATAGTGAGACTTAGTGTGCCTCCTCGGGCCCTGGTACATGGTCATGTGTTATTATGGAGGGTCACAGGGACGTATCATGGCTACTGATTGACATCATATCTCCTCAGCCTGATGAATCTTCAAAGGATCCCATTTGCTAAAAGGAAAGACTAAGGCCCAGGGAGCTGAGTCACATACAGGGTTGTGTGTGGTGGGCTGCCTCCCAGAGGCCCCCAGGGATGCCCACTTATTCTTACCCTGGGAGTACCCCTCCCACAGCATGTCAGGGTTGGTCCCTAAGCTCAGCACAGTGAAGCCAGCTCTCCTGGGTGGCTGTGGGGCATGCGGAGGCAACCATGTTGGACGCTCACGGAAAGGCCCACAGGGAAGAAAGAGACCAGGGTTCCATGCTAGCACCATGGCTGACCACTGGATGGAGACAGGTGCCTGTCCCCAGTCAGACCCCAAGAACAAGAACTGTGGCAAATATCCTGACCAGAATCTCATGGGGACACTAAGCAATGCCACTGGGCCAAGCTGCCCTCAGACTCCGGGCCCTGATCACAAAGGTCTTGAGGCAAGCCAGGACCTGGTACACAGAGAGGATGGCTCACAGCAGAGGGAGGGTCTCTGACTGAGGTGAAACTGTGTGCCCAGCAGGCGAGATGTCACCCCAGCCTGCACCCCGCAGCATGTAGATAAGGAAACATGCCGGAGGAGGGTAGTCTCACCCCCATCTGTGCTTGGCTCCATCCCCCTAAAGGCTGCTGCACCCACAGTTACAGCTCCTGGCCTCCATCAGGAATTTACAGCAAACCCCTGTCTTGGGTCTCACAGACCTCCCCAGGTAACCAGAGATATGCAGGAGGCAGGAGGGGACAGACTGTGGCCGCTGACCCCACAGTTCATGAAGGGCGTCCCGGGTGAGAATCTGCCTTGGAAGGAAGAATGCACAGCGGCTGGATGCCACAAATAAGTCTGTCATAAGGTGTCTGAGTAGGAACAAGAAGCCAGGTGCTCAGCCAAGAGAGGTGGACAAGCTGGGGCTGCCAGGGTGTCTGCATCCAGGGGTGGAGGAAAGCTCCATCACACTGACCTTGCCTTTTCCAGTATTGATTCTCTGTTCTTTGTAGGATTTCGCTTTGATTTTTTTTAATGTTTAAAAAATGTTTATTATGGGGCTGGAGAGATAGCTCAGAGGTTAAGAGCACTGGCTGTTCTTTCAGAGGTCCTGAGTTCAATTCCCAGCACCCACATGGTGGCTCACAACCATCTGTAATGAGATCTGGTACCCTCTTCTGGCCTGCAGGCAGAACACTGTATACATAATAAATCTTTAAAAAATACTTATTATTATAATATAAATAAAAAATATTAAATATTCATTCAAAATATTATGTATCTTGACTACCGGTTGTTTTGTTGTTTCCTGACCTCACTGGTCTTACCCTGTCCCCTCCGCACTGGATTAGCTACATCAAGTCACGATCTGCTACTGGTTTTAGTCAGTTTGTTATAACAGCAATAACTAAACTCTGATTGCTTTTGCAGAGGAAGCCACCAAGCGCACACTTGCCATGGATGTGGCTGGTTGACTCCTTCCTGTCTCTACTTCTAGAGGGCACATGTGGCCTTCTGCCAATGCCCATTCTGGTTATGCCAACCCTAAAACACTGTCTGACTCAGAGCTATGCGTAGGGGCTCACCCCAATGACCAGCTAGCAGAGAACTCAAAACCCAGGCTCCCTGTCTGCAAATGGTCTAAGCCAGCCATGAGCCGTGCTGGGGGCAGGTCTTAGTGGACACCTCTATGTCCTCAACTCTGTCCCTGCGCCAGCCTATGGCAATTGGCTCCGTGTTTCTTATTTAACAAGATGGTTACATCTCCAGGCCTCCTGTACGCTTCCCCTGAGAGTTAGTCCCCAGCTCAGAAGTCTTCACCTGTTTCTGCATATGGAGCCCAGGCCAAGAGCTCTCTGCCACCATCCACACTGTCCCCTGAGCACCAGCTATGGCCAAACACCAGGGCACCCTGTCCCGTACCATGTTTCATATTGTGTCACTGGCAGAGTAATGGTGTTACTGTGATGCAATACCATGTGACCTCACAGTGCTAAGTCATGACATCATCATACACACCACCATGTTGCCTCACAGTCACTGAAGTGCCTCCATGTCACACCTCATTTGCTCCTGCCAACCACACAACAGGCTCCCATTTTACAGATGGACGGTACGGGGCAGGGACATGACCAGCCCAGTGTCACACCACTGTAAGTGGTGGAGTCAACGGCACAGCGCAGGGATCGCGGTGGATCCCGGCATTCAGCCTCCTTCGGAGAGACAGGAGCAGGAAAGAGCGGGGAGCCAGATGCCTGCTGCTCACTCTGGCTTCCAGTGGTACCACGTGCTCTGGGAGTGGGGCTATAAAAAGCGCCATTCCTGAATCTGGGGCAGCACAGGCAGTGCCCCCAGAGGGCTGTTTCTGTAAATGCTGTTCTCTCCAGGAAACTCTGGGGACGCCACAGGCATCCTGAATGCAAACCTCCCTTGCACAAGGAATCTGCAAAACAGGGGAGCTGTGGGGACCCAGGAGGAACTGAGGATGTCAACCACAGTGAAAGGTGAGACAGACAGTCCTCAGGTCTCAGAAGGGAAGACTCTGTCATTCATTCATTCATTCATTCATTCATTCACTCAACCAACACTCCCTGAATAGTTACTCCACATACATCAGTCTGACATGGAACCGAGCTGTGGTTGGTCCCTGCACAGTTCAGCTGCCTCTCTGGATCTAAAGTAGTCAAGGAGGATGGGGACCCCACAGGCACCTCAAGCCTGGCACCACCACACTTCCCCAAATCTGGCTCAAGCATATACTCTCAAGATTTCCTGGTTTAGTGGGAGAAAACTCCAAAAGGAACATCCGGTGTGTCTGTGACCCAAGAGCCAGGGGCCGATGCACAACCAGGGGATGGACAGAGATGATGAACCTAACCGAGAAGCTGCTGAGCAAAGGGGAAAGGTTACAATGAGGAGGCGGGATATCTGGGAGGGGTTCCGAGGGATGAATAATGGGAACCGGCTGGGAAGTGTGGCCATATTTCAGTCTTGACACTGGGAGGTTGCCACACTTTAGTTGAGGCTGCCTTCTCTAATCCCCCCTAGACTTCCTCACAGCCTGAGGCTTTCCCACTCTACCCAGGAGGTCTCACTTATCTGCCTCTCTTCACATTCCATCTAGGCTAAGGAAGTGGACTATTAGGCAGCTGATAAGAAAGTGATAATAAAACCATTACCCAAAGGTGTTCACAATCTGGGAGCTGCCCACACCTCTCACCTCACTTCACCAGTGGGCAAGGGTGAGTCCTTCACAGCCACCCTGGCTTCACACAGCAGGGCGGTAAGTTGAGGAGAGAGCTCCAGGGCCAGGATGTGGGACTTGATTCCAGGCCCCTCTGGCTCCAACACCTTCACTGCCCCTTTCCCTTTCAGGGTGGAAGTCAGAAGTCACACACGAATCAGACCCCAGCAAAGGGCCCCATCTGTCCCCAAGTCCTTTTCATGACTGCAGTCACCACTCTAGTTGTGACTCTGAGTTCCTAGCGCTCCCTGGGAAGCCAGGAGCTGCTAATGATCACAATGCCCACCCCACCCACTTCCAGCTAACAGCCTGGAGAGGAATCCTCAGGTCCACACAAAGTGGAAGGGTCAGGGGTTGGGGATTTAGCTCAGCAGTAGAGTGCTTGCCTAGCAAGCGCAAGGCCCTGGGTTCAATCCTCAGCTCAAAACAAACAAACAAACAAAAAACCAAAATAACCAACCAACCAAACAAACAAACAAAAACATGGAAGGATCATGAAGCCTGAGAAAATCCAGTATCCTTCCCCTTGGATGGAGCTTTGTGGCTCTAGGTCTGACCCGTAGCTCGGGGTCCTCCTCCGAGGCTCTGTTCCCTCAGGAGAGGTCAGGAAGGGACTTGCCAATCAACGCAGCAGCACCATATAAACCAGCAATGGAGGGGAGGGTCTGGGACTTAGTGGGTAGAAGCAAGAGGATCAAGACTTCAGAGTCATCCTTGGCTATACGGACAGGTTGAGGCCAGCCTGGGCTACATGAGACCTAAGGTGGTGGGGCAAACCCAGAGGGTTTGGTCCAGCTCAGGGTAAGCCCTCCCAGAGGTGTTGGGGGTGGGGAGGAAGGGGCGGTCCCCAAGAGATTGTCACTACCCTAGTCTTAGCTCATCATCTTGTTCAAACACCTCCTGAGACCCGAGACACCATCTCAGAGGCCAGCCCATGGGCACAGCTCTTCCAGGCCACATATGCAGGGCTGTCCTGGGCCCCATGGGAAATCCACTGGGTGACTGGTTCCACACAGCAGATGCCTGTGGCCCAGAGTCTGATAACCTGTGACTTGCTCTCACCCACTCATCTCCTACTTGCTCTGGACACACTGGACAAGCCTCCATCCTGGAACACGCCACACCGTCCACACCCTTTTTCCTCCACATGTCCACCATGCTGTCCCCTCTGGCTAGAACACCCTTCCACCCCTTTCACTCCTGGTCCAAGACCAGGATGTGCAGTCTAGACATCCCTTCCTCTGAGAAGCCTCCCGCAAACCACTGAGCATGCTAGGCCATGACTCGGTTTACCGGCTAGTTGCTGAGACCCCAGGTTGATGCAGTTGGGCTGCATCTGGCTCACCCAGAACCCTTGCAGACACTCCCCCACGCCCACCATGTAAACATGCATGACTGAGGCCTGGACTGACTCACAGAACTCCCAGCATCCCTAAGCCAGTTTCCATAGCAACAGGGAAAGGATTCTGATAAGGAGGAAACTACAGCATCTTGGCCTCCACCTTCCAGTCCACCCAGGTTATTTATAACCACGCTGAGCACGTGGCCATTTCCTTGTGTTCATTTATCCACGTTATCCAGCCGTCATTTCAGGGCACGCTATTAGTTAACTTGGCCGAGGGAGGGGATCACTCAGAAAGGAGGGCTTTTGAGAAACAAGCGGAGGCGTCATGCGCTATCCAGCTCGGGTGGGAAGCGGCATTTTCCCCACTGTGGAGTGCTGGGATATGGCCCTGTTGTGAGGAGGAGTGGCCCCTCACCGGAGAGTCAGGAGACAGGACCCAGCACAGAGGGGGGCTTCAAACGCACCCCATCTGCCCGCAAGCGGTACCTGTCCTCGAGCGAGCTGCCCACTAGACTTCTTTGCACCCACAACTGGATTTCAGGATTTTGGATCAATGAATGAAGAAGGAACCAGAGGCAGGACTGGAGGAGATGCCTGGCCCCTGGGAAGGGTATTGATCTCTGAGGTGTGAGTTTGCCACACTTAGCTGAGCAGCCCCAGAGTAGCTCCCCAAGATCTTAGGGTCACAGTGAAGGTAATAGGGGTTAGAAGGAGCTTGACTGGTGGATGCAGCTGGGGTGATGCTGGGTGCAGAACCCACTGCTAGGAGCAGAGACCATTGGAGCTGGGACAGCAGGTCCATGCGGTGGGTGTGACCAGCCCTGGTTCTCACCAGCCTTCCTGACAGGTTTGCCTGTCTGCTTCGCTCTAACACAACACCTGAGGCTGGGAGAATTACAGCGAAAGAGAGGTCACAGCTCACCACTCCAGAGCAAGGCGCTGGCAGCTGGTGAGTCTTTCAATTGCTGGTGGCTGATGCTGATGAATGAGGTTCAAGAAGGACACTGTGCTCCCCTTGGGCGGGGAGCACCTCTTCCCTGCCCTGTACTGTTTTCTGCCCAAGTTATGAGAAATCACGGCACAGCGTCAGGGAGTAAAGAGAGGGTGCCCAGTGGAAGGAAGAAATAGTGAGGGAGCCATGCCAGCTGATGGTGCGCGGCACGTTCACCCACGAACCCCACAGTTCCCCAGAGTTTTCTTGAGTGCAAGCAGCAGGAAATATTAGATAGAAGGATTTATAGTGCAGAGATAAACAGATAGAAAATAAAGGATAGCCTCGAGAGGGCCTGGAACCTTTTCCAACAGGCCCTGACTGTCTCTGCATCAGGGTATTTATAGAGACGCCAAGGGAGCAAAAGACTTCCTCCCCAGCACAGCCAAGTGCAGACCATCTCAGACACCTGCACTCAGACCCGTGGTCCTAATCATCCTCTATGCGGACCTGCTGGGTAAAGCCACAAAGAATCTGAAAATGGGTTCCCACAATGGTGGGTGCCTGCAGCCGCAGGACCCTCATCCTGCAATGCAAAGAGGAACGGCTGGACCCCAGGGCACCTCCACCTCCACCCCATCATCTGGTTACTGGTTCTGCACAGACTTGGCTCTGCCTCAAGAGATCCTCAAACGTGAATGGCCCACCTGGCTCCCAGAGCTACCACTGTCCTCTCTGGGTCTTTGCTGTGTGGCCTGGGACAAATGGCTTGCCATCTCTGCTCGCTGTGTTTGGTAAGGAGAATAAAAATGACCCTCTCACCTTATGTGAGGAAAACACATGTGTGTGCCACACAGATGAAGAATCAGGCAGGGAGTGGAGGCTGGAGGATGCTCACTTGGTGGCCAATCTGAGTGTGAGACCCATGCTCTGCCCACCCTCTTAGTAGTCACGGCTCAACTGACAAGGAGGTGATGGCCACTCCGATGTCCCGCACCCAACCCCCATTACTTTATCATGGCTCCCCTGGCTCTGCCCCTCTCCTCATCGCCTCATAGGCAGCAGGAAAGTCCATGCCTCCTCACAGCTGCTGGAGGAAGTACTCTTGTGTCAGGTTTCTCCAGAGCTCCACTCCTCTGAGCCACCCCCTCCCCAACACACACACACACACACACACACACACACACACACACACACACACACACACACACACACACACACACACACACACACACACAGAGACACACACGAGTTCCAGAACACCACGCTGGGCCCTAACACACACACACACACACACACACACACACACACATACACACACAAACACACACACAAGTTCCAGAACGCCATGCTGGGGCCTAACACACACAGACACAGACAGACACACACACACACACACACACACACACACACACATACACACGAGTTCCATAACTCTACACTGGGCCCTAACACACACACATACACACACAAACACACACACACACACACACACACACACACTCTCTATTACATTCCAGTCGAATCCTAGCAGGCAAACTACAAGCCCTTCCACAGGCTCCCCCCATACCTCAGGGCGAAGCGACCTGTCATTTCCCCCACTGTGGGACCCCCCAGTACCCCCAATCTGCTGCAGCACCCCACAGGCCTGCAAGCATCTTGCTCCTGAATCTGAGATTCCCTAACCCATGACACAGGAGCCCAGACCCACCTGCTCAGTGCACCTACCCTCAGGCTTGGCCACCCCAGGATATGGCTTCACTTGCCCTATCCTGTCTCACTAAGGGAGGCTTAGCAGGTGGGATGTGCGCCATGTTTGTGGACTAAACACACACATGAAGCCTGGAGTGAGGAAGGGAGAGAGGGATTGGATCTGTTTGTAGCAAAACGCCACACCCCACCCCTGCCACCCAGAAGGCCACCCTGCCACCCTCTGCACTCAGTCCTGGGATTCCCAAAGCACAGCTTTCTCGCAATCTTTTTGTGAGGGTTAACCTGCCATAACCCCCTGGCTCCCAGATCCTGGCCTGGGGCACCTGAGCAGCCTGATGGGCAGGTAATGGGGAAAAGCCTCAAGGTGCACCAGGTCTTCCTGTGATGGCTGGAACCTTGGCCACTGTTTTGGGTCCATTCTGTTGTGGGGAAACAGGAAGCTAGGAAGATCACAGGTTGATCCACTGACGGCACGGGGACTTAAGATTATCTCTGGAGAATGCCAGATGGCGACTATTTTTGGCTTTGCAAGTCACATGTAGCTTTTCCCCAACCTTTTAAAGATGTAAAACTCATTCTTAGTTCACAGGCCCTCTCTGGCCAACAGCGCCCCTATGCACCTATCCATGTTCTCACCAGGTAAGTTACCGGCAGCACCCTCATTGTTTGGCTGAGAGTTATGAGGTTATTTAATGTTTAACCTCTGACAAAATGGCAGCAGGGCTGGGAAGGACTTTGGCCCAATGAATCTGAGAATGGGGGGAAAACCGAAACAGCCATCGATTTCAGAGTTCTGGTGAGGCCTGGGGAAGGCTTGGCTTGCAGTCAGCATGCGGTGAATGTTACCACTTACAACTGGCCACAGACGCCACAGCTGGACCTACCCAGGCCCAAGCTACTCCTGAAGCTACAAAATTTGCCTTCCGTTAATCTGCAGCACATTCTGCCGATGACCCTTGACCCCAGCTCTGGAGCCCACTGGCTCCTCCCAAGTGGGGACACGGGAGTTCTACCCCTCCCTCCCTCTCAGACACCACTAGAGGATCATCTCCCAGCGGTCCCTATGTCCCCTGCAAGCCTCATCTTCCTCTGTCACCCAGCCCGATTAGCCAAGCTCACCCACCAGTGAGAGATTAGTGGGACCCCAGTCCCATTTACCCTGAGCCAAGTTCTGGCCTGGCCACCCTTCCTCTCTCCCCAGCTCTGCTGTTCCTGTGTGTGTGTGTTGTGGTGGGGGTGACACCAGCTCTGTCTGGGCAAAAGTGTAGCATCCTCCCCGGTTCCTCCTCCCCAAAACCTCCCATCACGATCTGAACCTGGCTACCCACCCATGCAAGCAACGGACACCAATTCTCAGGTTTCCAGTCTCCCCATTCCATCCCTCCCCCATGAGCTTGATACTAGTGTATCCCACCACACAGTCTCTACTGAGACCCTAGACTGGCCACACCCAGGATACAATCAGACACTCTGCACTTTCCCCAAAACCCCGACTGCTTCCTCCCACGCTCACCTCTAGGCTGGCCATATGGACCACCAGGCCTCAGCCTCCCTGAGCTGTTCCCACCCCAGGACTTGGACATGCCTGAAACCTTCCTCCTGGACCCCCACAGGCGCAAGTCAGCTCTCTGCCTCTGAGAAGCCTTTCCAGCCACGCAGCCTCCCTCCGCCCTGTTCTGCCATCTTCACACTCCGACCAGCCCAGGGACAGCGTGGGATCTGTCTATACCTCCAGAACCCACACTGGGGAGGGGAGAGCCTGGGTCACCCTTGCCACTAAAGTTAGTAGAGGACTGGCAAGATGGCTCACAGGGTAAAGGCATCTGCTGCCAAGCCCGATGACCTGAGTTCAACCCCTGGGACCCACAGGGTAGGGCGAGGGAACTGACACGGATTCCTACAACTTCTCTCTTGACCTCCACGTGCACACCATGGGGCAGACCCGTACACACAAAGTAAATAAATCAGTAAAATTTAATTTAAAAATTGCTTGAGCAAACGAACAGATGAGGGGGATGGGGTGGCGCAGTATCCACTGGACAGTGACAGGGGCAGCCAGGGACACCCTTCAGTCAGCTGCAGTCCCTGGGACTGGTGGCCAGCATCTCTTCTCAAACCCCTATTCAGAAAGGTATCTAGATGCCACATCCTGGCACCAAGACACGTCAGCTGAGGGTCTAAGGCTGAGAATATGGCTCGCTGTGTCCCAGTAGCCATGGCAACTGAAATCTTCAAGTACAATTTGTCTCCCTCTGACTTTAAGCACAGAAACTCTGGAAGGACATGTTCATACCATTTCCTGGCAACAGGCATACAGAAGGGACCTCACTTGGTTACAGGACCGCACGGGGTGTCCTCACCCCAGTCTGAAGGTGGTTAAGTGTTGTAGAATATTGTTGTAAGGGGTGTTACTTTTGTTTATGTTGCATTTGTTTAACTCTGTGAAGCTTTGTTACTGTGCCTGTCTAAAACACCTGATTGGTCTAATAAAGAGCTGAACAGCCAATAGCAAGGCAGGAGAAAGGATAGGCGGGGCTGGGAGGCAGAGAGAATAAATAGGAGGAGAAATCTGGGAGGAAGGAGAAGGAGCCAGAGAAGGAGGGAAGGACATCAGGGGCCAGCCACCCAGCTACACAGCAAGCCACGGATTAAGAGTAAGATTTACAGAAATAAGAGAAAGGGAAAAGCCCGGAGGCAAAAGGTAGACAGGATAATTTAAAGTTAAGGAAAATAGGCAAGCAACAAGCCAAGCTAAGGCTGAGCATTTATAATTAAGAATAAACCTCTGTGTGATTTATTAGGGAGCTGGGTGGTGGGCCCCACAAAAGAGCAAAAACAAACAATAGCAGTAAAGACTCAGGACCACCAGCAAGGGCACTCAGGAAAGGCCAGGACCGTTCTCACCATGTACTAAAATATCATTCCCTTCCAGGACCCCTGCAGCCCCCAAGAGCCCAGGTTCCTGACAGAAAATGACCTGGAGACCACAGGAAACGATGTTCCTGATAGGAAATGACCTGGAGACCACAGAGAACAAGGTTCCTGATAGGAAATGACCTGGAGTCACAGAGAACGATGTTCCTGATAGGAAATTACATGGAAACCACAGAGAACAATGTTCCTGATAGGAAATTACATGGAAACCACAGAGAACAATGTTCGTGATAGGAAATTACCTGGAGTCACAGAGAACAAGGTTCCTGATAGGAAATGACCTGGAGACCACGGAGAACCCAGGTTCCTGATAGAAAATGACCTGGAGACCACGGAGAACCAGTTCCTGATAGGAAATGACCTGGAGACCACAGAGAACCAGGTTCCTGATAGGAAATAACCTGGAGATCACCGAGAACCAGGTTCCTGATAGGAAATGACCAGGAGTCACAGAATTACGCAGCTCCCATGACCCCTAACTCCTCTCCACACAGTTCATCCCCAGCCCAAGGCAGTAGGAACTCTGTGGAAGGAGGTGCCATGCTGTACTGTTCAGGGACTGGAGGCAAGAGGAAAGCTGTCTATGTCCCTCGACGATGGGCTGGCCATGACAGTATAAGCTAAAACAAATCCTTTCTCCCCTAAGCTGCTTCTGGCCAAGGCATTTTATCCCAGCCGTAGGGGAAAAAAAACCAAAACCCAAAAAACAACAACAACAAAAACAAACAAACAAACAAACAAAAAACAGAACACCCATAAAAGGAGACCAAGTACCCATATGTGAACAGGTGAGCAGGTATCCAGGAACCCCACCTTAAAGCTTGGTACCCACAAGCCCTTCAGAAAATGCTTCAGGGAACAGCAAGATGGCCATATCCATCGCGCGCGTGCGTGCGTGCGTGTATACAAGCATGTGGAGGTTGGAGTTGACAATCAGGTGCCCTCTATCGCTCCCTATCTTCTCTTCTGAGACTGATTGGCTAGACTGATAGCCAGCAAGCCTCAGGGGCCACCACCCCTGGCCTGTGCTGGGTAGCCAGGTCCCTGGGTGATGAGCTTGGCTTCCTGGCTCACAGGCCCCCTTCCCCAGTCCTCAGGTGGGAGGTACACCCCCTCTCTCTCTAAAGGTGGCCTCGGCATGTGGACCAGCACCCGACGTGAAACCCATCCCACACTCTGCACCTGGAGTCCCAGCCTGCACCCTGCCCCTCACTCTGCCCTGGGGGAAACGGCCTATAATCATGAACGGCAAGATGGCAGCCGAGGTTTGCTGAAGCTGCCTCTCGGGTGCGGTCCCTCAGAAGGAGGGGTCTGATGAAGCCAGACATGCAGCCAGTGTTGGGGAACAGGATCCCCACCCTGAAGAGAAAGAACCTCTTTATGCCCTTTTATGGTAGGAAAGTGGACATGGGTCAGAGGGTTTGTCCCAACTGCAGACTTGGAGCCGGGCTCCCGAGGAAGCCTGGGTCGGGCCTCAGGGTCAACAGGCCTCGGCACTGAGACAGGGTGGCTGGATGGCTGGTGTGGGTTGGTACAGCCTGCTCTAAATTTAGAACGACTAATGTGTCTGGGGAGAGGGGTCCTGGGGGTGCTGCTCCATAGCAGGGCGGTGCTGGGGCTTGGCAGGGTGCCACAGTCATTCAAGGCTCGCCTGGGCAGCAGCTCCCAGCAGCCTGTGTGGTTTCCTGTCCACCTGTGTGGACCTGAACAACAGGAAAGAGCAGAGGCCTGCCCCACCCGGCTTTCTTCTCCATCCATTCTGCATGGACAGACTCTGGAGGGGCCAGGCGGGCCCAGGACATATGAGCTAAACACGTTTGTATGCCTGACACTGTGTGTATGCCTGAACCTAAGGAATGAAACAAAAGCAGGATTCGGGCCAGCTCCAGGAATATATTCAGCTCCCTCAGTCACTCACTCGGCTCAGTGTGCATTTATTGAGCACCTTTGTGTACCAAGCCCAGCTCATGAACAGTAAACGAATCAATGAGACACATCCCCAACCTCAAAACACTCACTTTGACATTGGTTCAATACGAACAAGCACCTACTGTGTGCAGACCCTCGTGCTAGGAAACAGAGCGAAATGAACAAGGGGCCCTCATCACTTATTCTTTCCAGTTGTCCATTCTTCCGTCCAGCTCTATCAGCAGTTACTGAGCACTTCCTGTATACCCCGCCCTCTGCCAAGCCCTGCGGACAGAGTTGTGGTGCAGCCACTACTGATGGAAAGATGTGATCATTCGTGAATTGGTGGACACCTGGATCCCAGCTGTGTGACCACACAGGGCTGGGGCGTAGTCACCACCTCACTGGGCCCTACTGTGTGCTGGGCCATGAGGAGTCAGTTAATGAGCTCCACACACACAGGGCTGAATCCCATAGGACATGCTCACTCATAAGATGCATGCTCACCCACGAGGCTGGATGCTCACCTGGTCCCTCTGCCACAACAGCAAGGACCTCTCAGTTATTCAAAGCCATGAGACTCAGGTGGTGGGAAAGCAGGCGACACACACCCTGCCCTGACCGTGGCAGGGACGAAGGGCCCATGAAGGAGCCACTTGATACCCAGGATCCCATCTGGGGATGGGGATAAGAGACTCCTCAAGAATTCAGGGACAGCCAAGCTCAGGGGTGGATTGGAAGAAGCCCCCACATCTCCAACAGTGTGGAGGTACCCAGCAGCAGACAGCTGCCAGGCTGGTCTCTCGGTGTCGCCGCCCGCCTGGGCTGAGGGGAGAGAAACGAAAAAGCAGGATTTGTACCCGTTACCCAAGGGGCTGAGTAAGTGGGCCTGTGTTCTCCTCCCTCGGGGCCACTGGAATCCACAAAGGCCAGCAGAATGGAAGCCCTGGGCAGAGTGATCTCACAGCCCAGGCCCACGGGCACAAACACCCAGCTCACGAGTGACAACGTTTTCAGAAGAAATTCAGCTCTCAGTCACTGGGGCACCCAGCTGAGCCAGCCCCAGCCAGGGGCAACTGTCCCCACTGTGTCCGCTACACTCCCTGCCCCCAGAATCCGTGAGTGTGACAATGTCTAGTTAGCACTACATCTTGGAGTGGCTTGTCAGGACAAGATTTTGGGCACAGACGGGACCCCTACAAGTCCCTGGGTCCTACAGAACCCAGGAAGGACTAAGAAAGCAGAAGACAGAAGACAGGGCTCACACACTAGAAAGTTCCATGCACCCAGGAACCCTGGCATCATTGGCCTCCTAACCTCTCCAGATGCTCTACCATGAGGCCGCCCAGTCTGCTGTGCAGGTCACAGGATGACCTAGGTTCACATGGCACCACTCCTGCTCTGCTCTAGGAGCCTTAGGTCACCTGTCCTGGAGGACAAAGGCCGCTCTCACTGGGCCCGATGACTCGCACAAGCCTGGGCAGGCAGCGGGGCAGGGAGGACAGCCCCAGCGGGCCCCTCTGGGAAGATGGCCAGCAGTGCCTGGGGCCCTGCAAGCCAGGGCAGCGTGGAGGGCTGGCCCTCTTCCCCTCATCTGGGTCCCTCCCAGTCTATACCTTCAACAGGGTGAGAACTGAGAAGCCTTGGGGAAATGCTGATGAATTCATCAGAATTCGGAAGCTTAAGAAGACACCTTGAGCATTGAGATCAAGTCAGGGCACAGTGCAGGCTCCCAGGCTGGGCAGCCCGGGTCAGACCTCCCTCCTTTGCTGAGGGCTGGGTGGTCTTCTGGAGGTGACTTAACCTCTCTGGGCAGAGGACAGTGGTGTCTCTCTCCAGGACTGCTCAGAGGACAAAATGAAGCCCCTATGCTGACGTCCTGGTTGCAGAGCTCAGAACTGAATTTTGGAAAAGCCTTAAAATCAGTGGTAAGGCTAAAGGGAGGCTAGTCCAACCCAAGGTATCTTAGGCTGGGGGTGGGTGCTCAGGTAGTTCAGGGGCCTCCGGTCTCACTGACCCTCCTGCCTCCACCTTCCAAGTACTGGGTCACTGGCTCAGGCCAAGGACAAAAGCCTCCCAACACCTCGGATCTTCACTTGAGCCCCAGAACCGCCACAGGGTGGGGCTCTCCTGTGCCGAAGTTTCTCCATGCTAGGGATTCTGATCGGGTGATACTCCAGCAACTCTTCCGGGAGGAAGAGGATGAAGATGTTTCCTAGAGGTGACAGCTCCATCAGTGCACATAAGGACGACGGCAGGGGCGCCTGCCTGTGTTAACAAAGCCATCGGCTGTAGAACAGCAACCTACAGCACACACGGCTGCCTCCCTGCTCTGGAGGAAACACCCACGGAAAACACCGAGTTCGTCCACCTGTAGAACATCTCTTAGGTTTCTGTTTTAAATTTCTTTTCTGCCTTTATCTATCTGTGAGCATGTGGATGTTAGAGGCCAGACTGCAGGACTCAGCCTCTCCTCCCACCACGTGCATTCCGGGGACCGACCTCAGGTTTGGCAGCAAGCACCTTCACCCAGCTGAGCCATCTAGCACATCCTTATTTTTAGCATGATCGCCACGTGTTGTGTGTATTTATGGAGTCTAGCATGACCATCGGCGTGAATGCACAATGCACACAGCGACCCACTCAGGTAATGAGGATGTTACCACTTGAGATTTATCATCTCTTTGTGCAGAGAGTTCAAATTCCTCTACCAGCTATTTGGAAATGCATAGCCCACTGCTGTCACCATGATCCTGCCACACTGCCTGTCGGATTCCACACTGCAGCTGCACCCCTGGACCCGGAACCTTCTCTATCGCCCCCCACCCCGGAAAAAGTACTCACTGAAGTAACTCAAATCAAGACACCTTCACATCTGCTCCTGAGATAGCCAAATATTTCCTCTGACACATTTAAACTGTAGTCTCTGGGCGCCAGAGACACCCTCCATACTCCCCCCCCCACCCCCGGCGGAACTGTTTTGCCCCCATGCATGATGGTCCTCCTCTCCCCTTACTCTCTCTCTCCCTTCTTTCCTGTCCAGGCTTGGAAACCTAGCAGGGGCCCAGCCCAGAGTGGGCACTCAATACTGGCACACAGTCAGCCAGCTGCTTGGCCAGTGAATGGCGGGCAGATGGCCTCCCAGAAAAGGAGACGCTGGGCCAGGGAAGGCAGAGGTGGAACAAGGTCACAGGAACAGGGCAGGACCCCAGCATCCTGCTAGCCAAGGTCTCTCCTGCTCCTGGACATGACCATCATTGACCCTCTCAGCTTGGGACCCTGTGACAATCCCCTTTGCTCCCCAGAGGCCAACATGGGGCAGAATGGCCATCGGCTACAGCAAGCCTCCCCGGCTGCTGTCAGAAGCCAGCTTTGCCAGCCTAGCACCGGTGTGGTTTCTCTTGGCAGCACCCCAACATTTGCAAAATGCCTCCAGCTCTTACACCCCACACCTCAAAGTCAGCCAGGGGTGTGTCCTGGGACCCCACAGACACCAGTGCCCCCTTCCCCGAGTCTCCAAGTCCCTGATATAAATGGTTCTGCTTACACAGCACAACCACACCCTACCTACACTGGCCAGCCCCTATGAGCAACCATCACTTGGTATTGCTAGATTTAACAGCAAGCGGAGAGGTCCCCCCATGTTCAGAAGGGGTCTAAGGTGGTCAGGGCCGGCCCAGAACTAACTATATAGCCACAGGTGACCCTGAACTTCTGACTCTCCTGCCTCCACCACACCTGGTTTATGCAGTGTGGGACCAGAACCCCAGGCCTCGGGCATGCTAAGCAAGCACTCCACCAACTGAGCCACATCCCCAGCCCCAAAGGTGACTTTTCACCCACGTATTCTCATTGGCCTTTGCTGAACACAAAGTGTGAACTGAATACAGACACTGCTAGAGAGACAGAGACAGAGACAGAGAGACCCAGTTCACACGCCAGCCTCTGGTGCTGCCCGAGGACCAGGCATTGCTCTGCGTCCTCGTCTGTAGAATAGGTCTATGGGAGCTCAGGTGTGGACTATGGAGAGCTGACCCTAGCCTGTGAAAGGCACTGCAGCCAGCGCCTGATTCCAGGGCGGCAGCTTGTTAGGACCAGGGCGACCTCTACTGACCAATCTGGGAATCACTCAGCCAGAGGAGCAACGGCAGCGATTCAGCTACGCGGACTTGGAAGTTTAGGGGATGTAAAGACAGCAGCGTCTCTCTCTGATTTTATTGAGTACCTACTGTGTGCCAGCCTTCCCCCTGCTGCTCTCAATGGTGAGAGGAGATTTCTCATCTGCAGGTGAGAAACAGGGCTGAAAGACACAGTGCCACTTGCTTGGGATTTCAAGGAGGTGGGAGACATGGACTTGAACCCAGATCACTGCGCCCACAGCTCCCCTCCCCTTTACTGGAGCCCTGGAACTTGGAGGGTGTGCACAGGAAGAGGCTCTGAGGAGAATTTAGTCCAATCCTTTCAGGCTCAGAGGGAGCAAGCAAATGCTCAGGGTCACACAGCAACTGAATCCTTCTCCAGCATCCCAGAAGTATCCTGGCCACCTGACCATCTTGGATGGACACATGACTGACATGTCCTTTGAACTTCTGTAAGCCTGGAATGTCTGGAACCCAGCAATGAGACAGCAGGGGCTCCAGCCAGGAGATTTCACCTGAGAGCAGAGCTCCCACGGCACATTAGCACAAGCCTTCATATGTCATGGCGAACCACTGAGGGCCAGGAGGTGGCCTTCCAGGCTCGAGGGGCCATCAGCACCCCAGGGTCTGTTTCCATGTTTCCATAAGGTAAGGACTCTGTGTGACAAGTGGTGAGGGTGAGACAACAGGCAGAGGGTCACGCCCTGGAGAGGTCACGCCCTGGAGAGAGAGGGTCACGCCCTGGAGAGAGAGAGTCACGCCCTGGAGAGAGAGGGTCATGCCATGGAGAGGGTCGTGCCATGGAGAGGGTCGTGCCATGGAGAGGGTCATGCCATGGAGAGAGGGTCATGCCATAGAGAGGGTCGTGCCATAGAGAAGGTCATGCCCTGGAGAGGGTCATGCCATGGAGAGAGGGTCATGCCATAGAGAGGGTCATGCCATGGAGAGGGTCATGCCATGGAGAGGGTCATGCCATGGAGAGAGGGTCATGCCATAGAGAAGGTCATGCCCTGGAGAGGGTCATGCCCTGGAGAGGGTCATGCCCTGGAGAGGGTCATGCCCTGGAGAGGGTCATGCCCTGGTCGGGGCAGAGTCTGGAATGTGGGCTAGGGGTACAGCAGGGGGGCCGGAACACTGGAAGAGCTGAACCCCAGCATGCCAATCATTCAGGCAAAGTGGATGTGAGTCTGTGGCGGAGAGCGGGGAGGGATACGGATGGCTGAACCGGGCTACAGCAGCCGGCAGACCTGCCCTGATTGCAGGACTCTGGGTGCCTCTTCCTAGGACTGGACACCGTGGGAAGGACGTGAGGAGTGGACAGCCCCAGAGCAGGGCCCAGTGCTTTTACTTCAAGGCTGCTGAATCACGGGGGCTCCTCGTGGCCTCTCGCTCACATGGCAGCCAGAGATCCCTCAAAGCCCAAACTGGACTAACAGTCCAGTTCAATGTATTTTCCCCTGAGGTTCCGGTGACCTCACGGTCAAGGCAACGTCCTCACTGACCTCAGGCCCAGCATCTCCTCACTAGCCTCTGCTGACCCCTCCCCTCAACATTACCCACTCCGCATTACTCTCTTTTTATTGTTTAAAATTTATTTATTTATTACACATACAGCGCTCTGTCTGCATGTATGCCTGCAGGCCAGAAGAGGGCGCCAGATCTCACTACAGATGGTTGTGAGCCACCATGTGGTTGCTGGGAATTGAACTCAGGTCCTCTGGAAGAGCATCCAGTGCTCTTAACCATTGAGCCGTCTCTCCAGTCCCTACTCTCTCTTTTTAAACAGGCTCTGATCTCAGACGATTTGTACGGTTTCACTTCCTCCCAGCCGTGCCCTGTCTCCGTCTTCTCCTCGTACCTTCTCAGGGCTCCCAGGCCCTGCTCAGTCAGCCCCTGCTGCACCTCCTGCCTTCCTTTCCACAGCACACCCTGTCTCCTGACACACTACCTCGACTTCTGTGTCTTGGTCACTGTGTGTTGGCCCAACTCCCCACTGGCTGAGGTGGACCGTCTCGCTCACTGACAGAGCCCCCACCCCCCAGCACAGGACAGGGTGGCCTCCAGGAATGAGTGGGATTGACAGCCCCTTCACTGTCTTGTACCAGCATGGACCGCTAACATTTACCCACTACCGACTGGGTTTGTTCCACCTCCTCAGCTCCTCAGGATGCCCCAGGAGGAAGCTGCTGCGCTCCTCCCATTCTACAGATGGCAAGACTGGGTTTCCAGAGCTGAAGATGTCAGCCAAGGCCCTGCACTCCACTAGGAAGTGAACCCTCCAGGAGCAGAGGCCTGAGACCCAGACTTAAAGACCCTGACAGTCTCCCACAGCTCTAGCCAGTCTGAAACCCCCGTGACTCATGTCCTGTGGCCGAAACCTCAGCCCAGGTTCACAGCTGGAAACAGACAGCTCTTCCATTTCAGCCACAGACTTCAGTGAGCGAAGCCAAACCAGGGCCTTAGTGGGAGCTCAGAGGCTGAATGTGAGACCCAGACCTCGATCAGAGCCACAGCCACTGCAGCAGCAACAACGGCTTCCAGGGTGGGCAGCCATCGAGCGCCAGGCAGCCCTTGGCCATCGAAACCCAGCAGCTTTGGACGGTACCCACACCTACTGAGCACCGCTGTGCACCGTGACCTTCCTGAATGGTAGAAGTGCACACAGTCACCAAACAGGACTCCCCCATTCAAATCCCAGCTCTGCCTCTGACTGGCTGTGAATATTAGGGAGTTACTGGATCTCCAGTGCCTCAGTTTCCCCACTTGTCTAATAAGAATAATAATAACAACAACAACAACATATCCACCTTTAGGGTTGCTGGGAGCATTGATGGGAGCCACTTGTGGAGGCCCTGGGGGGCAGGACAGTCTTGTGCATCCTTTCCTGACTGTTATAAGGATGTCACCAGGGAGAGACCATAGGCCGCAGAGGGGTACAGCCAAGCAAACACTCTGCAAGAATGCCTGAGAGGCAGGCAGCCAAGCCAGCCATATTTAGACATTTTTTCCATCAAAAAACCACCTCTGCTGGTGGAGTGGAATGTGGACGGACGAAGCTCGGCCACCACAGTGGGAACTGGGCAGCTCACCCACCCCCCGCCCCATCCTCCACAGACAGCAAGCCCCCAGACACAACCCTGCTAGGAGCAGCCTGTGTGGCAGAGACCCCGGGCCAGGCACAGCCCAGTGGCACTGGCTGCCTCGGTTTCCCTATCAGGCACTGTGTTCCTACTGTTTGGGGCTCTGCAGGAACTATGGAAGGGCTCTGTGGGTCTGCAGCTTCCCAACTACACTCTGAGCAAGCAGAGAGAGCCACGGAGCCATCCTCAGGCCTCAGCACAGGCTGGAAAGGTCAGGGACAGTGAGGGGCAGGAGAGGAGAGTGAGCTCATCCCTTCCAAAGCACATCTGGACATGGCTGCCCCCTAGAGCCCAGCCCCTTATCATACCAACCAGTCCTACAAGGGCTAACTCCAGCCACAGACAGGGAAAGAGAGGCTCAGAGCAGCCCTGTGACTTGCCTAATGTCACCCTGCCAGCAAGGGCTAGAGCCATATTGCAGACAAGGGCATTCTCCTTCCAAAGCCCCGGGAATCCCTGGTGCCACACCGTCCTGAAAGCTTAAGCCTTGTGTAGACTTTGCCATGGGAGGCCAAGTCACCTCAACCCTGCGGCCTCAGTGTTTCCATTCAGACCCGGTAGTTAAAATGGGACAAGGGGTACTGGCTTCACTGACTCTGACATGTCCCAGCTCGGGGCAGGGGGAGGGCTTGAAGAAGATACCAAACCTCACAAGTTTCCGTTTCTCTACTGCAAAATGAAGGCGGTGCTGAGATCTACTCACAGGGGTAGCGTGAGGATGGGGTGACCTACCCACAAGACCAGCACAGTTCACCCCAGGGGGCTTTGTAAGGACTCCATAGAATGGCACTGGGGACAGCTTCCAGTTGGATGCTCAGTGGCAGGCCCCTGGACTCGGGAGGGTCTGTTTGCTTAGCCTATCTCATCAGCAAGATTAAGTGACTCCAAACAGGCCCGGCAGAGGAAGCCACCAGCTCGGGTTACTAATGACACCTAACAGAAACTCAATCTCCTCCCACTTCCCAGCTGATGCAGGGCAGACCCGGGAGGTGGGGGTGGGGGGGCTCACCCCCAGAGCTGCGGGCAAGACCAGGCTGTAGACAGGAAGCTACCAGCTACCGGAAGCCTGTCAGGCCCACAGGTGGCCCTTTTGCAGAGATCTGCTGCAGCCACCCTTGACCCAGGCCTAAGGAGGACCGAACAACATGGAGAATAGCTCAGGAGAGAGACCCGTGCTGAGGCCAAAGGGCACCAGGAACATCTGAGAACAAACTACTGCTCGGGTAGGAGGGACTGGTTAATTAATCAAGGCCCTTGACAGAAGGGAACACAGCCATGAGAAGCCATGCTGACCCACTGGGGATGGAACCGGGACTCATGGGTGCTGGGCAAGAATCCTTCCACTGAGCTAAGTCCCCAACTCTCTTTTTTATTTTTGAGATAGAAACCAAGTTACCAAGGCTGGCCTTGAACTCACAGTGTGGCCCCAGCGGGCCTTGAACTTTTGAGCCTCCTGCCTCAGTCTCCTGAGCGTCAGGGATGACAGGCCCACACCTCCAGATCAATCTGACAAGCATTTTAAAGATGTGAGCAGCTGCCCCCCACCCTCACCCCCACGTCAGTGAGCACACACAAGTGTGAGCAACCAGGACTGACTTGGTTAGTGGTCAATTGTGGAGGCCCTGATTCAGGTCCCACATACATAGTATAGACTGGGCTTTGAGATCGGATCCTACTGGAGAAAGACGTCATGGGAAACAGAGCCTTGAATGGAGCAGTCCTCCCCTTAGCTGCCCATCAGCCCTCCCCATGGTCCTCCTCTGGGGTCCCCATCAGCCCTCCCCATGGTCCTCCTCTGGGGTCCCCATCAGCCCTCCCCTATCTCCCTGGATTTGTTGGCCATGACTACTCTTGACGGTGCTAAGGGAGCTCCGGGAGGCCACCCCGCCTTCTATGGCATCAAACAGCACCCTTGGCCTCTATCCACAACATACCAGTCCCCACCCCACCCCCGTTAAGACAACCAAAAATATCTCCAGACAGACTGTCAAGCATCCCCAGGAGGACAAGACCGGCCCCTCAGAACTCAGAATTCTGTCTGGGGTTTCCCAGCAATGAGCTCATACAGATTTCTGTCTGTCCCTTTTTTTTTTTTTGATAGAAGGAGTTGTGCCATGTAGCCCAGGCTGGCCTCTAACTCTACCATGTACCTGAGGATGACCTTGAAGTCCTAATCCTCCTGTCTCACCTCCTGAGTGCTGAGATCACAGGAGTGTGTCATGCCCGGTTTGTACAGTGCTGGGGATGGAACCCAGGGTACCTACACGCTAGACAAGCCAGCTGATCTACCTTCCCAGGCCTTGTTCCTTACTTCCTACTGATTTATTTTATGTGTACGAGTGTTTTGCTGGCATGTGTCTGTGCACCACATGTGTGCCGTGCCCAAGGAGGCCAGAAGAGGGCATCGGATCCCCTAGAACTGGAGTCAAGGATGGTAGTGAGAGGCCATGTGGGGCTTCTATGAGAGCAGCCCCTAACTTCCGGGACTCTGCGGGCTTTTGGAAACCCAGAAGGGCACCTAGGAGTTTCCTCGGCTGTCTCTTCTGAGAGCACAGACGTGCTCCAGCACAACATGAGAGCTGAAAACAGAGCAGTCATCCCCACGCTGGGCATGTATGTGAAGAAAATGACATTCACGCTCCACAGAGGGACCCACAACCACCCCATCGCTGATGACAGCAGGAGTTATCACAGCAAAGACAGGGATGAAATCCAAGCAGACGAACAGAAAGGCTACCCAGCTGCATTGTACATGCACGCACACACGCGTGAAAGAATACCACACATCCTTTGCCACTTAGGACATGGTGGTTGAACCCAGAAGACACTGAACTAGATAAAAGGCACGATCTCACTAATAGGTACAATCTGAAAAAGAGAAAAAAGTCAAATACAGAGGCATGAAGAAGGGACGGTGGTGACCAGGAGAATGAGTCGGGGTGTAGACATGGGGAGACCTCAGTCAAAGGGTCCACAGGCAGACAACAGCCTAGGGTCCCAACGGAAGGCAGGAGGAGACCCCACACTGCTTAGCTCCCCGCTGAAATCTAGGTAGACGGTCACTTTGAACCTGACAGTGGCTTCCTGAGAACAGGAAGTCCTTAGTCATTGAGTGGCCCTGGGTTGCAGAAATAAGCGAGGGCCTGGAGGAATCGTGACGAGGAAGTGTGGAAGGTGGTGTGTCCCTTGCTCTGCAGATGAGGAAGCTGCAGCCACAGCTGCAGCAGCCTGTGGTCTCTACATTCCCAGGCTTCCCACGGAGCCCACACTAAGATCATCCAGCTTCACTCTGCAGGCAGAGGGCTGATCCTAAGCCCTGGTCCCAGACATCTGTGCTGGCCCATGTCTAGTAACTTGGTAGAACGTAGATACTGTGCGGTGCTTTTCATGGCCAGCAGCCAGCAGTGAGGCCCCTGTCGCCCACAGGAAGCAAGTGAGTAGAGCTCCACCATGCCACACCTAGAAAAGACCTAGACTGCCTTGTCTCCCCTTCTTCTGGTCCAGGAGAGGAGCAGGGGTCATGGTCACAATGAGTGTACCCCAGTGAGGGGCTGAGGCTCTGTCCACCCGTCTCACACTGGCCAAACTGAGTGAATGCCTGCCCCCGCTGGGGAACCTGACATGCACTCTCAAACTTCCTTGCCTACAGACTCTGATCTTAACACACACTGTTCCTTCTGCTCAGAACACCCTCCCCTAGCCCGTTCTTAGGTCCTCCAGACTTAGCTTTCTTGGCGGACCTTGTTGGACCCCACATCCCAAAAGACCATTGTGTGCCATAGTACCATGGTCCACCCCATGTCAACATAGACCTAAGTCCAATGCTCCTCAGACCAGGGCCCTGTGAATCTGCGTTCCCAGTATCCAACTTGGGCTCAAAACTGCTGCCGGGTGCATTGAATGAACACATGTCCACAGCTATCTGCCGAGGTGCCTGGCATCCGCTCCCACATCCCTGGGGAGTGGGCACTGTATCTTAGCCACATTAATATCCTCACACTAACATACAGCTTAGCACCAGGAAGCTGTCAGGACCCTGTGGGCTGCAGACTTCAAAATATAAATAAGCAGGACCTGGTGGCACATGCCTGTAACCCTATCGTTTGGGAGGCTGAGGCAGGAAGACAGTTGAGAAAGGCCAACCTGGGCCACAGAATGAGACTCTGTCTAAAAAAACAACCAACCAAAAACCACAGATGCCAACAGTCCCTCTCTTTTTCTCTAGGTTCTTGGGGGGGGGGGCACTCTGAACATTCTAACATATTTATATCTTACTTTTGTAATAAAAAGTGAGGAAAATCAACCAATAAATGATGCTTTGGTTTATTATGAGAGAGCTTGTTTCCTAATGATCTGAGGGGACCGGGAAGGTCTCTGTTCTCTGGATGCTCCACGGGGCTTTGGAGGGTGATGATACTGGGAGAGTGCGATGCTGGGAGAGGCAGAGGAGGATGAAGTTTCCTAAAGCTGTGTTTTAGAAGCTCAGGAAAATTCTGCGTAGCAAGCATCTAAAGTATTTGCAAACATTCAGAAGGGAAAAAATAACATTTCCCCAAACTTTCCTTTCCGGGCATCCTGACCGCAGTAGCAAAAGTTCTAGAAAACCCTGAAACACTGGGACAATTCCCTGGTAAGTTTTTCTGTTCACAGAGCCCTGAAAGTGTCACATAAGCGCGGTCTCGATGTCTCCTTAGTCCCACACCAAGGAAGAGAGAGCGGGCAAGCAAGCTGTCCAGGTCACACATCTGTCTCAGTCAAAGCAAGGTTTGGAAACACTCCACAGAACCCTTCCAGGCGGGCACCCCAACTGAGGTTCCCACGCCACTCTGAGTGTACCCCACCTTCCCGCTTCACTTCTGTCAAGTTTGGGGGAGAGGAAAACATAGCTGTGGAAGGCAGCAAGCAGCGAGGAGCCCAGGAGCCCCAGAGAAGCCTGCTTTCCCAAGGACCCACGAGCTCTGGTTTTGTTGCTTGCCCAGGAGAGGAGAATCCCCTGTGCAGGCTACAGTCCCGGCTCAGGACCACAGGCTGTCCCTCCTAGCCTGCTCTCCCAGCCAAGCTGGCCACCTCGCCCATGCTCCTCCGCCCACAGTCGCTGTTCGCCAGGCGAAAGGCACAGACGGCGGCGGCAGAGCGGCAGAGCGGCAGAGCCGAAGACGCCCGCGCCCACACTCACCCACAGGTACTGCAGCAGCTTCAGCAGGCTGGGGCAGTAGTAATAGTCCATCCTGGAGCAGGCTGTGCGGCGGCCGGCCTGTGCTTCCACCTCTTCCCGGGAGAGGACGGGTGGCTCCTCCCTCCCCACCACTTTCACCGCCCCCAGAGTCAAGTTCAGGGTGGCATGAATCTTTCAGAAGCCAGGGCTCACAGCCAGACGGCTGGACGGCCCTGTGAGCAGCCACCACCACCTCTGGGGGAAGCTGCAGCCTGGTCCCCAGAGCTGGGTGCCTCCACGGAGGGGGCGTGGAAGGGGGCTGGCCCAGGAGGGGGGCGGCGCCAGGCCACGCCCCCTCACAGCTGCCCTCGTGTTCCAGGGAGACCCGTGAGCAGGGTTGGGGGTGTTCAGGGGACAGTGTGTGCAGCTGGAAGGGTGAGGGCTCTCTGTGTGGTGGTGTGGGTGGTGTGCGTGTGGGTAAGAGTGGATAAGAATGTGCCTGTACCTACAAGCCTGTGTCTGTCTGTGGAAGAGGGATAAGGGCGTGTGTGTGTGTGTGTGTGTGTGTGTGTGTGTGTGTTGTTGCATGTGTGTGTTGCATGTGTGTGTTGCATGTGTGTGCATGTGAGTGTGTGTGTGTGCACGCGCGCGCGCGCATGTGTGCATATGTGTATGTGTGTGTGCATGTGTGTGCACACATGCGCGCACACTTGTGGGACATCAGCCTGCATAGTTCCTTTCCCCCAGACCTTACAGGGAGGGAAGAAAGAGCTGGGCACAGGCTCACAGGGCCCTCCTGGCACCTGTACACCCTCCGGTACCCCCATTTTACAGAAAGGGATGTCGAGGCCCAGAGCAAGCCAGGGCTTGGCCAACATCATAGTGTGTAGTTGAGGTACAGCAGGCACCTGGGCCTCCTGGGCACATGTCCTGGGCTCTGCCCACCCTGTGGGTATCCTGGGCGGAGTAAGGAAGAGGCTGTGGAAGGGAGGTCTTCCCACCTCTAGAGCTACCACCTGTGGCTGTAGGGGGAGGGGCGGCAGGGGACATTTCCGGTCTGCAGGCTGAGCATGCAAAGAACCTCCAGATGACCTCGCCTGGCCTCAGTTTTACCTTCTGGAAAATGGGGAGAGTCGTGTCCACATTTCAGGGTTTAAGGGTCTACTGGGGTGAGCAGAGAACAGGACGCACTAGACTGTCCTCACAGTGGCAACACAAGGCTGTGATCACTGTCCAAGTGAGAAGTGGGAGCCAGGAGAGACAGCGGCCCCACATGGCCGCTCATTCAGTGGGAGCTGGGATTCAAAGGACCCCTGTTCGGTGCCACCTTCCAGAGAATGGCACCCAGCAGGATGCCAATAAAGGGCAGCCCGGCTTTCAGGCAGGCCCAGGTTCTGAGAGAGGACAGAGACAGGGCAGAAGCTGGGTCACGGGCAGAGTGGTGCCCCCCACACAGCCCGCCCAGAGAGGCGCAGCAGCTAAGAGGAAACCCCTTGCATGGCGGCTGGGTGTAGCTGCTGGAGAACCACAGAGGCCTGAGGTTCATCGACTCTCAGGGCCCCTCACCCAGCAGTCCAGGCCTCAGCCGCTCATCGCTTGGCCCACAGTTAGTCCAGGCCCAGCTGGGCAGTCTCAGGGGCGGGCGGTACAGCTGAAGGCCAGGCCCACGCCCTGACTGACAGAAAGCTGTGAAGGCTGGACTTGCTGCCTGAGTGACTTACAGAACAAAAGCCAGGCCCAGGCTCTCCGACTAAGAACCGATTTATGATTTATGAAATAATGGAAGGCTGGGCCTGAGGCAGGGGAGATGGCATCCCTGCTCACTCACTCACTGACTAACTGGACTGACCACAGTTGGGAAGCTGGGCCCTGCTCATCCACTGGCTGACCAACTGACCAGCTGGCGGATGTTCAAGACCATGCCCTGTTCTCAGAATGAATGAATGAATGAATGAATGAATGAATGAATGAATGAACAAATGAACAGTGGGCCCTGCTCATTACTGACTGACTGACAGAATAGGCCCCCTGCTCACAGAGTGCAGAGGAGCAGGACTTCCGGGCTGACTGCAGACTGAAGGACAGCCCAGAGGCGGTGGACATCCCCCTGCCTCAGGGCTTTTGGCCGAGGGTGCAGAGTGGCCTGGAGGTTGCTGGGAGGAAAGAAAGGTTGAGAAAGGCAGGAGGTGAGGAGGTGAGGCTGTGACAGGACGGGGGGGGGGGGGGGGGAAGAGGGGGTGCCGCGGAACAGGGAGCCATGATGGAGAGCCACATGGACAGGAAGGAGATGAACCCCAAAGACAGATGGCCCCACAAGACAGCCAGGGACACCGTGAACAGGGCCCAGCTGGAAAGCTCTCAGGAGAGCAGGCGGCCTGGGGGTGGAGCCTCGATGACAGCGAAGGGCGGTGGGGGGGGGGGGGTAATAAAAAGAAACAACCAAGGCCAGACTTGGCAAGTCTGTGGTGCAGGCAGAACCCACTGAGGATGGCAGACTCACGGGATGCCCAGCCCAGAGTTCTCAGGAGCAGCTGCCCAGCCCCTGCCTCACCCCATCCCCTGCCTCACCCCACCACCCCAGCTGGCCAGGCTACACTGAGGTGGGAGGCTGAAGCAATGAGACCCACGGCACTCCTCCACCTGCCAGGGAACCTGCCTAGGTAGACACTCCAGGCCACTCCTCCACGCATGCCCCTCACACACTCCCCACGGTTTCCCATCTGCTCTCACCCCAGAGCCCTATCTCTCCGCCTCTCACTGCTGCACCCTCTGTGGTGTGAGCTGAATGGTAACCCCCCAAACTATGCTTTCTCCCACAATCTGAAGCTATGGTGATGTTTGAAGCCAGTCCGCCAAGCAGATGGAATAAGGAATCAACACAAGATCATTCTGGACCGTGGGGGTGGGGGGGTGTGGGCGGGGCTGCTGCCTTACACTAGCACTTACCCCTAATGGCATCCTCAGAGGGTAACAGCCATGAAGGGCTGCCCAGGAACGTTCAATGCATCTGCCCCTCCTTTCCCTTCTGTCATAAGAGGACACCCCATCATGAGGAGCAGCAGGCCCTCTCTGGACACAGGAGCCTCTAACTCCTTGACCTTGTGTTTCCAGCCGCCAGGAATAAATGATATCATCTATCAGCCCCTTAGTCTAGTGACTTGCTGTGACAGCCCCAAGGTATAGTCAGCAGGGAGGCTGAGCATCCATTGCCAAGACTCGAACCTAGAGGGAAAGGCCAGGCAGACTATGGAGGGAGTGAGGTTGTGAGCCAAGGAAAGCTGGCAGCCTCTAGGAGCTGGCAGGCATCAGCATGGGCTCTCCCCAACACTTTTTGGAGGGAGGTCATCCTGGTGACCCCTAGACGTCCGACTCTGGCCTCTCAAGTTGTATGAAGAGACCTATTGAGCCACACATGTGTGGTGACCCTCGGGGCCTCAGCTAACCTCTTCCCTTCACCTGGCCGGCTCCCGTCCTGCCTGAGGTCTAGCTACGGCCTAGCCACTTTGGCCTGCAGCCCAGACTCAAGACAAGCCCAGTCACAGTGTCCTGGGCTCCTGACAGGGACAATCACGCATCCCTCCCAGCAGGCCAGCTCCCTCTGGCTCCTCCTTAGACCCATTCCTGGCCACAGAAGGTCTAGAGCCGTCCCCAAACATGATTCTTAACTCCAAAACTAACCCGATGCCTTTGAGCAGTGGTTCTCAACCTTCCTAACACTGCCACCCTTTAATGCAGTTCTTCGTGTTGTGCTGACCCCCAACCATAAAATTATCCCGTTGCTACTTCAGGACTGTAATTTTGCTACTGTTATGAATCATTTTTTAAAGATTTATTTATTTATTATGCACACAGTGTTCTATCTGCATGTAATAAGAGGGCACCAGATCTCATTACAGATGGTTGTGAGCCACCATGTGGTTGCTGGGAATTGAACCCAGGACCTCTGGAAGAGTAGCCAGTGCTCTTAACCTCTGAGCCATCTCTCCAGCCCCTGTTATGAATCTTAATGTAAGTATCTGATCTGCAACCCCTGTAAAAGGGGTCGTTCAACCCCTGTACTGGCTGCTTTTGTGTGTCAACTTGACACAAGCTGGAGTCATCAGGAAGGAGCCTCAGTTGAGGAAATGCCTCCATGAGACCCAGCTGTAAGGCATCTTCTAATTTAGTGATCAATGGGGGAGGGCCCAGCCCATGGTGAGTGGGACCATCCCTGGGCAGGAGGTCCTGGGTTCTATAAGAAAGCAGGCTGAGCAAGCCATGAGGAGCAAGCCAGTAAGCAGCACCCCTCCATGGCCTCTGCATCAGCTCCTGCCTCCAGGTTCCTGCCCTTCTTGAGTTCCTGCCCTGACTTCCTTTGGTAACAAACAGCAATGTGGGAGTGTAAGCTGAATAACCCTTTCCTCCCCAACTTGCTTTTTGGTCCTGGTGTTTTGTTGCAGCAACAGAGACCCAAACTGAGACGACCCTCGAAGGGGTTGAGACCCACAGGTTGAGAACTGCTGCTCTAAGAGATGGACACCAGGGTTCCCAAAGGCGAGCATGGGACACCTCTGTACCCCCTTTTCTTTGGGTGCTGTTTTAGGTCAGGCCAAGGCTTGCATCTGTGACCTACCTATTTAAGTGTCAGCAGACATGCAAACCACATGGCAGGCTTACAGCTTCCTTAAAACGTGGCCGGCCAGACCCACAAGTCACATTCCTGTGCAGGGACCGACTGGGCAGGTGCTGCCTGAGGACTGACTCAGCAGCCCGCTTCCCACTCCCTGCAGTCCGGGCATCACTCACTCAGCACCCTCCCTGGGGTCCTATTGGACACTGTCCCCTACTATGTGCAGGGCCCTGCATTAGAAACAGGCCTGAGATGTAAGCCACTTCAAGTCAAGGGTGTAGCATCTCCAAACTGTGTCTCCAGTCAGCAATACTATTTCCAAACCCACAAGGCACTCATTGTGGCTGGCCAGAACCCCCTCTCACCCAGCACACATTCCTTTCAGAAATAAAAACAGATTTTCCCCCCTTTTCGGTAGAAAGGCATCATTGTGCAAATAAACGCGGCCAGTATCAGCACGGGAGGGCACAGAGCAGTATCTTGATCCCAGTGCAGCCCTGATCCCAGGCTCAAGCCAGAGACTGCCCCAGGGTCGAGGGGAAACACAGCAGAATGGCACACATGCCACAGTTAGTGAGCTTTGTGGACACAGAATCAACAGGGTCATGGAAAAGCCTGGTCTCAGAGCTCAGAGGCTGAGAAGAAAAAAAAGCTAATAACTTGGGCCTGGGCAATTACTTACTAGGTAGACACTTGATGCAAAACTTGAGGACCTGGGCTCGATCCCAGGAATCCACATGGAATAATGGAGGAAGGAGAGAATTGAGACCATGAGTGGTCCTCACAACACACACACACACACACACACACACACACACACACACACACACACACAGAATGTGAAAACAAAAACCACAATGTTGGTTAGGGTACCTCTGCTCTGCCCTCTGGTGGACATTTCTGGTTAACTTTAATCTGATAAAAAGGCTAAGTGGGGAACAGAAAACTCAGTCAGAAAGAGGATCCCCCCACCCCCCACCCCCCGCACCCAAGTAAGACCTGATCCTGCAGGGCACAGAGCCCTTCCAATGGGTCTGAACCAAATCACCTCACTCACCCCTTGCCTCAGTTTCCCCAAGCCTCAGTCCTGCTGGAAATTTGTGAGGTCTCAGCACCACCACAGTGTACAGGTTCGGGTCTTCTGTCACTAAAAATTCCTACCCTGGCTGGGCCTGGCCTCCTGCTAACTCTTAATGCACAGTCCAGAGGGACAAGGCTTGCAAAGCTGGATTTGGGAACCCTGAGGTAGCCAGGGTGACTCAAGGGAGCTGGGATCTGTCTTCAGAAATCTACCCACCCACCACACCCAACACCCCACCACACTCAACACCACACCACACCCAATACCCACCACATCCAACACCCCACACACTTTGTCCCACCAAGGACCTCTGCCGTGGCAATCCACGCTGGCCATTCTCCTGACCTTAGTTAGGATGCCCTTCCTCTCTTGACCTTCCTTCCCGCCCCACCTGTCAGGACCCAGCAGCAGCCACAGTGCCATTGGCTCCCAGACCACCAAGCCACAGAAGGACCCAACCAGTCTCCATCTGTGGGGTGGGTGACCTGTGTGTGTCTCCTCTTTGGCTCTTGACCCAGGCTCTCCCTCATCTGTTCACTAAACAAGTATGTGTGGGGCCTGGGCTGCAGAGGCTGGCCATTCCGGCCTGAGGGGAGGAGGAGGTGACAAATAGATGGGGAGTCTGCCGCCACACAAACAGTGAGTGTGGGTGGAGTGAAGGTTGTGGAGAGTAAGACCACGAACTGAAAACCCAGGCAAGGACTTTTGAAATGCTTCTGAGATTTGGAGAATTGTAAGGAGAGTCTCCAAGATGCCTTTTGGGGCATGTGTACTCCTGTGTGCATTGAGTTGTGTGCGTGTGTGTGTGTGTGTGTGTGTGTGTGTGTGTGTGTGTCTCATCAGATACGCCACTGAACCAGGGTTAGCAAACGCTTGACACTTGGCTCTCTGCCTTCCCTGACCCATGCAGACATCACTAATGGATTATAGCATCATTTCCCATGGCCCCAGTATGTATGGCCTCAAAGCCTTTAGGCAGTCCATTAACTGGAGTTGACTCTTTGGATAAAGCTGTTTTCCACCCAGGCTAAGCAGAAAACAGGAGCTGGAATTGGAATCTTCCAGAACATTTTGAGGTCTTTAATTCAAGCTCTTCACAAAATATTGACAAATAGTGTTTGGGGCTACTTGAATATTAATAGAGGCATGAGAGACCACTGCACCCCACCAAAATTCCAATCCTACTGAGTATTGTCAAAGGATGGGACAGCTGGAAATCCATACACTGCAGGTGGAGAGGCACCTGGAAATCCATACACTGCAGGTGGAGAGGCACCTGGAAAGCCATACACTGCAGGTGGAGAGGCACCTGGAAAGCCATACACTGCAGGTGGAGAGGCACCTGGAAAGCCATACACTGCAGGTGGAGAGGCATCTGGAAAGACATACACTGCAGGTGGGGAGGCACCTGGAAATCCATACACTGCAGGTGGAGAGGCATCTGGAAAGCCATACACTGCAGGTGGGGAGGCACCTGGAAATCCATACACTGCAGGTGGGGAGGCACCACATCTTGCACCTATGTGGCCTGGCTCTCCAGCAGTGCTACAGCTTGGGTGTACAATGACCACCACCCATCCAGAGGCAGGAAGTGGAAGGCACCAAAATCAGGAACTGTCCCAAACTGGAACAGACCCAAATGCAGGTTCCCAACAGAGCAGAACACAGAACAGAAGGCAGGGAATAAGCCCTCACTGTGGCCACCACAGCACGCACGCAGACCTCACAAATATCACACTACCCTTGGGGCACAATGGAGATGGGGTTCACTACACGGAAACGCTCCTGAACTTGTCAGCAATGAGCAGGACCACAGCCACACTGCACAACCTCCAAGCAGTTGGCTGGGACTAGATGCTACATAAAAGTTTTTGGCCAATGGGAAGAAGGCGAGACAGCTCCAGGTTGACATGCTGGGCTAACCCACAATCAAAGAGGAATCCTGGGCCCCGAGGCTCAAGAATGAGACGGAAGCGCTGGAGAGGGGGCTCAGTGACTGGTTAAGGGTGTTTCTTGCTCTTGCAAAGGACTAGAGTTTGGACCCCAGCACCCCAGTGGGCAGCTCATAACTGCAGTAACTCCAGTTCAAGAGGCTTTGGCGCCCTCTTCTGGCTTCTTCAGTTACTGTACTCATGTGCAAATACCCCTCCCCCCCACACACATCATTTTAAAAAACATAAATATTTTTTAAAAGAATGTGATGCAGTAGGCCTTGAATCCTGGATCATCTGGTGAAGAGTACACACTCTGCTGCCCTCCGTCATCTCTCACATATAATCTGGCATGGAAGTTTCTAGGTGGGCTGGTGAGGAGGCTTTCGATAAGTGTGTCTCACCACAACCCCTCCGTTCCTCCCACTTGCCATCAGCTCCACACAGTCTGATTAGGTGGACAGCCCATGATGGTCATGTGACATCACCTGTGAAATGCACCCACAAGCCTGGACCTCCTCCCAGCAGAAGCCGGCATGCCTATAACCCCGTCTCTGCCCACCATGAGGCATGCCCTGAGTGTTCAAGGCTCCACCTGGGAAGCTTGCCAAGCAGAGCAGGTGCACCTAGATTCCTGAGGGCAGGTGGCCACTGGCTGGGCTCTGGGCCCCTGGGAGCCCATAAACCCCTGGAGGCATTGCTGGTACTGCTGAAACCTGAGGAGCCCTGTCCCCTTCCTGCTGCTGGGGTGGAGGGGATGGGAAATGGGGTGGGGGAGCTCACCTAGGCTTCACTGCTTCTACATCGTGTGTCCTTATGCCAGCCAGCCACCTCCTCCCTTGAGCCTCAGGTTTAGAATCTCTAAGCTGGGGTCTCCCTGGCACCTTTCAATAGAGGAAATCCCTCAGAAAAGGGCAAGATCACACGCTGATCAGGTGTCATAGGCAACACTTGGGGTTGACCTCCAGCTTCCATATGTGCATCGCATTCATATGTGTGTGTGTGTGTGTGTGTGTGTGTGTGTGTGTGTGAACTACTTTGTTTAGCTACCTTGTGGTGGCTTGTCTTGGTTGTCAACTTAACTACATCTGGAACTAACTGAACCCCAAGCTGCTGGGCATCTCTGTGAGGGGTTTTTCTCCACTAAAATTTGAAGTGGGAAGACCCACTTTCAATCTAGTCTTTTGGGGTGGGAGGTCCCCCTTTAATCTGGGCCACACCTTCTGCCACGGCCTGTCCATATAAAGGGCATGGAAGAAGGACGCTTGCTCTCTCTGCCTGATTGCTCTCCTTTTTGCTGACACGTCCATTCCTTCACTGGCACTAGCGTCTACTTCTTTGGGATTCCAGCATGTAAAAGACCAGCAGAGACATCTGGCCTCATGAACTGAACAACTGGATACTTAGACTTTCCACTAGGAGACGGCCGTTGTTGGACAAGCTGGACCACAGCCTGTGAGCCATGCAAATAAATCCCATATACATATGTACATATGAGATAGCCATTCTTTAAATTCTGTTCCTCTAGAGAACCCTGACCAATACAGCCCCTCTCCTGCTATCAAGTGTCACCCTCTCCACTTCCGCCCCAATGATAGCATCTTATTCATCACCATCATCAATATCACATTAAATAAGTCTCAAGACCTTTGTCCCCTGCCTGACATGCTCCTGATTCTTCTACAGGCCTCTCACTTTCTCAAAGAAGCCCTTGCTGATCACCCAACAAGAAACAGCTCCCATAGTCCTCTCCCCAACTCCACCTCTCCCCTTCCCCCCTCCCTTCTCCCCCCCCCCCACCCCAGCTCCCTACACCGATTTATTTTCTCTGCAGCCCTCGGTAACCTCCAGAAGTCCCTCTTCTGAGCCTGGCTAGTGGTTAAATATTTGGTTCCCACACTGGCACCAGCCCTGGAAGTACCACATCTGCCTGGTCCGGGACTGTCCCTGAACAGTCTGGAGGATGAAGGCTCCCAAACAAGTTCCGATGGGTAGATGAGTAGATACAAAATGATCGAATGTGCAACTACTTGTTCCTAGTCTAGAAAGGAAAGCAACTTGAAAACAGAAACTAACCCATTCTCTTTCATATCCTTGGAATTCCACATCAATTAATAAATCAGGCAAGGTATATATGGGGCGGGGCAGCGATGGACTGATGGATGGATGGACAGACAGATGGATGGACAGGTGGACAGGTGGGTAAATGGATGGACAGATAAACTGGCAGGTGGGTGGATACACGCATGGCTGGGTGGGTGATGATTGTTAGGAACACGGATAAACACCAAATGCCCCAGAACACGACCTCTGGCAGAGCAGGCAGCTACATTCTCCTCTAGCAGACAAATCTTGGCGTGGCTGGTTCAATCCAGAAATGGACTGTGATCAGCTGCAGTTCAAGTCCCTGGCCCTAGTCCTCCACACCCAGGAATGAGAATGGCAGGAGGCAGCCTGGCTGCTCAGCCCTGCTACCACTGGCGTCCACCCTCACATCCCTGCGCCCAGTCCATCACCCAGGCTCACCCAGGCACAGCAGGCTACTGCAGGCTCCTGACTGCCCATCCCCCCCCCCCACTCCAGCCCGGCCTCACCTCTCTGAGCCCTGCTCCCCCAGCAGACTAGACCTTAAAGTCTGACTAATCACCCACCATCCCCTGCACTACAGACCCCAAGGGAGAGTTTCTGGGCTTTGAAATCACACAGGCTTGGCACATAGTGGACTCATGAAGAAATGAACACATGGCTAAATAAGCTAGGAAGTGCCGGCTTGCATTTGGTCATGAGGAAGCCATTCTTGGACTTTCCAGAGGTCCGTGCCACTGAACCCCATAACTGCTGACCTGTGACCTCAGGGCCATAGGAGGGGCTGCTGGGTAAACTGTGCCTGAGATCAGGGTCCACGCTGAGTCATCATGTTCTAAAGTCTCTTGGAGACCATAAGCCACGGGCAGAAGGGTGGCCACACCTATGGGAGGATGCACCACAGGACCAGGAGAGGACCTTTCCCCTCCCACGCCTCAGTGGAACTCCTAAGACGGGGGACATTTTCCTTTCACAGTAGGACAGCTTGCGGGGGCAGATGAGAGCAGCTGTTCTGCAGCTGGCTGGACCAGCGCTCAGCGTGGGTGGAGCAGGGTAACCTGCCTCCCTCTGCTATGGGACAGCAGTGGGCGTGGCCATGCAGATTCACTGAGTCCATCAGCCTTGGGGGCCCAGGCTGGCTTAGAGTGAGATGGACAGAACATCCCACAGCCAACCTTGGCTGAGCCCCAGCTGAGTCCCAGGACTCGGGTGTCTCCTTGGGGAGCTGGCAGGGGCTGGGGACGGATCAGGGTGAGGACTGACAGCCTGCCCAGCACAGTCCTGGGGAAGGAAGGGCCCAAGTCCCAGGCAACACTCGTGGGTCCTTGTAGCTATCCTTAACGCCGTGTGGCCTAAGGCAGGTGGCTGAGCCCCTCTGAACCTTGCTTTCTTTTCAGCAGGATGGGGTTTGTTTGCCCAAATGGCAGGGGAAGTGAGTGGTCCTCAAGTAAGGGTGGGCAAAGCCTGGGTCAGGCTCAGAACACAGATCCAGGGGCTAGGGTGTAGCTCAGTTGGTAGAGCGCTCGCCTTGGCATCTACTAGGCCTTATCACCCATACCCATACCATGGTGGCACACGCCTGTAACCCAGAATTTAGGAGGCAGAGACAGGTAAAGCAGCGATCGAGGTCATCCTTGGCTACATAGAGAGTTTGAGGCCAGCCTGGGCTACATGAAATAAAACAAAAACCCTAAAGAATGGAGATATGTGAACCCAGATGAGTAAGCGACAAACGAGGACAGACTGGCAGATAACGTACATCAGACTTCCCTGACCATCTCAAGCGAACTCACAGGCGTCGCCGAATCCCCAGACCTCGCCTGGAAGGCCATCCTAAGCAAGCTGGATCCTCTCTGTGGGCCTCAGTTCCTCATTTCTACAGAGGTGAACAGGGAGATGCAGGAGAGGGAGAGGAGGGTCAGGAAGGGGCCTCTCCTCAGCCCAAGCATTCAGGAAGAGAAGTCATCATCTGCTCTGAGATTGGACCAGCTCCCATCCCACAGAAGGAGAAACTGAGTCCCCAGAGGCCACAGAGACTGAAGCTGGTCCTTCCTTTCAGACACTCCAGGTCTACCTGTCCATCACAGGCTGTGGGAGGAGCCAACAGGGATGGGGCACTGCTGCCCCCTTGTGGCTGCTTCCTAACACCACAGGCATGAGACCAGAGAGGGCCCAGTCCTCGGGGCTGAGTTCCTGTCCTTCTGCCCTTCGGTCTGCAGGAGAGGAAGTCCCACAGACCTCAGGCCGGGCACAGGTGCCTCAAAGCCAGACAGAGGAGCCAAGGCAAGCCACCCAGGACTCCTGGGACAAAGGCCCCCCAAAGACACAGAGTAAAGAGGAGGAGCCTGCAGCCAGGGACTATAAAAGCTTCCAGACCTTTTCTCCCTGTGACCTTAGCCTTCACAGGCTCACACAGAAGTTCACACTGGATCAGATAAGGGAGGCGGTGCCGCCTGAGAGGACTAGAGACAAGGCTATCGAGGAAGGGAACCTTCAGAGAAGGTCAAGTGCCACAGGCCTGTAAGGCTGCCACCGGCTCTGGGCTCCGGGGAAACAACTCTGCAGACGTCCCAGCAGGCCTGAGACCAGCATCCCCAGACCCAGTTACTCCACCTTTACAATAACAGCAGACACCCCCATTTTACATCTGAGGAAACCAGCGCTCTGAGAAGGGAAGTCTCTCCCTAGACCATACACATGGGAGGGCATGGGAGGCAAACTCACGTCACCCAGGTCAACAGCCACCTTGGGTCACGCCTGCAAGGAGAGAACTCAGTCCATTTACAGACAGCACAGAAATCAACAAAATCACCAGAAGAGCCTGAGTCTGGCCTCTCATGGGTACTTTGTGGCTCCCAGGGTCAGAAGTTTCCCAAAGAAACATGATCCTTTCCTCAAGTCCTTACTAAGCCAGCGTGAAGGCCGAGAGAGGATGGGAGGGTTGCAGAGACACAGCCAACAACCTGCAGTTGGGCAATGCTGTGGTATGTCTGCTGGGGGCCCAGAACAGGGCAAAGCTCTCCTGTGTCATCTCCTCAAGAGCCCACACCAGCCACGTGAAGCGGGGGTTCTCATCTCCCCACTGTATGGACAGAGCACACATGTGTAAGTTGATCGTGGCCCCCCAAGTCTGGAACCGGCTTTCTATAGCCTTGTGAGGTCCCTCATGGGGTGCATTTTCTCTGGCCTGGCTCCCTCAGGATTCAGCTCCATTTTCAAACCAGCGCTGACCCAGGGATCACTAATGCAGCTTTCCCCATGGCGGAAATCAAAGGTCGCAGACACCAAACTCAGAAATCTCAAGGCTGTTGAAAAGACACAGTGCTGTGGCTCGAACCCAAGACTCTTATCAGCCTCCATTGGCCAGCTGCTGAGTTACAGCCCCACCTAGAGCCAAAAACCTGAAAGCAGCGAGGGTCTCCCCAGCACACAGGGTCTGGAGCCCAGCTCTCAGCGGGCACCCAGTCGCCAGGCGCCTATCCGCCTGAACCCTCCACACGCATCCACAGAATCTTCCACCACGGACGACGCCTGTGAGTTCCCCGCCAGCCACTCACCACAAAGGGACTGCTCCTCTTGTCCTTGCAAAAGCTGTGGCTTCGCCTGGGCACAGAGGCCACGGGGGACACCTTCCGGTGAGGCTGCTGGCTGTCCTGCAGACCTTCCCCCTGCTCCAGGTTCTGCAGAGGCACCTGAGAGAGAGAGCACAAGAAAGTAGTTTTAGTGGGAGCCTCTCATTGACAGGACAGGTGTGTCGTACCCCTTTCTGGGGATGAATACAAACCACCGGAAAACCCCCACCATCGTGGTCATAGGTAACATCTGGGTAGCAGGTCTTGGGCCCAAGTGGCCCCACTTCACAGCTGTGTGACCTCCAGCAATTCCTTAACCTCTCTGACCTCAACCATATGGGAAGAAACAATATCAACAGCTTCAATGGGGAAACAGAAATCAAACGCTTGCTCAGAACCTGCCGCGACATGGTCCAGCCACCAGGGGGCAGGTGTGCCTGGCTCGAGTGCCTGGTGCACAGGGCCTATCATTGCCCAGGGTGATCCTGTGGTCCTAGTTTGAACCTCTTTCCTAGCATCCAAGCATGCTCTGAGAAACGGCAGGGAGAGAGAAAACCCGAGGGCATGTAGTCTGAATCCTGCCATGTTTCCATGTCGGCTACACACTGGGGAACCCATCATAGCCCAGCAAACCCGGGAGTCCAGAAGATTTTACATGCCGCACACTCTACACAGATAAGCCAGGAGACCCAGAGAGGGCAGGTACCTGGTTAACGACACACAGCATCAGGAAGGGCAAAGCTGGCTCCTAGCCTCTTTCCTCCCATCCCTGGCCCTGACTCTTCAGCCACCCTCTGGCTTGCTGTCTTTTCCTGGCTACTTTCTCGAATCCCCTGAACACCCTAGCTCTGCCCTGAGGCTTCTCTTCGGCATCCTTGCTGCTGGGTTCCGTTCCATGCCTCAGTGGTATTAGAAAAATCCCACCCACATTTCAGTTCGGCCTGCCGGTGCTGGGACCCAGACTTGATAGCCAATCTAGACTACTGTGTCCAGAACCCCAGCACCCGAGAAGTGTAAACTGCACTGAACCGAGATGAGGCATGGCAAAGAATTTCCAGGCTGATACATTTCTATCTTCCAACAGAGCCTGAAGTTGAAGGACTCCCGGGGCAGCAGCGGACATGAAGGGAACTTACTGAAGGAAGCCCTGAGGGAGATCACACATCCGACTCTTACCATCCTAAATGTCAATTTAACAGAAAATCAACTAAATTCCTGAACATTAAAAAAAAAAAAAAAAAAAATCAAACAGCAACAAAAGAAAACAAAAACCAACAAACTTTACACCCTGGTCCAAAACTAACCCAAAAGAGAACAGAGATCTTAACCGAGAAGCCGAAGGCAGAAAACTTGGATGGAAACAAAGACATTGATCTCCACAGCCTTATATCAGCCCTGATGGAAAACAGTAACAAAAGAGAAAAGGACTCCATCAACTGCAAAACATGTGGGCTTAAAGGGCACCATGAAGAGAGGAAGTAGCCGCTCTGGGAAGGAAGGGAGATTCTGCAAATCGTCCCTCTTGTATTCATAACATATAAAGAGCAATAACAACTCAACAACAAGGAAGCGACTCCATGGAAGATGGAGCAGGATCCAAACAGTCATTACTCCACAGAATGATGCCAACAGAGCCACAGAGCCACAGGAGCAGAGAGCCTCGGCCACCAAGTCCTTGGCCACCAAGTCCTCGGCCACCAAGTCCTCCGTTTGCCCAGAGGACGGGCCGACGAGGAGGACTTCCTGCGGGTGACAGCATGGGCTGTGTCTGCATGTGTTGCAGGCTGCTGCACGGTGCCCTGGAAAGGCAAAATTGTGATGCAGCTTCATCTCAAGGCAGAAAGAACCCTGATGAAACACACCCTCCACCAAGGCACCCTGAGTCCCCCAGGACAAGCCCATCTGTGCTGGGTGTCTCCACAGTAGCTCCCACTGTCTCCCCAGGTCCTGGCTGGCCTCGCTCTCTCAGGTCGCTGCTCCCTTCCAGTCTGTTCCCCAACCTTCTAGTGCTCCCTTCCATCTGCCAGGACCTGCCAGGCTCCGGGTGACCTCGCTCGCTCACTGGCTTCAGGAGGCTTGTACCTGTTCAGCCTCCAGAATGTTCTGTGGGACCAACACAGTCACGCGAGCTTGAACGTGGCCAGGGTGATGGAGGAATTAGATTTGGTCTCATTTAAACCAAATAACATACAAACAGCACCTGCCACTCCACCTGAGAGGCCAGGAGCTTCAAATATGGGTTCTTCTCTCCCTCTGCTGCCATCCTCCTGCCTCAGCCACCAGAATACTGGTACAACAGGCATGCCTCACCACACCTGGCTAGAACATTCCTTTTTTTTATAACTGAATAATATTCCACCATAGGGCTATACCACATTTTATCTTCCCAAGGACCTTTCCCGAGATGGGGTCACACACAGCCCAGGCTGGAACTCTGAAAGATCAGGCACAGGTCACCATGCCTGGCCAGCACATCTATCACATGTGCTCTATGAACAGAGAGCAGGACATGAACACGGTGCACAGAAGCCCAGGCCCTAAAGAGCATCACATGACTTTTTAAATGTGCATGTATTGTGACTGTGTGGGTGTGACACAAGAGGGCAGGAGCATGTGTACCATAGGCCCGTGTGGAGGTCACGAGTCCATTCTCTCCCTCTATCTTTACAAGGGTCGCAAGGATCAAGTCCAGGTCACCAGGCTTGTAAGGAAGCACCTTTACCCACTGAGTCACCTCACCAGCCCCTTTTTATTTTTATGTTTATTTTCAGGTTGGGGCTGGTGCACGGGGAAGTCAGAGCCGAACTTTGGACAGTCAGTTCTCACCTTCTGTCGAGGGGGATTGAACTTGGGTCCTCCAGCTTGCCCACATGCTATGGCTGTGGGCCCAGCACCGTTCTCAAGTCAAACTCCACCCTAGAGATTTCAGCCTAACTGGTCTGGGATGGGGCCAGGCCTGGGTGCCATGCTGGATTCTCATCATCCCTATAGTCTCTGAAAGCAATCGAAAAAGAACTGGGTGGGCCTGTAAAAGAAGCCAAGCCATTCCTGGGAGTGGAAGGAAATGCTGCAGCTGGGGAGGGAGGGGGGAGCTGGGGAGCTGGGGAGCTGGGGAGGGGGGAGCTGGGGTTCAGCATGTATCTCCTGAACGCATACCATGGGCCAAATCAAACCACTAAAGTAAATGAAATACTATCACCTGGCCCGGGACAAAATTTTCATAAATGTTTATTAAGTAAAAAAGAAAGAGCTGGGCTTGGCAGTGCAGGCCAGCAACCACACTGAGGGGAGAGGAGAGGAGGGGAGGGGAGAGGAGGGGAGGGGAGAGCCCTGAGGCAGGAGCATTGCAAATTCAAGACTTGCTGGCAAAGGAATGAGTAAAGGCCAGCCTAAGGAATACTCATCCTATGTCAAAATAATGAATAACTCACTGGTAGATGCTCACCCAGAGCACAGGGGGCCCCAGGCCCTGGGTTCAATCCCCAGTACCACCAGGGAGGGAGAGGAAGAAACAGGGAGGGAGAGAGAGAAGGGAAAAGGCAGGCAGGGAGAGAGGGAGAGGGAGGGAGGGGGACCACTGTCCTTCTAACCCATCCTTTGGTGTGTATCAGGGCTGCACAGGAAGACCCTCCCACCGTGAGAGATCAGACACGCTGTGACTGCGTCTAACAGCGTTCAGAGCGGCCCACTGGAAATCCAGATACAGTGACATGATGAACCACTTCAGTCATTGCTAGGAGTGACTGTGTCTGCAATGTCACTCTTTGCTCTGAGCATTCTTTCTTAACCCTTGTGCTTGGGCCTATAGTCAAACATCTTTACCAACCACCCCAAAGTGTAAGAGTCCCCCAGAACGCTGGCATGTTTCAGACTAACTATATCCGCCATGTTCCCTGGCTCACTCTGCATGGGGCCACCCTGCTCCCTGGAGGGTTCTAAATGGAAGCTCTGACTTCTGCCCATGACAGTGATGGCCCATCCCCAGAGTGACAACAAAATGTCCCCAAAGGACTAGGGATGTAGGCAGCCATAGCCAAAGGTGTCCTAGGGGTCATGACTCGCAGGCTGGGAGAGGCCACCCTGTTGCATACATGGCTAGAACCCAGGGCCTCACGAATGTACCAGGCAAGCACTGTGCCACCCCCAGGCCTCTTTCTGCTTTTCATTTTGAAACGGAGTCTCGCTAAATCACCAAGGCTGACTTTGAATGCCTTCTGTCAGTTGAACCTGAACTTCTGATTCCCCTGTCTCAGCCTCCTGAGTAGCTGGGGTTATATGTCTGTACCACAAGGCCTGGAAGGCAAAAGTTCGGGGGGGGGGGAGCTCACTTCCTACCCTCTCATTCCCCTGATGGCTGAAATTTTGCCTAAGCTCCCAAGAGAAATATGCCACCTTCTTGTATGTATGTGTTACGTGTGTATGTGGGGTGGGGCTGTGTGTTTGGCGTGTGTGTACACACCTATGGAGTATTCCTTCCTCCTGAGACAGTGAAGTCCGGAGGCCACAAACACCCTCACCAGCTGCACTGAAGGAAACACCCGGCTCTCCCTCTGCCCCTGGAAGGCTTGTTTATTTTAACGTTTTGAGCACTGCTGTGGCTTTCTGTCTTCACTCCTTTGCTTGATTTTGTTTACGATCAAGAATCAGAGCAAGGCGGGCCAGCACAGGTAAGGGGCAGGCCTTGAAGGACAGACCCTGACCCCCCCAAACAAACAGAACAAAGGCCTTCCGGCAGGAGAAAAATCAGGAAGGGAGAGCGGGAAGCTGGTCTCTCCATTCCTCAGCCTTGAGAAAGCTGATCCCTGACAACCAGCCCTCCTGGGGCCTGGTCACTCAGGGCCGGCTTCCAGGGCCCCTCCACAGCCCCGCTCTCCTGTTGCCAGTGGACCTGAAGTGCTGGTGAGCTAGGCAAGTGTCACATTCCGCAGCTCGTCCCCTCAGGCTGCTCCCACAGTAACAGAGGACGAGTGAGCTGGGTGAGCCCCTCACAGAAGCATGTAGCCTGCCACAGCTCCCCACAGCTCCCCACAGCTCCCCACAGCTTCCCACAGCAGGGCTTCAAGGCGGGGAGCTGCCATCAGTCCAGAGTGGTGTGGGCACAGGGGGCCCCAGAGGCAAGGATGGAAAGTTCTGCCCATGACACTTAGTAAGCCTGAGCTCTTGGGAGAGACACAGGTTTGAAGCCATATCCACCTCACTCCTCACCATAACTCAGGAAGATCAAGTCCTGGCCTCCACCAACATGCCATAGAGACCCCTTTGCACAGCACCCCTGCCGGGCTAGACCCCTGGTTCCTCAACCACAGGTTTGGAGATGAGAAACTGCTTGCTGCGATCCTCAACAGTGCTCTACTTTGAAAACAACGTGACCTGAAAACTCCAGGATAATGTGGAGGGAAAGCCTAGGAGGGGGCCAGTCACAGAAATGAGTCTCTCTTCTTCAGAAAGTGCCAGCCTGTGAGGGTCTGTTATAGGCTAGGTTGCCGCCTCCTGCTGAATCACTAAACAGCAGCTATGTGGGGTTTCCTCCAGCCTCCAGATCTCTGTCCCTGCTGTGACCGTCCCAGCACACCCCCTTTGCCTGCTCACCCATCCGTGTCTCCTCAGGGACTGGCTGAATTCAGTGCCTCCTCCAGGATGCCTTCCTGGGTCACTCCTCCAGCACCTCATTGAGCATCATGTAACTCCCTGGCCCTGGGTTCCAGGTCCCCGTGACCCAGCTAAGGCTGCGCTGGGCTCTAGACTTCCTCCCCGGTTTGACCACGGTGGCCATCATCTCATAGGCATCTGGCCAGATCTGGGCTCAAGCATCTTTGCCTTTTGCTGTGTGGCCTGTAATAGGTGACTCAGTCTTTCTGTTTTCATGGTTTGCGTTGTATTACCTACTTTACACCTGTAGCAGACCTTGACAACTCCCTGAGTCTCAGGACACTCCAATACATGAACTGATGCAAAGCTGCCCTACTATGTGCAGAGACAGCCTTGCTGTCCAATCAGAACGGTGAAGCCTCACATTCAAAGCCCCAGATACAGGGGGAGAGGACAATGGGAGGAAGTAGAAAATCCACACTTCTGGCCCTCTGACCCTGGACCAGGTCAACTCACTTGTGTTATGGGCTTCCCAGAGCTTCCCGGGTACCAAGTCTCAGTTGCTCACACTGGCATGCAATTCCTCGTCACCTTCCCAGTCCCTAGCCAGTCTCTCAGGCCACCACCTAAGACAGGCTCTGCCTCTGGGGGAACCCAAAGCTGGGGTGAGCCGTGTCGTAAGACCCAGCGGGCTTCTTAAAACCGTTCACTCACACGCCACAGATCTTTCCCGAAGCTCACATAGCTGTTGCAGGCTCCGGTGAAGACGACGGGGAGACTGGCACCGAGCAGGTACGTCATGACGCTCACACAAAACATTCACTCTCAATCCCCACGCCAGGCAGAGTTTTGAACCCACAACCCACGGCCAAGCAGACAGAGCAGGGGACTAGCTCGGCGGGGAGGGAATGACATTTTCTAACAAACCATCTTGTTTCTGAGGAAAATCCACCTGGAAACGTGGATTTCTCTGAGTAAATGATGCCACTTTTTCAACACTGTCTCAGGACAAAATGACCAGGGGCTGGGGCTGGGCTACTAGCCTGCCCAGTAAAAGAAGGGAAGTGGGGAGAAGATAAAGGAAAAGAAAACAGAAAATCTGAAGAGTCTGGCGGTTTGCCTGAGTGCTGTGTTCCCACAGTCTCCACCACTCCCTAGAGTGGTACCCTAGGCCTGCCTCCACCCAGTCACACAACTACACACAAAATCTGAGCTTGAGACCCTAGATACAGATGCTCAAACATTCAACATTAAAAATGAAAATGACAAAATTTAAAAAGCGCCTGTGGACTCACCTTAGTACCATCTGGCTGCCTTGCCTCCTTCTGGCAGGGTCCTGCCGTGGCCTTGGGGGTCTGAGTGGGGAGACCCGGCTTCTCTCTGAGCTGTTCTCGTCTCCGCTGCCTGGCATCCTGCATGACAGACAGGCCCTCCCGGACCCTGGCTGGTGGGCCCTTCTCTGAGCAGGCCCTCTTGATGTCCAGTGGTGACCAAGTACAGTCCCGTGGGGGGTTTCCCCACTGCACCCCATTGCCCTCCACTCCCTGACCAGTGGACCTCTTTGGCATCCCTTTCTTCCGGTCAGAGGGAGGTGACCTGGGGGAGATTCTGTCCCCGATACCCGGTTCCTGGGACTTGGCTGGGCCTTGTCTATACTTTGCCTCCTGATGCTCACTGGAGGAGGGCTTGCTCTCACACTCGGCGATGCCTGAGGACTTTCTCCTGGAGCCAGAAGGGACAGGGGAAGGGCAGTTTTCCACAGGCACCGAGTGCGGTGGTGCCCACAGTGGCAGGCCAGACTTGGTGGTCATGGCTGCCCCAAGGGGCTCTGCTGGCTGTTTGCTGGGACCAGGGGACTGGGGAGTTTTCACAGAGGTTCCTGCTTGTTTCCCAACACTGTCTAACTGGGGAGCTTCCTTCAGGCTCCTCCGCCCCCACTCCACCTCTGTGGGCCAACCTGATCTCTCCTGAGGGGAGCCACGGGGCTCGGCAGGACTGTCCCTCTGCTCCTGGGCCTTGCTGGGGACTCTGTTTGATTGATCTTTGTACTCAGCCATCAGGGCATCAATGTCAAGGACACCAGACCTGTAGCCATCTCTTATCTTCCCTGGGAACGTCTCGCTGATCACTTCTGTCCTCCTCCTGACCAGGAGACTTTTGGGGTGCCTCAGGACCGGGGAAGTCTGTGGGGCGTCCATGCCTGAGGATGCCCTGATCCTGCTGTCCTTCGAAGTGACATCTTCTGACCCTCGATGAATCCACAGAGCGTCCACATCAATGACTCTGTCCCTGGAAGGATCCAGCATCCTGTCCTCGGCAGATGACGGCTGATCCGTGGCCTTCAGGTGTTTTGAAAGGCTCTTTACTTCTTCGTATTCTCTCCCCGGAGTCCAGCCCTTACTGCTGGGAGGAGTCTGTGGCTCTTCATGGCTAGGAGAAGCCAGAGTAGACACAAAAGAACGAGGTGACAGAGGGGGAGCCGTTCTTCTAGAAGGTGCCGACACATTTTCAGGCCCTGGCTGAACAATACTCTTGGCCTTTTGAATGTCAGGAATCTGATAGGTCACCGCAAAGAAAGTTGCACTGGGTTCAGCAGATGGCCCCGGCTTCTCCACTGGAGAAGCCCTACTGTGTGAGGCACCTGCTGTCACCTCCCAAGTTTGTGCCTGGAGGTGGGACAATGGAGGTCTCTTTAAGGCACAGGTTGGGGAGGTCACGTCATCTGCAGGCCCCTGCTGCCTTCTGGAAGTGCTCTCTGGCGTGAGCAGGCTGAACGCATCAAACTTGACATCGTGGGGCAGAGTCCGCCGTCTCCACCTGTCCATCCTTGGCTCCGAAGGATTGGACCTCCGCATTCTGACTTCAGGCTGGAATGCCTGGACCAGCCTAGGGTTATCCTCACCACCAACTGTGAGGGGACCTTTCTGCAGAGGCAATGAGTTGGGCCTTGCCTGTACTTGGGAGTCACCGGGCTCAACGGTGCCCCTGGATGGAGGATGTGAAGAACCATCCCAGGATGGACCCCTTTGAGGGGCACTGAGATCTTTGCTGGCCACAGAAGTGCTATGCCGGCTGGCCACCACGCCTCCTGTCCATTTGGATGATGGGCAGCTACTCCCAAACCCGTCCCTTGGTTGTTGACCATCAAGCTTTGGCCCACTGGCCTCCTGACCCCGAGCTTCCCATATTGAACTTGCCCTCTGCACAGCACCCCCATGAGCCTGCAGAGCACATTCCACATGAGTAGGGTTGACCTCCTGGGACAGCTGCCGGCCCTGCAGTGAGAGCCGGGGTCTGCCACTGCGCAGTGTCACCGCCTTCTCCTCGGGCACCCTGGAAACAGCCTCGCTGTGTGCTTGCTCCCCGGAGGCATGCACAATATCATACTTGGCCTGGATCCTCTGGGACACAGGGGGACTTTCTAGATGCCTCAGGACAGAGTGACTGCTGTGCTCTTCTCCCACGGGGTGTGGTGTCTCAGGGACAGATGTAGGATACTGTCTCAGCTCCACATCCACAAGGACAGCGCGTCCCAGCATCCCCGGGTCAGCATGGTCGGACCACCTGGAGCTGCCTCTCTTGTTTATAACCCCTGGAGGGTCCTTCCCTAGCCAATAGCCTTTCTCAGGCCTGGGTTTGGGATCCGGGATGTCAGCCACATCATGAGGGGGCACAGGCGAGAGACAATGGCCTGTCTGGTCAACCACTGTGTGTCTCTCCACATGATGCTCAAACACCGTGGCCCACACCTTCTGGAAGCTTCCATCATCCTCTGGACTGACTTCAGAAGGACCCGGGTCTCCTGTTGAGTGTGCACGCCGACACCTGTCAGGGTCCTGGTCAGAAGCATCTTTGGGTTCTGTCTGCCTAGACTTCTGGGGTACCCCAGGCTTCCAGGGACTTTTTGTGGTGGGGGCTCCATCCAAACCGCGCCCTTCCTTAGGCTGAAAAATAACCAAAGACAGCATGAGGATCTGAAATGGACAGCAAGTGGAGAGGCGAAGGAAATGGCTGCCCTGTTAAAGGAGCAAGGTGCCTTCCAGACGGCTCAACCCCGGAGAGACCCGCCACCTGGCCCGGTGACCCGAGTTCTGTCCCTAGAGCCAAAGCTTGGAGGGCGGACTCCGCAAAGGAGCATCTGACCACATGCAGTGGCGCAAGTATCCCCCTCCACCCAGTAATAAAAACAAGTCGAATTTTGTTTAATTAAGAAACAGCGAGACACTATAAAATGTGTGTGTTGTGAGCACACATTCACGCGTGCACACGTGTGTGCACATACGCATGGAGACACACAGGGCAGTGTCTTCGCCAGCTGTCGACCTCATTTAACAGGCTCTCTCACTGAACCCGGAGCTCACAGACTCAGCCAGGCTGGCTGGCCGACAAGCACCAGGGATCTCTGTCTCCACAGCCTCAGCTCTAGAATTGTGGGTATACTGTTGCACTCAGCTTTTCCATGGGTATGGGATTCGAACTCAGGTCCCCAGGCTCGCACAGCAAACATTACGTCCGCTGTGCTATCTCCCAACCTTGAGATAGTAAAGGATGAAGAGTGTGGGTGGGTAGACAGATGGGTGTCTCATAGACACCGTGGGGACAATGGAAGGGGGGACTAAGACGATGCTGCCGCTTATTGTCACTGACTGATTTGGGTTTTCCTAAGTATCCCAGGCCTCACCATCCTGCTTCCCATTTGTTATTTTTTTTTAAAGATTTATTTATTTATTATGTATACAGAAGAGGGCGCCAGATCTCTTTACAGATGGTTGTGAGCCACCATGTGGGTGCTGGGAATTGAACTCAGGACCTCTGGAAGAGCAGCCAGTGCTCTTAACCACTGAGCCATCTCTCCAGCCCCCCATTTTGTTATTCTAACACAATTTAAAAAAATCAGCAAACAGTATCTCTTATAGAGATGATCCCTGGTTGTATGTAGAGTCGGGGCTTATTAGCTTTTTCTTTCTTGACTGTTTCTGAATAGTCAACATTTACAGAGAAACTGAGCGTCCCTCAAGCCAAACCCGGAGATTTAAGGATAGTCCATATGAGTCCCAGCCACTGAGGCCCTTGCTGTAATGCTGTGGCTTCTGTGGTACCACCAAGGTGGTCATCACTGCCCTTCCCAGCCAGCTTCTCTCCTTGGGGACTCGCTGAGAGGGACACAGAGAGCCTGGGAGAAGCTCTCGGTCTATTATTCAGAGACAGTGGACGTCCCTTTGACACAGCTGCATGGCCCAGCCAGGCCACTCCTGGGCACTGACCCAAGAGAAAAAAAGCAAATTGGGCTAGAAATGAGGATCAGTTAGGAGAGTCCTTGCCAAGACCCACAAAGCCCCGGGCTCCGTGTCCAGCATGGCATACACCTGGGTGTGGTGATGCACACCTGTGATCCTAGCCCTCAAGAGCTGGGGGTCCTCAAGAAATTCAAGGGCTCAGCTATAGCCAGGTTGAGGTCAGCCTGAGCTACATGAGACCACATCTCAGAGGTGACAGGGAAGGAGAGGGAGAAACTTACAGATGTGTTCATTAATCTTCACAGCAGCTTCATTTCTTTTTGTTTGTTTGTTTGTTTTAGTGTGTGTGTGTGTGTATGTTTTCAAGCTGGCCTGGAACTCACAACCCTCCTGCCTCAGCCTCCTGGGCACTGGGCTAACAGATAGGTACCACCATACCCAGGCATAGCTTTATTTCTAATGGCTCAAACTGAAAACCATTCCAGTGCCAGCCAAAGAGGAGAGAAAAGCAGGCCGCTGTGGTCCACCTCTGGGACAGAATACAACCCAGAGATAAAAACTACGACCTGACCAATCTCAGAGCCATGATTCTGAGTGAAGAGGTCAGTCCCGAGTGAGCAAGTACATAACTATAACCTGCCCAATGGGTCTGAAAGTCTAAGACACAGAAACCAATCTCTATGGAGAGAAAGCTAATGGAAGGAAGCTGCTTGGGGAAGGGCAGGCCAGAGGCATTGGAAAGGCAGGGGTGAGGTCTGGATGTGGTACAGATGTTTGCCAACCCTGTGTGGCAACGGCTGCATGGGAGGGCACAGATGGGAGCTTGTCCACTTGGGCACTTTAAATCCACATTCTTTATGTCTGTCAACTGTACTTCCGTAAAGATGTGTTTCTCTCTCTATATATATATATATGTAAGGCCAGAGAAAGCATCAACCTCAAACCAGTTACATGAGCACGTGACTGGGAGCTCTTTCCTATGAGCCAGAGCGAAAAGGACTGGCTTTTGGCACCTGAACCGCTTCTGTGGCTGGGTGCCGAGCCAAGGGGAAGGGAAGGGCTATGGGGGGCGGGGAACCCGAGAAGTTTCTCCCAAGCCTTTGTGTTTCTGGAGACAAGATCTCACTATGTCACCCTGGCTGGCCTCAGACACACAGAGATCCACCTCCCTCTGCCTCCCGAGAGCGTGAAGAAAGCCATTTAAGATGATGCTTCCTCTAACTTTTTGCCCAGAAAAAAATAATTTAAAAATGCCTGACAGCCACTTCCACGCACAGCCTTCGACCCCCAGGAAGTCATGAGACATCAGGTCAGGGGCTTTAACATGCCAGCGCTGACAGGATTCTGACATTCTTTCCCTGGACCTGGCACATCACAAGCTTCTCCTAGCTGAGATGGTGGATAGCACACTTACCTTTTCTCCAGGGAGCTCACCACCCAGCAGAGCACATTTCTCGTACCCGACCTCACTGCTGGAAGGCGACCGTGAGAACCTGGGGCAAAGATGGGAGTTACTCACACAGAGCAGAGCGACATGTCTTGACTCCCTGAAGCCCACACTGTCCTCGGCTTGGGGCCCAGGAAGGCATAAGCCTGGCCACCTGCCCAACTTCCTCTGAGAAAGGACATGTCATCTCTAGTCATAGAAGGTACAGGGACCTGGTGCGAAAGGGCGTACCTTAAGCAGAGCATGTCTGCGTAGAAAGAACCCGCCACTGGGGAGAAGAAGCAGGTGCCTGGGTGCTGCTCCCAGCTCCACTCTCTGTGGGAGCCTGGGCAGCCTGTGGCCTCACCTGAGCCTCCATTTCCTCATCTATAAAGTAGGGATAATTAACGCCTACCACCCTCTTTTATAGGGCAGACATGAGAGGCAAGCCATGACCCTAATAACTCTGTGAAGGCGTGTAGGGAAGACTGAAGAGGCCCCGGGCGGGATAATTACTGGTTCTCCTTAGCGACTGTGGGCACAACACTCACCCACTGCTGAGGAGCAGCCACGAGACCCGAGACCCAAGACCCGGGGGCGGTGGGTCGTCATGTAAAGAGACACAGGCTTGTTTCTGCCTCTCAGTATGCCTAGTCAATCGCCCTCTCTGGGCCTCAGTTTCCCTACTTCCAAAGGGGAAGGAGGAGGGGATTCCAATCTTCCCTTCCCTATCATGCTTTTATAGTACACGCCTGAACATGAGACATGAAGTGTCTATACAGTGTTTGGGGTTCAAGGCTGGGGGCTTGGGAATAAAGAGAAAGAAGAAAAGAAAAAAGAGAGAATGAGGGTGTTCCAAAACATTTGAACTTGATCCCCACCAGGCAATCCATACTGCTGGGAGGCCATGAGTGTTCCTAATCTCAGACTCAGTTTCCCCATCTGTCACATAATCACACGGCTCATCCCAGGCACCGGGACAGCACAGTGAGACCATGGGCATCTCTGCTGTTTTAACTTGGGAATATCTTTTTCACAATCTCCCAACATGCAATCCCTCTCAGGGAACCGGCATCCCTGGGGCGGGGTGTGAGATGGCCCAGTGGGTAAAGGCATTTGCTGCCGAGTCTGCCGACCTGGCCCCTGGCTGCACCAGCTTCCAGGGCCTTGAGTCCACCCTGGTAGAAGCTTGCAGGCAGTGAGCAGGGCACTGAGGAGAGGGGGTGGATCGTGCCTGGTGACATCTCCCTGCCACGGCCACAGTGGAAAACAAGGCTGGAGGCCTGGGAGGTGTGGCGCACCAAGTGTTCGCCTTAGCCTGAGCTGCCGACTCCATACTCCGAGGGCTCCTCCATGGAGGATACTGCCCACATTCTGTCTAGAGTTTTCTCCCTATCTTTGAGGAAGGTCCTGGTGGGATTTTGATTCTAATTTCAGCTCTATGGAGGTAGAATCGAGAGGACATGGAGTTCAGGGTCATCCTAAGCTACTTAGAGAATCTGAGGTAGCCTGGGCTACATTAGACAGTGGCCCTGCCCTGGTCATCTAGGCTCTGTGGGTTTTATTTTTCAATACATCCATGGAGGCAGAGGCCTAATCTGTGTGTCTGTGTGTGTGTGTGAGAGAGAGAGAGAGACAGACAGACAGACATGCTGGGGACAGAACGCAGGCCCTTGCATTTCATGAGCGTGTATTCTGCCACTGAGGCACACACCAACCATGCTCTAATCTACAAGGGCAGTCTGACCCTGGGGGTAGCTTAGCCACAGACCCAGGCTGAGCTAGAACTGATTGGGACTCCCCAACTCTGGCTTCACCACAGCGTCTCACCTTCTCACACACACCTGTGGAACAGGAACCTCATTTCCCACCGTGCTCCCATGGTGAGTACCAACTGAGCCTAGTGCTCAGTTGATGTCCCACCTTCTTCTCATCTATGTGCCTTGTCCGAGAGGCATCATTACCGTTATCTCCCCTCAGGACAATGGGTGGGGTATGTATGTAGGTGTTGGGCTAGCCTTGGGCTTGTGTGTAAGTGTTGGGCTAGCTTTGGGTTTGTGTGTAAGTGTTGGGCTAGCTTTGGGTTTGTGTGTAAGTGTTGGGCTAGCCTTGGGCTTGTGTGTGTAGGTGTTGGGCTAGCCTTGGGTTTGTGTGTGTAGGTGTTAGGCTAGCCTTGAGCTCTCCAGTGGGTGTTGAGGAAGCCTGAGGTTGACAAGGTTCTGGGATGTGTCCACTTACGGTTTGGTCAGGTCCATAGACAGTGGCCGCGTCTGGGACGCCCTTCTCCTGACCTCTGGCTTCGCACCTGCGCTTTCCACAGTCCAGCCTTTGATCCGAGCCTGAACATTCACACCAGCTCTCTCAGGCTCTGGCAATGTGGATGGGGACTCAGGGGTCATAGGGGAGGGCTCAGACACCACTGCCAAGGCCACAGTGCTCTCTTCCTCAAACAGACTGAGGCGCTTCCTGATGCTCCCTACAGACTTCCTCTCTGTCCCAGCAGGAGCCTCCTGGTCAGATCCTCCAGCCTTGACCTCGGCCAGCCCCAGGCCTCTTCCTGGCCTGGGCAAAGGGGATTCTGGCATCTTCTCTGACTGCTGGTCTGGCCTTTCCTCTTCCTGGGGACTCTGATCGTCTCCAGGGATGGCCCTGGCCCTTGGAGTCCTGGGACTGTCTGTATCTGCCTGCTTAAGAATGGTCTTCTCCCTCCGTGCATGGAGCTTCTTGGCCACCTCCTGGAAGTCTGAGTCAGGGTCCTGAGGAGTGGCGTCCATGCGGGCAGGGCCCTCTGCATCACCCTTGGGTTCCATGATGGTCCTGGTCTTCTCCGGGCCCTGGTTCTCTGCTGCATTCTGCTCACTGCCCACCTTCCTCAGCAACATTTCTCTGTTCTCAAACACAGCAGTCAGGTCCATAGACAGAGGCCTGGGTTTCCTCACCCACGTCTTCTCTGGAGGTGTAGGGGGGACTTTGCCCGTGACTGCCACTCCACCTGGGCCTGGCTTTGGGGGCTGCAGGTACTCGCTGAACACTGCTGACATGGGCCGTCTCTTCAGGTGAGGCTTGGCCTCTGGAGCCTGGCCAGCAGGGTCCTCCACACTGTGGGCCTTTGGCAAAGGTTGGGCTCGGTCTGCCTCCTCCTGGGACACAGTAGATCCAGTGTCCTGTGACAGGGAGGTTGGTCGGGGCAGAGTCACTGGGGGCTTTCGAGCAGGGAGGGCAGGCTTGGTGGCCACCTCAGGCCTGGCACTTAAGGGAGATGTCTGGGCTCCCCGGGAGCTGGCCTCCCGGCTCCCCTCACTGGTTCCTTTGCCCAGGCTGGGTCCAGCTTTGGCTGTTTCAAAGATGCCCATGGTGCTGGGGCCAGCCCTCAGGAACGTGGCCTTGTTAGGTACAGACGGGCCGTTCGGCAGGGTCTCCCCTCTGTCTGCTTCCTGGCCGGCTAAGCTCGGCATCCTTTTAACCAAGTCCTCTTCAGCTTTCTTCTTGTCAGCCTCAGCGGAAGGACAAGACTGGGTGGCACCAGGCCACGAAGATGTGACAGGAGCCTTCTTCTCAGAGACCTGCTCCTTAAGGAAAGGCTTGGGAGCAAGGGGCAAAGGGAACAGGTGGGGCCGTACGGGGCTTTTCGCTCTTAGGATCCTAGTGGAGGGAGCCCCGGAGGCATCCCCAGTCTGGCAAAAGTAGGTCCTCTTCAGGGCTTCCTCCCTGCTGATGTCACCGAGGCCTGGCCCCGCCCTCAGGGATGCGATGGAGCCAACTTCGACCCGCGTCGCCATGGTTACGGATGTAGCTCCATGAGGATTAAGCACATCAGAAATGAAGAAGTGACTGCTTTAAAAAAAAATTTAAAACAGTAAATTTAGTAAAGAGTATTTGTGGGACTCGGGTGGAGGGTCTTGGGGGACTGAGAGACCTTAGTCCCAGAGCCCCCAGATCCTGAGGTCACTGGGCAAGCTCCAGATGCACTGCCATCTTGCTGGGCCCTGGAAAGGCACAGAGAGCGACCTCCTGTTCAGAGGGGTCAGGCAGAGCCCTGCAGTCTGAGGCCTTGCTTGGCTCAGCCGGTCTTGGAGCCAGCTCCAGTGGACCCAGCAGGATCCTGGGCTGAGCACCCACGCAGCACAGAGGGGGTAAGTAACCACCCTCAGCTCACACAGCCAGCCAAAGCAGGAGGCCCTGGAATCGCCCCTGGGAAGTGGCCATGGAACCCTGCCAGCTGCCCTTCCCCCATCTCCCCCTCATGCCAATAAAAGCCAAGCCCTCGGGGGGGTTTTTTCCCCCCTAGATCTACTGTTGACTGTTTGCTGTTGGTTTGGCTGTTGAACAACTGTTTGTGCTGGCTTCCTTGTTTGCCTTGGTTCTGCAGAGGTGAGAACGGAACCCAGGACCTTCATACATGCTGCACATGCTCCACGCTGCTGAGCCAGGCCCCTCCCCTGACAGTCTTAGCAAGAGGGGTTCTGCAATGGCTGGGATGAGGGCTCATTGTGAGAGGCCTAGATACGCCAGTGCATCTGGTACTCTCCATCTACCCGTCCACCCTGCAGGCCTGTCTTACTTCCCAGTGGCCAGGACGCCCCTGGCCTGACTTGCTCAGCTTTGAGATCTGCTCTCAAAGGCAGGAGCCCACCCCCACCCCCACCCCCACCCCACCGAATCCTCCAGCAGCTCAGAGAGGCGGGAATGATGGACCTTGTGCTTCCTGGAGTGGAAGAAAATGGGCCCAGAGAAGTCCCCAAGTGGTTTCACTCAGCTAGAACCAGACCTCCCAGCCAGGCCCATTATGCCCTGTCTTTTTTGTTTGTTTGTTTACTTGGTTTTGTTTTGTTTTGCTTTGTTTTGAGACAGGGTCTCAGGTAGCCAAGGCTGACCTGGAATTCCCTACCTAGCCAAGAATGACCTTGAGTTCCTGTGCCTCCCCTCTACCTACCAGGTGCTGTGATTACAGGTGTGTGCGACTCCATTGATCTTCAGCCCTGCCTCCTAAAACACAGCTTTTTCTTTCTTTCCAATCCTAAAAAGCATCCTGTAAGTCTCTCCGCACTTGGCTCACCCTGCTTTGACAACCGTCCCTTCCTAAGTGCCCCAGAGACGGCCCAGCCCTCCAGGTGTTGACAAGGGAGACGGTATCCCAATGAACCAAAGACCTCCCAGGCCTTGTGTGACTCCTTCAGGCCAGAGGTGAAGGCAGACAGACAGACTTTGCATTTTTCTCTTTGACACACACCCCATGGGCTAAAATATTTCAGCTCCCAAACGGTGAACATTGTCTCCACTCAGCTGAGGGCAGCATGGAGATTTGAGAGACCCAGGAGCCTGACGTTTTCCATCTGAACAGTCCCCAGACAGAGCTCTACAGTCCCCATTCCCACCCCAACCAGGGATGCTCAGTTCAGAGGCACGGTGGTCTCTCATTCTACAGCTCACACCCAGCGGGACTGACCGTGCACAAAGGACAGACAGAAAACTCCCCGGCAACCTCACCTTCCGAACACCCAGCCCCCGGCTCAGCACCCACTTACCCAGGCTGTCAGGTCCCGGGCGAGGGACACAGGTCCACTGGAGAGTGCCAGCCGGGTCACAGTTCATGGTGAAGGGGGCCGTTCACTAGCGCCCATGGCAGAAGCGGCGGGGAGAAGAAGGCTGTGCCCACAGGCTGTCTCTGCAGGGCTGGGGAGACACAGAAAGACAGCTTGGTTCCGGAGTTCCTTCCGCACAGACGGTGCAAAAGCGTTCGGGTTCCAACTGCATCCGCTGGCGTCTCCTCCAGCTCTGAGGCTCACACAGCTTTCAGCTTTTATATATTCACCCACAGTGTGCACAGAGTGCTGGGTCCACGCAGGTGCTCAGCCTCAGACACATACTTACTTGAGCACCTACTGTGTGCACGAATATGAACTAGAGACCCCCTACAATCATGGAACTCATAGTTTTGGGTGTGACACACTCACGCACACACATTCATGCATGAACACATACTCATATTCATTCACCTACTCATACACACACCCACACACTGACACACTCGTACACGCTCATTAATGAACACATATACTCATTCACATGCTCATACACCCCCCCCATACACAGATACACTCATGTACACACAGCAACACACTCATGCACACATTCATGCATGAATACATACTCAGACAGTCATGCACACACACACTGGCACCCTCATGCACACACTCATTAATGAACATATATACTCATTCACATACTCATACCCCCCTACACACTGACACTCTCATGCTCACACTTCATGCACACACTCATGCATGCATGAACACACTCATGTACACACAAGCAGCTGTAACACTGCATAGGAAGAGCAGAGGTCTAAAATGGGATGAGGAGCCTATGACCAGGGGTGGGGGTGGATGGGGTTCCACTGCCCCAAAGACTGGTGCCAATGTTCTCAACCTGCAGGAGGTAGCTGCTAAACACTCAAGGTGTCTACAGCCATGCATGGAGGCACACACCTGCCATCCCAGTATTTGGGGGCTGGAGACAAAAGGACCAGGAATGTACAGCCAGCCAGGCTACAGGAGACCCTTTCTCAGCATCTACACACTGAAGCCCTTGGAGGCTCTCAGAAGCCTCCTCAGGGCCTTTGCACATGCTGGGCTGTATCTTTGGGATATGCCTCTTGCTCACACACAGATGCAAATCTCCAGCCCACCCCTTGGGCTGCAATTCACACATGCCTGACCCCACATATGTGTTTGCAGAGCACTACAGACACCGGGAAGTCCACAGGACTTGCTGCTGGACAACAACATTGACTAGGACATGATTCTCACTCTACATTCAATAGCAAGCTCCCAGGGCACCCCATCCCCTGCACAACGGCTGGTCACAAAACAGCATGGAGTTGATAGCCTCTGGATGTATAAATAGTTGCTGAGTGAATAAAATAAGGAGATAGTCTTCTGACCCTGGTCCCCACTATTCTAAGAGGACAGCTAACTCCCAATCCGGGTTCTTGCAGCAGTTGGGGCCTTGGAGTCCCAGTGCTCACTGAACACTCACCAACTCATCAAGAGCCCACAGGTGCCCTCCTTAGGGTGGACATTGCATACATGTACAGTGACCACAGCCATCTCATAGCTGTGCGGCCATGACAAGGCACACACGGACACAATGTGCCTCTTCATGATTTTAATAGGAAGAGTGTCACCAGGGCACCCAACAGCACACACATGTCAGCCACTGGGGGAGCCCTAAGCCAGCCCCAGAGGCCACGATGCAGATGCAAGGGAAGTCGAAAGCTAGCACATTGGTTCATAGTCTCCAGTTCACACACACACACACACACTTGCACCAAGGTATCAACGACTTGGCAAACAGATCCATGAGCCAAAGAAGTTTTCAGACCAAGGCAGGGGGGTGCCTAAATAATCACGCCCAACCTAAGAAGCCCAGGATTCTCTGGTTTTTCACTGGACCTGTTGTCAATGGCAAGGAGCCCACTGAGATGCTTTTAAATCCAGCTCCAAACGCATCGCATATGCTATGCCCAATTTGAGATGGCAGTCTCTTCCAGAACACAACCAAAGCAGGCCCACTCGCACCGAACCAGCTGCTATTTATTCCTGGGGTGGCCTCGCTCACTCTGAGGAGCTGCAGAATTGACACATGCCATGAGTACAGCCAGGTAGCTAAGAAGTCCTTAGAAAAAGGAAGGAGGCTGAGTCTAAACAGGTCTGGTCGTGTGTGTGTGTGTGTGTGTGTGTGTGTGTGTGTGTGTGTGTGTGTACACACACACACACACACTAATTGGCTGGTTGATTTCACAGGACAGAATCCTGTGCATTCAGGGTCTTGTGCATGCTAAGCAAGGGCTGTCCCAGTCGCCAGTTCATACATGATCATGGAAATCACAGGACACAGGCAGATGACAGGGATCCTCCTGCAGTCGGGAGGCTGGCTGCAGAAGGAGGGCAGGGATCAAGGCACCCCAAGCGTAGCTGTAGCAGAGACTAGTGGCGAGCCCTCCACTATTGCTGAACCTGGGAGACACGGGCCTTGGTCCCCTGAACCCACTGGCTATAATTTCACATCCCCACTCCCTGCTTCCATGTGTGGGGGAAACCACTGGTGGGAGGAAGAGTCCAGCCACCCCCGTGCAGGAAATGAGACAAAAGTCACTGGGAAGTGCTCTTGGGGACATCCTCAGGACCCTCCCTGCAGAGCCCAGCACTCTATGGCCTGGGCTGGGGCTGTGCAAGCTCACTGTTCAAAACCAGAGCTTAGCACAGAGGCTCAGCTCACAGACTAGGGGCCTTGATTCATTGCGGCAGCTGCCGCCATTCTGCGTCACACCGCCTTCAAATGGGTCTGGATGCTCACCAGCCATTTGCTGCGCTGTCTCAGTGCCTGAGTCCTAGGAATACCACCATCTGGCAAGGCACGTGGGCTAGGACTGACACCTTTTCGGGATCTTCCACAACGTGACCTCGACCCTGGAATCTGCAAAGCCGCCCTGAGCAAACCCATCACTGTGGGAAGAGCCGAGAATGGACTGGCTAATGTCCTCTCCATGGAGCAGGGCTATGGGGCACACAGATTTGTCCACCACAGACCCCAGGCGGCCGGGGCACAGTTATTAGGTAAGATGTCATTGGAGTGCATCCGTCCATTCTTTCCCTGGTCTCCACAATGGCAGCCTCATGTCACCCATCCCTGTGCAGGTAGCAAGTACCTACTCTAGGGCATGGGCTGATGGTTACACACACACACACACACACACACACACACACACACACACACACACACACACAGCCGAGCTTCCCTGGTCCTGCCTCCTGTGCTTGTGTCAAGCATCAATCAGTTCGTGTTGAGTATAGAATGCAGCTTATTTTGTGGACTGTGCTTGGCTCCTCTTGTGACCCAAGCTGGCTGGGTCCTGTGGTCTGCAGAAGCTGCTGGGAAGAGTATGGTCCTCATGCCACCAGCCCAGGGTAGAGCAGAATTCAAAACGTAAAGTATGGCCTCTGAAAGCGTGCAGCTCCTACACTGCGGGGCAGCCGAGTATCTATCTATCTATCTATCCTGAGTAGAGACTGTCTGCTAGAGGCACACTCCTGCAGCACTGGCTGTCCAGTGCCCCTACCCTGGCCTCTAGTGACATCAGATTTTCTCCCTCCCCCAACCTCTGTGTGTCGGCCCTTACTGGACATTTGATACCAGTGGGGGTCTGTGTCCCCCTGCCCCATATCTTTCTCTCAGCTTCTCTCTGGACAGGACCTGGCTCCCAGGCCCTTCTCTGTGGCCCAGGCTAGCCCCTCCTGCCTCTAGTCTCTGACCTGAGAGGTAGGGACCAGGACCCTTGATGAGTTCTGCCACTCAGACGCAGCTGGAGGCTCACCTGGTCACTGCAGCAGACAAGTCCCAGCACAAGCCAGCTTCCTGGATCCCAGACTCCGTTCTGAATCTCCCTGACAGAAAAGGTGCCCACTTAAGGGAGCCAGATGAAAATCGTACTCAGCAGCTGCCTAGATGCAGGGGAAGCGGAGTTTCCAGCAGCGTGTCCTGTGGCCCCCTGTAGACAGCCACAGGGTTTCACTATCCCAAGTGTCTCATCCCTGGCTCTCCCTCGGGCTCCAGCTCCCCTGGGCCCTCAGCCTACAGTCCTACCCACAACAGAATGACAGGGACAGCTATATAAAGTGTTTGAAGGAGTTCACAAGTGGCCCCCAGTGACGTGCAGAGCATAACTTCTCCACAGCCCCTCAAAGATTGAAGCAAACCATCAGACCTCCAGGCCAGCTGTGCATCTCAAGTGTTACAATCCATCCCTACCCCCTGTAAGTAAACATCCTCCTTTTCAAGCTCCATGGCCAGTTCCTTCCTACAATTTGTGCTATTTTGGGACACCACAGCCACCCGAACCCAGTCATCAAGCAGCCTTCGACCCCTCTTGCTTTTCTCTAGATTAGTGTTGGCAAATTACAGTGTGGAAGCTAAGCCGGCCCTCTATCTGGCTTTGCAAATAAAGTTTTATTGAGCCCAGACACTGAAGCCTCTTTTGGGAGCCACTGTCTGTGGCTCTGGGTGACAGCTCACCAGGGAAGAAAATGAGACATTTACTGTTATCCTCTACGGAACAAATGACTCCGAGGTGTGTACTGGGGTCCCTTCAGACCCGGGGTCCCCAGGGCCAAGACTACTCTCATGGCTCTGGTAATATTTCCGGCTGCAGCCGGCTTCTTGCTAGGGCCTCTTCCAGTTCCACCTGAGGACTATGAAACATGCTATTCCAACCAGCAGAAAATTTGGGAGTTCTGCTTGCTTTCTGAGACAGGGTCTCACATGGCTGACCTCAGATTCACTGTGTAATCAAGGATGACTGTGGGCTCCTGATGCCCCGATTACAGTGTGGTCACAGTCAGTGCAACAGATCAAACCCAGGGCCTTGAGCACGTTAGGCAGGCACTCTACTGGCTGAGCCGTACCCCAGCCCAGCAAGTTTGGCTTGGTTTTTAAATTATTTGTGGATGAGAGTGTGCACACTCGGGTACCACAACACTAGAACAGGGGTCAGAGGACAACTTTCAGGGCTTAGTTCTCTCCTCCTGCCACGGGATAGATCGGACTTGGGTTATCAGGCTTGTGTGGCAAGTCCTTTGACCTGATCCATCTCACTGTCCCACAGGGAAAAACTAACCATCTTAAACCCTACCACGGAGGCCCGAAGGCCACATGGCATTCTGCCACACAGCCAGAACCAGTGGCCATTCCTGGTGTGAACAGGAGCCTGGCATGTGCTAGATGGTGCCAGTTCACACCGCTGCCTCAGGACCCATTAGTCAGTGGTTGGGCTGGTTTTTGGTTTTCTGAGACAGGATCTTGTTATAGCTGGAGTTAGGCTTAAACTCAAGGCAATCCTCCTGCCTTGGTCTCTCGAGGGCTGAGAGGACAGGTTTATCACACACACACACACACACACACACACACACACACACACACACACACACACACGGCAGAATCTAGTTCTCGGTTAATGTCACACTGTGTCACCAGTGTGTTCAGTGGCAACACCTTCCACAGCATTCCCTGATGCTCCAAATGCCGTCATAGCCCTGGCCCGCCCTTGGCCCTTCAAGAAACAAAACACTAAAACTGCCACTCAAGTAGGGTGGGCCTCCGTCAGTAAAGCCCTTGCACACATGAGGACCTGAGTTTGAACCCTTAGAACAACAACAACAAAAAAAAGTTGGACTGCTGGAGTATAGTTGATACTCTATGACCAGCCAGCAGCGCCTGCCCACTTGAGGAGTTCGTGGCCAGTGAGCAATCCACAAACAACCACCAACAGTGCAGTCAATACCCGCAGGTATCTATTTTCCTGGGGAATCGTGCCCAGAAGAGTGCAGGCTGGGCCAGAGGGTGTGCGTCTGTCTCCCAGCCCTGCAAGTTTGCACAGTGATTCCCAGGGAACCACTTTCCATGCTGACTCTGTTCCCAGCTGGAGGTCAGGATTTGCAGCCACTCCCTTGAAGTGGGCCCAACAAACACAGCGGGTGGGCATTGGAGCCTGGCCGGCCTCTCCTCCCAGGAATCCTCCCTGCTCCTCTTAAAGGCTATTATCAGAACTAGAGGTTTCTAAGGGCCAGGGCAGTGCATGGAGAGAAGGGAGTTGGCTGAGACCAGCCCAGAAGCTGTGCTGGGCTGGCGTGAAGGATATTAGAGCAGGATTCCACCCTGGGGCCAGCTCAACAATACACAACACAACTGACTCCAGAGAAGAATGTCGCCGGGGTTCTGTGCTCCCAGCAGGAAGTCGGGGACGCATTTTACAAAGACAGAGAAAACGGTAATTCGGTAATTTCTTTGCAAGCATGCAGTCTGAAGGCATGTGCTGATCTTGGCACAAGAACCGCCCACACACAAGCAAGTCCTAGGTTCAACCAAGTCCTCATCTCACAGAGCCCCAACAGCTCCACTGTCCTCTTGGAAGGTTTTCAAGTCCCCTGAGGGAGGAGAGGTGGAGAACGGGGTACACCCAAATCCACAAATGGGGCACCCCTAAATACAATGTCCTTTCCAGCAATAGCCCTTTGCCCTGTACAATTTCCACATGCCTGAAACCCCAAATGCCTTTACAGAGATTTAATTAGAGCACACTTCCTTCCAGCGAGCCCACGTGACCCCCCAATTCTCAATGTCTCCAATCAAAGCCGGCTTAGGAACAAGGCCCAGGCTGTATCCCTTGTAAGGCTGGTGTTCACATCATAACCCACCCGGGTCACAGACTCTTTCCAGGGTCACTGGAAGCCCCATGACCTTTTGCCCGGATTGCCCTGACACCCACCTCTCCATCACTGGCTCATCACCAAATGAGCAGAGAAATCAGCCCTCACTTTGACCCCTGGCTGCCCATCTCTCTACTTGCTGCCATGGTTGCAGGGTGTAAAATACTCCAGGGTACCTGATTATTACTGCAGTTTCCTCATGAACCAAAAAATGTTGAGTAGCTTTTGTGTTGACAATAAAGTTTTTTTTTTCAAACGTTTCTTGTAAAATACTCACACTGAACTTTTGAAAACATGAAAAGTTGAAAAAAGATAATCATTTAAGAGGTAAGAGGGAATGAATGGTCAAGGGTCACTCTTTAAAGTGCAAAGGGAAATTACCAAAAGAGCGTAAGGATAGGAGACGACAGGACAGGGCAGACACAGGCTTCCAGCTCAGGGGCTAAGCTCTCTCCATCAGGAACTGCGGTGACCCTGCCTTGACTCAAGACCAAGGACAGAGGAGAGTGTGCAGCAGGCTTTCTTGGGCCGCCAACCAGCTCCCCAGTCAAGACACAGAGACTTACTATCAGTTATGAATGCTCGGCCTTATGCTTGTCCCACTAGCTCTTACAACTTAATTTAACCTGTTCTCCTTCCTCTGTTATGTTTTGCCTTAGGGTTGTTTTTTTTTTTGTTTGGTTAGTTGGTTTTTTTTGTTTGTTTGTTTTTACCTTTCTTTCGTTCTGTATGTCCCACTCTACGTCTGGCTGGCAGCTGCCTGGCCCCAGGTGTCTCCTTCTCTTTCTCCCTGGTTTTCTCTTCCCCAGCCTAGATTCCTACTACTACTTATTCTTTCTGCCTGCCAGCCCTGCCTATCCCTCTCCTGCCTAGCCACTGGCTGTTCAGCTTTTTATTAAACCAATCAGGTGCCTTAGGCAGGCAAAGTAACACATCCATACCTCCTTAAACAAATGCAGCCTAAACAAATGTAACGCACCTTCACATAGTTAATGTTCTGCAACATAAAGGCAACACAACTTTACATACTAACTAATATTCCACAACAAAGTGGAGGGAGACTTTCACTTCCTGTGTAAAACAGACAAAATGCAACCAACACTGTGGTCCACCAAAACAAAGATGTGACACCTGGACTCTCGGCAACCCTCTTGGAATCAAGAAGCCACAAAGGCTATACACATTACGGATAACAACATGAATCCTTTGGCTTTTGTAATGGGGAAATGTATCTGTTTAAGCCATTGTTACACAGGTAAACACCACCAAGAGACTCAGGAAGTTTGGCATACATCAGCTAAGTGGATAGAGTCTCTGCCAAGGGAATGTGGACACTGCTGGGGGGGTTGGAGAGACATTCGGTTCATCAGGAAAGGACTCCGTGATTAGAGGAGATAGCCTGGGAGCAGCCCTGGCGGTGGTACTCAGGAAGTGAACCGGACCTTTGCAGACTATCTGTGAGTGGTGGGATTGGGGTGGGGGGGGGAATTTAACATGTCAAGAGCTGAAGGAATGGCTCTGTAATGTATCCAACACCGCCTCACCCTCTGCACAGGCCTGGACTAAAAGGAGCAGATAAACCAACAATGTGAGCGGCAAACTGCCAACCCAACGACTCAACTCGGTGCTGAGACCCAACTCCTGCCTCGGCCCATCCTGTGAACATCTGGTCAGTCTCCAACTGCTGCACAGCACCCACCAGCTAGCCTACAGTGACACAAGTCCCCCTGGCCAGGCTCGACAGCCTGGGACAGGGCAACAATCCAGTCTTCCCCCCAGCACACAACCTAGGGTCTGGGTAGCCAGAGGGTGTGTACCTGCCCTGACTGGCAGAGAAGAGGCCCAAGGAGGTGCCTGAGTTCTGAGGACGTCTTTGCCCTTGTCAGCTTGACACACAGACACGTCACTGTTAAACCACGGCCCTTCCTTTCTTGTTCTTCCCCAAGATCATGCATTAATATCAATTTAAACAGTCCCAGCCTGTAAAAATTCAAACTCTCTAAAATAGCCAGTCTCTTTTAAAATCCAAAGTCTTTGAAAAGTCAACTGTGAGCTCCTGGAACATACAAAATAAATAAAATACCATCTCACTTTAAGAGGGAAGAACAGTCACAATCTGAACAAAGCAAAAAACAAACAAACTCCAAATTGAGTAAATAACTCAATATCCAATGTCAGTGTTTCGTTCACCATCTTCTGGGCTCCTCCAAAGGGCTTAGGTCACTTCTCCGGCTCTGCCCTCTGCAGCACACACAGCTTGTCTTCTAGGCTCTGGCTGGCTCCACTCCACAGTTGCTGCTGTTCTTGGTGGTCATCCCGTGGTACTTGCATCTCCAAAATGCTAGGGGTTTCTGTCACAACTGGCCTGCGCTGTCTTCAATATAGCCACTCCTGGCCTCTCTTCAGGGACTCCAGCCCTGCCACACACTGCCAGGCCTCAGCTGCTCTCCATGATCCCTTCAGGTCTTCAAAACCAGAATACCTGGGGAACTCTTACATGGACCAAGTTCAGCTGCCAGCATGAGGTTCAACCTTGGCTGCCTCTGGAACACAGCTTCTGTGTGCTGAGCCTGAGGAAACCCTTCCCAGAAGACTTCACCTCAGGGATGCTGGTCTCTATTAATCACTGCTGATTCTTTAGCCCCAACTGAGCAGATACCACAGATTCTCAATCCAAAATAGCAAAGTCCCTCATAGTCTTTAAACTTCCCTCTGAAACTTCACAAGCCAGGTCTCCATCATCTGCCCTGCCCTCAACATTCTTATCTTCCAAGCTCCTCAGAACAGCTCACTGTGCTCTCAACACTCAATGGCTTTTTCTAGCCCCAAATCCCAAAGTCCTTCCACGATCCTCCCCCAAAACACTGTCAGATCTCTCATAGCAATACTTCACTCCTGGTACCAATCTGTTTTAGTAACAGTTACTACTGCTGTGATGAAACACCATGACCAAAGCAACCCGGGGAGGAAAGGGTTTATTTGGCTTACATGTCCACTGAAGGAAGTCAGGACAGGAACTCAAGCAGGGCAGGAACCTGGAGGCAGGAGCTGATGCAGAGGCCATGGAGGGGTGCTGCTTACTAGCTTGCTCCCATGGCTTGCTCAGCCTGCTTTCTTATAGAACCCAGGGCCACCAGCCCAGGGATGGCTCCACCCACCATGGGCGGAGCCTTCCCCCATCAATTACTAATTAAGAAAAGGCCCTACAGGCTTGCCTTCAGCATGATCTTTTGGAGGTATTTTCTTAATTGAGGCTCCCTCCTCTCAGATGACTCTAGCCTGTGTCAAGTTGACATAAAACTATCCAGGACATGACTCGAGGGCAAAAGGAAAGTCTGCAGCGGGGGCCCAAGCAAGGCTCCAAGGCCTGAGGGACATCACAGGGACAACATGTGGTTCAGTCGGGCATGATCAGCACTGTCCCCTCAGCTCCCAAGCCCATCATCTTCACCAACTGGCTCACCAGCAGAAACTGCCTCATCCACCTCCAAGAGATAATGAGTCATAATGAGTGTAATAGAGTCCTTTACACTTTAGCTAGAGGGAGCCAAAAAGCACCTCGGAGAAAAGTGATAAAATATAATTAAAACTAAGTTTCCAGTTTTTCTGCGGGGGGGGGGGGGGGGGGGGGGGGCTTAGGGTGTGCGGCAGGTGGGGCCTGGTGTCACCTGTGCTGTGGACATGTTCCATCCTGAACCTTATGACTGTGCCGCCCATACATGTGACAATCGAGGTTTTTTCTTCTGCACATAGATGTTCTGAGTAGCATGCTCGGATGTACGGGTTCACGTGTGCTCATGTGTGGAGGCCTAAGGTTCTATCAAGTGTCTCCCTCAGTCTCTCTCTCTACTCATACATTAAGGCAGAGTCTCACTGAACCTAGAACTCACCGATGTGGCTAGCATAGCTAGCCAGCTTGTCCATGGTCCCTGTCCTCAGTTCCCAAAGTACCAGGATTACAGATGGAGCTGCCATGCCCACCTAGCTCTTCGACAGATGCTGGGATCCTAACTCGGAGCCTTATACTTGCAGAGTAAGCATTTTATCCACTGAGCCATCTCCTAGCCCAGAATCAATTCTTAAAACATTCAGGGATCCCAGCACTAGGGAGGCAGAGGCAGGCGGGTCTCCGGGTCTGAGGCCATATGCAGACTCTATTTTCACTGGTGGGCTATGGGCCAGGAGCAGGGACACAGACGTGAACAAGCCAGGCAGCATGGGGCCCATGGGGAAGGTCCTGATGTTTACCAAGATCAGAAGTGAAGGACAGAGTTGAGGCTGTCTGGAGGGCACCACCATGGTCATCAGCACTGACCATTTAGAGAGGCTAGAGAAAGTAGGCCCTCCCACCTCTGCACGAGTGCAGAAAAGCCTAGGGAGGTTCAGAACGTTCCTCTACCCTCCCCGAGTCCCAAAGGAAGGTAGGTGTCCTGGAGTGTATACATCAGGCACTCATAAAATGTTATAAAATGCATCCTCAGATCGCAAACCCAGTACTGGCTCAGAAAGCTGCCAGAAGACCTGCTCCCATCAAAGTGCCCACAGCCCAGGAAAAGCCACACCTGAGCCTCAGTGACACCAGGAGAGGCGAGCCAGCTCACCAGACTCCACCAGCTAGGGTCAGCCAACAAGGCAAGTGCCAGCCCAGGCCTGGCAGAGGCTGCAGCTCCACCCACACGCTCGGACACTGAGGACAGTGTCCTCTCGGCTACGGAGCATCAGAACGCTAGATCCCCTGATGCTGAAGCACAATGCAGGGTCATGTCCAAAGGTCCTCCATAAGCCCCCAGCACAGGTGTCTACCTGCAGGGAACCCTAGAGGCAAGCTGCTTGATGGCGCACCCTAGCAGCACTGTACCCGGATAAACCAACTCAACCTGGCTGGTGCCCAATCAGGCCTCTGGGGCAGCCTGACCTATGACACCCCATTTCCTAGAACCACTGACTCACCAGGAAATGGCTTTAAAATACTAGTCTCCTTAAGGTGTCATAACACAATAGCAAGAAGCACCCTGCTGCTGAACGAAGCACAACATACCGGCTGGCCAAATGGTGTGGGTGACTCGTGCCCGTACCCTGGCTGCATTTTTGCCGAGTTCACCGACATTTATTGAATCCACCTTTGGTAATGGACCCAAAGGTCAAGGTTCAGGTGGAGCTCCAGGAGCGGGCTGTGGTATAGATAAGTGATGGACTCGGTGCACCCCAAGATGAAAGTGTCCTCGTGTGAGAGAGAGTAAGGTCCCTGGCTGATAAAGTGATCCAGGAAGGCTCCGTGGAGGGGGTGAGGTCGTGTGGCCAGGGAGGCTGGAGATGGCAGACAAGGGAGGATCATGATGTTTAGGGTCGGCTAAGAGCAGGGTCCCAGGAGAAGAGGCTGGGGCTGGTGGGAGGAGGGAAGTTTGTAGGGGAACATCGGGCAGCTCCCACAGGCTGAAGCCACATTTGGGGTTCTTTTCAGAATGCCTTCCAGAGCAGGAGAGAATGGAGTTACCCACTTGCCAGAAGTGGCCGGTCCAACCTGCTCCTGGGCTGTGGGCTTCTGGGCAGGTAGAAGTGGGGGGGGGGGGTGGGAGCGGGGGACTACGCTGGGAGCTACAAGTGGCAGCTCACCACAAAGGTCTTCCCCAGCCTCAGTTTCCTCGTCTGTCAAATGGCTTATGAGTCACAGATAGGAAGATGCTTGGCACAGTTTATAGGTGGATCTCCTACCATGTGCCAGGAGCCAGGGTCGCGGTGTGAACAAGCCTGCCAGCGTGAGGGCCAGCACAGGAAGGTCAGTAACGGTGGACAGAGACAAGAGGCTGCATCGGCACACAGCAGTGTGCTCCTTCAACCCAAGACCTTGCCCCTCAGTAAAAGCCCAGAGCCCACTGACCCCAACAGCAGCTTCACAAGTGAAGACACCATCTTGGCTTCACAAGTGAAAACACACCATCTTGCAGTAGCCATGCATCTTCCAAACAAAATAATCTATCTGGCTTCCCAGGGTCGCTGAGCAACTTTGGGGTCCCAGCCCCAGGCCCCACTCCATCCCCCAAGGCAAGGCCCCAAGTTCCCAACATGAAGTGCGGCTCCAGGCACCACAGAGGTGGTGGGTCTGGGTCTGCTGCTGTAGAGGAGTCCTTCACACTTAAGCCCCAAATTGCTGATATGGCCATGCCCAGGAGGGGACAGGAGGGCCTGGTGCTCCCTGCCACTGACTGACACCAGGAAACAGCACCAGCTAAGCCCCGCACCCTCTAAGAGAGCTGCTCAGAGATGTCACCTGGGTCCTCAGCGACCAGTTGTGTTGGATAGTTGTATGTCAACTTGACACAAACCAGAGTCATCGGAGAGGAGGGGAGCTCAACTGAGAAAATGACCCCATAAGTTCGAGCTGTAGGCAAGCCTGTAGGGCATTTTCTTGATTAATGATTGATATTGGAGGGCCCAGCCCACTGTGGGTGGAGCCACCCCTGGGCTGGTGGTCTTGGGTTCTGTAAGAAATTCGGCTGAGCAAGTCATGAGGAACAAGTCAGCAAGCAGCTCCCTCCATGGCCTCTGCATCAGCTCCTGCCTCCAGGTTCCTGCCTTGCTTGAGTTCCTGTCCTGACTTCCTTCAGTGGTGAACAGTGATGTGGAAGTGTAAGCCAAATAAACCCTTCCCTCCCCGGGTTGCTTTGGTCATGGTGTTTTGTCATCACAATAGTGACCCTGACTAAGACACCAGGGACCCACTGGGGAGGAGGAAGTGAAGTCTAGAGAGATACCTGCCTGAGCCATGCTCACACTTACTGCAAAAACTCCAGAGTCCCAAAGTCTTAACTGCTTGGCAGCCAACTAGCCAGAATGAACTGGGCCGGTCCTTCAAAGTCAGGAGCTTGAGAGACGGGCTTCCTGGACAGAGTGTGGCTGTGTGAGAGTGAGCCTTGAGTTCTGGCTCATGACCTCGACTGTGTAACTGGAGCCTCGGTTTCCCCAGCCAGGAGAGCCAACTCAGTGTCTGATGACCCATGTAGCTAAGGAAGTACAGGAGGATTCAGCCCATGGCCGGAGGCCAAGGCCAACAGTCCTTCAAGCCCACCTATTCCTGAAGTCAGGCCACCTCGTTCACAACTAGCTCGACAGTCCAGCTTATCAGTGAGAGACTACTGTTCACCACCGAGGAGGAGGGACATCAGGGGCATCGGCCTATGGCACACACACACACACACACACACACACACACACACACACACACACACACGCAACACACACACAAAGGCAAAGGACAGAAATAACAGAGGGAATCATCGTACAAAGGTCCTGTGGTAGGATGCCTGTCAGGGGAAGGGACCCTTGCACAGTACATGGAGGGGGGCGCAGAAAGCAGGGGACGGCCACCAGGGCACAGACTAAAGGAATGTGACTGCCCAGCGACTGAGGAGTCGCTAAACAGGCCTGGGCACCCTGGCTTGGGATGAAGCTCACCCAATGGATGTTCACAGAGCAGCCAATGGCATGATGCAGAGCGGGAAGGGCGGATGCAGAGCGGGACACATCTGGGGATCTGCAAACTTGAAAAGAACAGCTGCAAAAAAAGAATCAGCAAAGTGCCTCCCCCTCCCTGGCAGAGCAGCAGCATGCTTGTCTGACGGCAGAGGCCTCTGCTTGTCTGATGGAGGGGAAGCCTCTGTCGGGTAGTGTTCTGCTGTTTGCTGAGCCCCAGATTCTAGCAAGAATCCTGTTTTTGTTTGCTTAATGTTCAGCAGAGGCAGAGTGTAGCTTGTTGCCATCTGCCCCATCCACAAACCTGGGAGCCAAGGGTTTAGGAGGCCAGCCACTCTCTTCCAACTCTCAAATAAACAAGCGCCCCTTTGGCAGAGGGCCCCTCGCCCTCCCCTCCAGTGCTGGAGCTCAGACAATAGCTGTGTTTTCTGAGAGGCAGTGAAGGGCTAGGGCTCGGCATGGGAACTCACCCAAGTACAAGCTTCCCCACCCGGGACCCTCCCTTTCCTACAGCCAGGGTCAGCCCTTCCTCTCGCTCATGGGCCTGATGCTTCCCCAAGAGCTCTGACCAGCCCTGAATTCCTAGGGCCCAGAATCCAGGAGGGGAGGAGGGGACGGGGCCACACATGAGCCTGAGGGGTGGGTCACTCTGCGAAGATGTGACAAATCAGTGCCTTCCACCTACTGATGTCACAGGTGCTGCAGGAAGAAGAGCTAACAGGTCTACGGAAGGTGCTAATGGGGGGTGTGGGCAACGGGCAATGTGGAAAGGTTAGAGGTCAAGGGTCGGGGTCCAGGTAGGCACTCCGGCTCAGAACTCCATGAGGAGGAGGAGGAGCCTGTGGAGGGAGGGGCTTTCCAGACACTGGACTCCGGAAGCAGGGCCCCTGGAAAATAAAAGGTGGAGCAAGGTGGATGGGAAGGGCACCCCATCAGTCAGAGTCCGTGCAGAAAGAGTGGGGAGACCCCAGCGGGGGTCCAGGAAGCACCCCCCCCACCCCTGGTCTTCAGCAGGACTGTGACTCTGCACTGTGCCTCCCTGTGGGTCATCAACAAAGGGCCAGTGCGTCCCCAAGCCTCTCCCTCCAGCCTGTGAATTCCAGACAGCAAGGCCTTGCAAGACTTCCCCTCCAGGATAGTTCCTGGCTCCTGAGAGCACCTGGCCCTGGGCAGGTTCTCAGATGACAGCTGTTCAGGGCTCTGCTGCCCCAGGACCGACTGTGAGTCCCAAGGTCTGCGATGGCCATGCTGGTTGGCGGGTGGATGCTAGGAATACACAGAATAGGATGGCTTCTATAGGAGCCACGGCTGCCACCCCCCCGGGGCGGCCGGAGTCCTTTCCTGTGTGACATCCGATGAGCAGGCCTCCATCCAAAGTGCCAGCGAGGCCGTGACATTTGTAGGCTAAGAATTAAAGGCAGGACGTGATTCATCTCCACAGGCCTTCCTCAAGGAGGAAGGAAACTCAGATCAGATCGGCAACCAAATTTAACTTTTCTCCACGCATTTCTGTAGCCAGTTACATAGGAAGACAGGGCATGCGCAGGGAACCCTCACCTCCTGGAAGCCTCGGCTTAGGGCTTAGCTTTCTCCAGAGGAACCGCCAGCGCCCCTCAGCACCCCTCAGCAAGCAAGCGGAGAGGAAGCCTTAAGGAAAGGGGGAGGGGCACTCCTGTGGGATGGGCAGCTGGCACAGGAGCAGCTTGTCCATCCCAATCCCCATCCCTCTGTCCCTCCTCAACAGACAGAAACAAAAGAGTTAAGAAACTGGACGGTGCAGGAAGCCAGGGCCTCTCACTACCCTGGGAATTTCAGACCCTGTGAACAGGTTTGGCTCAGGAAGAAACAGGCACCCAGGAGAGTCACCTCGGCTGTGTTAGGCCCTGGTGTGCAAACGGCGGGCACTCCCACACTCAGTGCCAGGAAAGCAGTTCCCAGGTCCCAGGAAGTCAGATCCTCCTGGCCTGGTCTTTAGTTCTGGGACCAAGACTTTTGACTCTGTCCTTCCAGACACTCAAGGGTAGGTGACAAGTGGCCGGGCTCCCTGCTGAGTCTGGGGTAACCGGCAGCAGCAGCAGCTCCATGCCAGGGCTAACCACACGGATGGTGAGAACTGCATCATTGGCCTCCTAGCAGGAAATCGGGGCCTTCTCCAGAACCCAGCTGTGTCTAAGGTGACCTGCACCTTCAGGTCTGTGGAACAGGACAGAAGGACTAGCCACAACCTTTAGTTCCCTGCTGTGTGAGCCTGAGAAAACTAACTCTCTGGGCAGCCATCGCTTCCAGTGATAGCAGGGATGCTGGGCCTCCCACCAGAGGGTTGAGAATGAAAACCCTGGGACAGGGCTGGGGTGCAGCTCAGGGTAGAGAGCTAGCCTCGCCTGCATGACACCCTGAGTTCCAATCCCAGCCATGAGAAATGGGGAACAATGGCTCAGGGCTGCAGTCTCAGCACTCAGGAGATGGGGCAAGAAGATCAGGTCAGGGTCATCCTCAGCTATAAACAAGTTGAAGGCCTAGCCTGGGCTACATGAGGCCCTGTCTCCAAGGTAACAAATACCCAAGTGAAGCGAGTGAGCATGTATATTGGAGTGAGGGTATGTGTGTGGGGGGTCTATGTATGGGGAGGGCAAAGGGCAACCTCCATGTTGTCTGCTGGGTTGGCTCATCAATTTTTCACTTTGAGTTTTGAGGCAGGGTCTCTCTCCTTGGGACCTGGGACTCACCAATGAGGTGAGGCTGACCAGCCAGCAAGCTCCAGGGATCCACTTTCCACATCCCCATTGCTGGGATCACAAGCTCACACCACTGTGTCCTGCAGTTGGCTTCTCCTTCTACCACGGCAAGCACTTTCTGAACTGTTCTTAATGAGGTCAGGTGACCACTACCCATGACTGATGTCCTTACCAGAAAAGAAGCTGTACACACAGCTAGCAACCAAGAAAGCCAGCCAGCATCCCAGCAGCCCTCCATCTGGCAAGGCACACTTTCTCCTCCAAGTCCTGCCCTCTCCCTCCAGCCCCTAAACAGCACCTCTGTTGTGAGCTCCCTGCCGCAGCCAGCAGAGCTGGCCCACATAGATGCCCAATAAGTACTTGATAGAAACCCAGAGAGTTCAAGGAGCTCACACAAGGTCACGCAGCAGGAAGAAGCAGTGAGTAGAATCAGTAATTAGACCAGTGACCCACAGCGAGGACACAGAAGCCTCTTCTGTGGTCTCTCTTCCAGCTGCCTGACCTATGTCCCGAGGCTCAGTCCCGAGCTCCAAGCTTGGCAGGGACATGTCCCAGCTCAGGGATCCTACAGATAAAAGTTCCTTCCACCCTTCTAAGGTTCTGCTGTTAGGGCGGGGGATGCCCTGGAGGTGGGTCACCCCAACACCCACAGGACACGTGCCAGCCACCAGCAGGGCCACTCTGAACCCTCTCCCTGCCGGGACTCCTCTCTCTCACCCCATGCCTTCAGAAGCCCATGTCTATGTTGGCAGAAGGTACCCAGCCCTAGCTGGCCATCGGAACAGAGAGTGCCAGGCCTCCTCAGGCATAAAGCTCACCGTGACAGCAGCACTCGGACTGGCCAGTGTTGTTTGCTTTCCTGTGTTTGTGTTTTCAAAGTCACCTTCTGCTTGGATGCCATGGCTCGTGGTTTTCATTGCGGGTCATGCATAACACAAGGACTAGTTCAGATACAGCCCGGTGGGGCGACCTGAGTCTCAGCTAGATCACAGCACAGGAGCCACAGACGGGATAGAAATCACAAAGGTTAGGTACCTGTGGCAGAGCTAGGGGTCTTTGCATGAATCCATCCACTCACTTGCCCCAGCACGGACAGGCACATCTTGGTGCTACAGGAACTTGAGGAATGTCCTTCCTTAATATAGATATTCAGACCCAGGCGCTCATCTCAGCACCTCTGGTGGTTTGTTTTGAGACCAACAATGCTGCATGCAAATGCTCTGTAGTCCAGGCACATGCTGGAGTTTCAGTGCTCCTAATGCTGGGATTATAGGAGTCGGCTTGGAGCCCTCTTATCTGTGCAAAGCTCTCCCCAGGGCGTGCACTGGGGGGTGGGGGTGGGGTGGGGAGGAACGGTGTCTTCTGAGTGTAAAGGACCACACCCTCAACTCTCAGGAAGCTCTTCCCAAGTGAATGGGGAGAGTCTTCACACTCCCAGAAGGCCCCAGAACAACTGTCATGGGGCTCCTCCCTAATGGGACACAGCCATGGGTGCCCTGGGTCAGTGAGAAGCGGATGCTGTGGCTTCTCTCCCAACCCTGCACATGCTAGACCAGTGCCCTACCCTGAGCTATGACCAAGCCCTTTGCCCTTTCCATTTTGGGCCAAAGTCTCACTAAGTTGCCTAGGCTGAACTGGCTTGAGTTGGCTCTGTGGCATAGGCAGCCGAGGTCTTGGGGTCTTCCTTCCTCAGCCTCCTGAGTGGCTGAGATGATGGGCCTTGACCCAGCACACCCAGCCACTGGGGTACTTTCCTGGATCATGGAAGATTCTCAAATGGTTCACAGTCCAGAGTGGGGAAGACAAAATACTTCCAGAAAACACACCACACTGTAAAGAAGCCACAGCCAGTACCTCCTGTCAAAGAGATACAGCAGCTAGCAACATAATTCCAAAACATTTCCTCAAAAATCAAAAGGAGGGGGGGGCTAGAGAGATGGCTCAGAGGTTAAGAGCACTGACTGCTCTTCCAGAGGTCCTGAGTTCAATTCCCAGCAACTACATGGTGGCTCACAACCATCTGTAATGAGATCTGATGCCCTCTTCTGGCCTGCAGCCATACAGGCTGAATACATAATAAATAAATAAATCTTAAAAAAAAAAAATCAGTGCCTGCCACATCCTTACATCTAGCTCCTAACAAGGCCCCCAAAATACCTGGGCTGGTAAGGGCAGAAAACATGCATCCCTGTACTATGGGCAGGAAGATAAAATGGCACAGCCATTGGTGAAAGCACTATGGATATTTCCCAGGTTGCTTGTCTGGAAAAAGGGGCCAATGATTCCGTAGCTGGTTAGGTCATGCGGAAGTTCACATTGTTCCCATTACTGACTCAGTAAACAGCAATTTCACAAGCTTCTATCTCAACTGTGGCTGGATCCCCACATTCCAGGAGCCATGAGTGCAGCCAAAGCTGCACACAGTGGCAGATTCATTGCTTCAAAGAAGCTGCAATGACATCAGAGGGATCCAGATGCCTACTCTATTCCCTAGCATGCTTCTTTTGTTCATGAGAAAAAGACATGAACACCCTGCTTGCACACCCCCAAGTCTAACAACTGTTCAGCTCTATGACAAAATAGCTCATTTGTAAGATGGAGACTAAGTGATAGGGCATGGGGGAGGATGTCATAGCAATGTGTGTTAAGTGACAGATTTCCAAGTGTGCCAGATAAAATTGAACTAGCTCACTGAACACGTGTGACTGTGTATGCATACTCATGTACTTGGAAGTCAGAGGAGGACATCAGGAACCCCGTTTTCTGCCTAATCCCTCAAGACAGGGTCTCCTACTGAGCCTGGAGCTAGGCTGGTAGCTTGCAAACTCCACCAATCCTCCTGTCTCCACCCACCCACAGCACTGATATTACAGGTGGGCATACAGCCGTGCCCAGCTTCTTATGTGGAGATCTGAACTCAGACCTTCACAGTGACATAGCAAGTGTTCTTACCCACTGAGCCATCTCCCAACCCTGAGCATCTTTGAAAAAATTTTTGTTTTATTTTTGTTTTGTTTTGTTTTGTTTTGAGACAGGGTTTCTCTGTGTAGCTTTGGAGCCTGTCCTGGAACTCACTCTGTAGACCAGGCTGGCCTCGAACTCACAGAGATCCACCTGCCTCTGCCTCCCGAGTGCTGGGACTAAAGGCGTGTGCCACCACTGGCCGGCGAAAATGTTTTTATTTAACTTTTGAAAAATAGATCATGGAACTGTGGCTGTAGATCAAGGGCATAATGCTTGCCGAGAATTCTGGAGACTGTGAGTCTGATCCCCAACATGGCAATACATAACAATTAAATACATATGGAAATGAAATCAGGTGTGTGTGGAACACCATCTGTGATCCCTGCTCATGGGAAGTTGGGTAAGAAGATCAGCAGTCCAAGGTCATCCTCGGTGACGAAGCAAATTCAAGGCCAGCTCAGTCTATGTGACCCTGCCTCAATGAACTACAACAAAATGGAGTATCTACCAAAGGAACAGTACTAGAGCATCAAAAAGGCATGAAACATGGAAAAATATCACCAAGTGGATGAACCTTGAAAACATGACACTAAAGGAACTTCACAGAAGACCACGCAGTATATGACCAGACTTAAGAGAACATGCCCCAAACAGACAAGTCCATGGAGAGGTGGGGAAGTATGTGTGTGTATGGCGGGTGGGGTGAGGTGAAAAGCCACTGCTACAGGGGTGGACCTTTACTCTGGGGTGACCAAACTGTCCTAAAGTTGATCCTGATGGCAGCTGTGCTGTCCATGAAGATAACAGGAGCCACTGCCACACAAGAGATCTTCAGAAACCACGATCCAAGATGAACCTGAACCAGTGGACAGACAGAGAAGAACCTGGGAGACACTAAATTCAGGCATTAACTTTGCATGGGTTCACATCTCAGCACCGGAGCAGGAGGATTTCAAATTCAAGGCCAGCCTGTTTACACTGTGAGACCCTGCCCTAAAAAGAGCTGGAGACAGGACTCCAGTTGTGAGAAACTCTGAGTTCAATATCCAGCATGGTAGCCCAGGCCTCTCCCGCTAGCACTTGGGAGTTGAAGGTTATCCTCAGCTACACAACAAGTTCAAGGCCAGCCTGGGCTACATGAACTTAACAATGAGCTCAGTCCCTTCATCTGAAAAATGGGAACAAGAACAGGTCTCACCTTGGGTGTTCCTGTGGGATCTCAGATGTGAGAGGCAGTGTTTACTGTTACCTGAGAGATGGTCTTCTATGCTTGAAGGGATTCCCTTGACTATGGGAACTGATGAAGACCCATCTTAACTGTGGGCAGGGCCAGTCCCTGGGCAGGAATCCTGGGCTGAACACAATGGAGATGGGGAGCTGAGCCTGAGCATTCTATACCCATCTCTCGGGTTTCTAACTGCAGATGCGATATGTCGGGCTGTCTGAGCTCCTGATGCCTCAGTGTCCTGACCTTGATGGACCGACCATCTTTGAATTGCAAGCCAAACCACGGCCTTTCTCCCTAAAGTTGTGTTAACTGGTGTATGTGATGACAGGCACAGGAGAAGAGCGTAAGACAGTGGCTTCGTGCCTGGCACCTCCACGGAGCTATTCCGAGGTTCTGCTGCCTAGCAGGTCCCTGCTTTGCTTTTGGGGGCCCCTTAGGGTACCCAGAGGCTGGAGTCAAACTTCAGACCTCAAGGGCACAGAAATCCTGCTTCCTTGTAGAGAGGCCTCAAGCCAGCTTCAAGTCCCTAAAGACCAGCCAGGGGCTTGTTGAGGGCCAGTCAGGGAACAGGCCCCCGAGGGCCTGCAGCATGAACCCTAGACCTCACCAGCAAAGGCAGTGGTGACCACTGTGGCTACCAGCAGACATCATCCATGTGCTGAGCATACAGAGGCCCACTGGCAGGGCTGGGGAGACGCTTGAGGAGAAATGTTGGTACCCAGCTATGAGACAGAATTGGGATCCCAGCACCCACATAAAAGCCAGCATGGGAGGCCAGCCAGCAGTGGCTGGCTGGCCTCATCAAAAATGGTGAGTTCCAGGTTCAGCGAGAGACCGCAATAGAGGAGGACACTCAGTGTCGACCTCTGGCCTCCACATGCTCACTCTCGGGCCAGCACAGTCATGTGCACACATAATACATACCACCCCAATACACACACACACACACACACACACACACACACACACACACACACACACACCAAATATATATAAGTAGACAAATGAACTAATAAATAAGGCTAGCCACCTATAGCCACTGGTACTGACGATGGTGACCCAGATTTATTGGAGGGAGTCAGTGAGAGGAGCAAGTACTGGGCAGGGCTGGCTGAGTCAGCAGCAGAGCTGGTACAGATGGGCAGGCTGGGGGAGGGGAAGGGGAGGAAGGGGCAGGGCCCAACATGCCTGGCAGGGCAAGAATCTGCCTACTATGTGACCCAACAAGGCTGAGACCCTACCTCGGCCCCATGCCACACAGGGAACTATGGATGGACTGGGCTATGCAATATCCCCATCCAAGGTCACAAAAGAGCAGCATCACTCCCCTGCAGATACCCCGGCCCCCAACTCACCTCTGGGAACCTGGCTCCATCACCCGCCCTGCCCTGTGGCTCCCCACACCCTTTCTCTGCCCTTCCAGGTCTCCATGGCATGTGCAGCCCTCTTCCCAACAGCCGAGCAAGTCTTCCGGAAGCTACTCTGCAGCCAGGGGAGGAGAGAGAGGGTTCATCTTACACCAGCCACCTCCCAACGGGCCAGTGGCTAGGACTTGGATGCTGGCCAGGCCTCAGCAGGGACAGGAAGCATCCCCAGTGATGGAGATCAGGCCGGGCTTATGAAGGAGCCTAGTGTGCTGGCCAGGATGGGATGAAGACACTTGGATCAGTCCCAGTCAACACAGCCCCCACACCATGAGCTAAAACACCGCCGACGGAGCTGTGCCTGGGAGAGGTGCTGTGGTCCCCAACCTACCCTAACTCCATCTACTACTTATAGTTAACAGACTCCTAGAAGGAGCTGGTTTGCTCAAAATAAGGGGAAGTACGCAGTCATATAAAATGACAACCCATAAGGATGGAGGGTGTCGGATGCTGGAGAGATGGCTCAGCGGTTAAGGGCACTGACTGCTCTTCCAGAGGACCTGGGTTCAATTCCTAACACCCTTATGACAGCTTACAACCTCTGTAACTCCAGTTCCAGGGGATCCGACATCCTCACACAGACACATATGCAGGCAAACCACGAATGCACATAAAATAAAAATAGTAACTCATTAAAAAAAATAAAAGAACAGAGGGCATTAACACACTGGATTCTCGGGATCTTATCTAACAGAAGAGAAGCTGAGGATCAAAGAGGGGACGTGACTTGCCCAAAGTCACACAGCTAGGAAGTTCCAGAGAATGTCAGTGTTCTGTGGCACAGACACCTTTCAGTGAATATGCATGCTCTTGCAAGGCATCTTTGGAACATGTGGTTACAGGCCTTCGCTCCTTTCTCTCAGCCTGTTTCTGGACGCTGCTCGCCCAGGTAAGGGACTGCTGCACTGCAGAGCAGAAGAGTCTAGGAGGACTAATCACGCACACTGGTGCACTGGAAGGCCCCCTCAGATGGAGGGCCAGAGGAGGTAAGAAAGCAAGGTGGAAAGGCCGTCAGGGGGTCACATAACCATACAATGGAGCCCCACCCCCACCCCTGTGCACAGTAGGAGCTTTACCCATCACCACCCAGAGTAACAGAACCACAGCGGTATCCATTCTCCACAAACCCTAATGTGCACACCCATGACCCCACACTGTGTGGCTCCAAATCGGGTGGGGTCATCCCTGGAAGAGCCACCTCCCAGGGGTGACTCAGGCCTCAGGCTGGAGACTGGGCAGCACATTCAGCAAGTCTTGCCGATGCTTGGCTGACCCCCACCAAAGCTGGGGAAGATGGCTCACACCTGCTGGCTGGGTCAGTCAGCATTCTGGGCATTCCGAAAATTCTTCCGGCTTTTGGCCGCCTCCCTCCCATCCACTCGCCCACCCACTTCTGAGTGAACTAAAGGAAGGCAAGGCAGATGGGCTGTGGAGGAGAGCAGGGCTCACAAGGCATTGTCGCTCACTCTGAAGTTTAATCTGAGAATATGCAAGCCGTCTCACCCCTCCAAGAGGGAAGGTGTCACCTGTCACCTGCACAGTCTGAGTCCTAATGGTACAAAGGAAGCAGTCTGGGCTCAAGGTTCACTGGGAGACAGGACCCAGGCTGGCCTCTGGATGCCCCATCACAGCCCTGAGAAGCAGCTCTCTGCCCCCATGTCTCTCTCCTCCATGGTGGTGGCAGAGGCCTAGTCCGGGGCCTGAGTATACAGTAGGTGCTCAATAAATAACAAATATGAAAAGGCCAACTCTCCCTGGAGAAAGCAGAACCCTGGGCCGGGACATGGGACCTCCCTGGAAAGATGAGCAGACATCTCTCCTGTAGCTGAGCCTCGATGAGCTCGTCCAGGAAAAGGTTAACAATGCCAACTGCCTGAGTCACTCTGAGGATGACAAGAAGATGCGGAACACAACACCTCCCAAGCAAGGGACTTGGCACACATGGCACATCCTGGGCACAGTATGGCTCCTCCAGGCCTGGCCTTTTAAAGGGCTGGCTTAGATGCTTCCTGGAGGTGTAGCGGGAGAGACTCCCTTGAATCTACTTCTGCTTACACCCAACAGGGAAAGGGGTTGGCCAAGGCAAGTGCAGGGACGCCTGAGCTGGGAACTTTCTAATACACTTTAATCCTCGCCAGCACCAGCCTAGGCCCTCCCAGGTGCCACGCATGGTCTCTGACACACTAACAATCAGCTGTGCCCGGCCTGAAGTGAAAGGAGGTGAACCTGGGTGTCGTCCCAAGCCAAAGGTCCCTGGGAGTTCCCTACCCAGTCCCTTTCCATCCCGCCCAGTGTCCTGAACAGTCTCAGAGGGCAGGGCCTGCCAAGGCCTGGGCTTCATGTCCCAACAAGCCAGGCTGTGTAGTTCACAGGGTGACCCTGGGGTACCCAGCGCCACTGGCCTCTCCTTCTGCTGGGATGTCCTTCACACCTATTCTTTGGACAGACAGATCAGTCCTCAGGAGGGACAAAATAAACAACAAAATAAATAAACAAAAGCCAACAGACTGGGCAGTGTGAGGCTGTAGCCCTGACTTGGGACCTCTAGAAGTACTTCAGTTTCTCCAGTGGGCAGGGCCAGGCAACAGGAGCCTGTCTCCCGGCCTGCCCCCCGTGGCCCGATGCCCCCCCCCCCCCCCCGGGCCCGATGCTCTGGGCAGGGCCTCTGGTGCCCCTGGGAGTCTGGCCACCCTCACTTGTATAACAAAAGCAACACAGACTCTGTGGGCGTCACATCCAATACTGCACCTCTGCACCTGAGACACAGCACAGAGGTGGCGGCAACCACATGCACAGTGTATCCCAGGCTGGCCTCAAGTTCATGGACAACCCTTCTGCGTTGGCCTCTTGCATGCTGGGATTACAGGCATGGGCCACCACTCCTCAATCAGTGTTAATTATTAATTATTTTATTGCTGCTGCTGTCCTTATTTCTGTTGCTCATGCAAACAAGGGAGATTTAAAGTTATAGCTCGATATCAGTTACACACATTAAAGGAATAAACTCCAGGCCAACTTTAGTGCTCACTGCGCAAAAGAAAAAGGCCTGTAATTATTACGTAAGTCCCATGGTCTTACAAGACCATCACGAGGGAAATCTTGGGTTATTTGTCTTTAAAAAATATTTTTATTAGATTGATTGATTGATTGATTGATTGATGGGGCCATAGCACACATGTGGGGGTCAGAGGACAACTTGTAGGAGTCGGTTATCTCCTTCCACCACGTGGGCTCCAGGGACTAAACTTGGGGGGCCTGGCAGCAAGAGCCCTTACCCGCTGAGCCACCTCCAGATCCTGTTCTTCACTACTGTTGTATTTTGTCCTTCCGCAAATGAGCTGAGGCTCAGGGGAGCTGATGCACTTGTCTGAAGTCACACAGCACTGCACGGAGCCAGGCATCCAGCTCACCCAGCCTGCACTTGACTGCCAGGAGGCAGCAGGGGAGACCAGAGGTGGGGAGGAGCGGGAGTCAGGCTGCAAGGACCCACAGAGAGTGAAGCCGGGTCACACAGCGAGCCCAAGACAGATGCATCCTCCCAGCTCTGCTAGGAAGCTCACCCAGACTCTCAGCACATCCCCCATGACTCATGGCCAATGGGGTCCCCAGAAACCTGCGTGCTCCCTGGATGGGACAACATGGCGACTTCTCACTGCAATTCCCTGACAGATCAGGACTGTTGTCCCAGGAGGCTGAGTGGTCGGTAATGAGGCTTTGTCCCTCCTAAGATGTCCCACATTGGCTACAGAAAATTCTCGCAACCCACAAACAGGCAGCTAGCCAGCTGCAGCAGGGCCAGGAGCCCGGACCACATCTCTCACTCACTTCTGTGCTGGTGGCTTCATGGAAGGCAAGCAACCTCTCTGGGCCTCCCTAGACTAACAGTACCATAGCCAACAATAACCAGAATGATGAGTTCAAGGACAGCCTGGCAGTCATTTAGTGAGACCCTGTCTCAAAATAACTTTTTAAGTAAAAGACTGGAGATGCAGCGTACTGGCGGAGGGTTTGTGTACCGTGCTGGAAGCCCTATGGTCCATCTCCAGCGCTGCCAGACAAAACCAAAAACAAAACTATTCCAGGCCAGAGCTCAGGCAAAGTCCTTGAAGGTGCTGTCAACACAACGATGCTCACAGACCTCCCGAGCCAGGCTCTTCAGTGACTCCCATTCCATAGGTGGGGAAACAGACATCCGGAGAGGTTCAGTGGCCAGCCCAAAGCCACACAGACATCAAGTGGCAGAGCCGGGATTTGAACCTGGGCAGTCTCTCCAAACCCCCTACTGTACTCTCATCCTGTGCTAACCCCGAAGACCCTCACGGCCACCTGCTGCCTGCCAAGCACACCTCAGGTCTTTAATGTAACAAACACAGGTCCTGCGTCCCTCAGCAAACTGAGGCTGAGAGACAGGGAGGCTACTTCCTCACAGATGCGATCCCAGCATTTGGGAGGCTCAGGCAAGAGGGTTAGGAGTTCAGGACCAGCCTTGCCTACTTAGAGAAACTATCTCAGAAGGTAAATAAACAAATGGGCCATAAGTGGGGCCACCAGCTCAGAGCAGCATAGCCAGAGCCAGGGAGCCACAGTCCCACTTTCCAGACAAGGAAACTGAGGCTGTTTCTGGCTGTTCATAATTCATGTCCCGCCTTCGCCACAGCCCCCGTTCTGAGTCCACTGACCCCACACAGTTCATGGGCTGATTCCTACCCTCTCTGCAGCCCCTTTGCTCCAGGAAGGCGCCCTCCCGCCCCTCAGAAGCGTGACTGCAGCGGGATGCACCTTTGTCAGCAGCGGCCTGCTCAGCTCCTCAAGGGAGCACAACAGGCCCACTGATTTGGAGGGGGGCGTTCCTGTGACTTGTGGTGACTTACAGAATAAGGACAGAGGTAAGGCCATCATCTCACTTCCTCCTAAGGTTCCTCCTGAGGTCCTGCACACCTGCAGCCCCTCCCCCCTGCACACCTGCAGCCCCTCCCCACTGCACACCTGCAGCCCCTCCCCCTGCACACCTGCAGCCCCTCCCCCTGCACACCTGCAGCCAGCCCCTCCCCCCTGCACACCTGCAGCCCCTCCCCCCTGCACACCTGCTGCCACTCTACCCTGCACACTTGCATTCCCTCCCTCTGCACACCTGCAGTCCACCCCCTGCAGACCTGCTGTCCCTCCCTCCTGCACACCTGCATTCCCTCCCCCTGCACATCTGCAGTCCACTCCCTGCACACCTGTAGTCCCACCCCCTGCACATCTGCTACCCACCACCCTGTACACCTGCAGTCCACCCCCTGCACACCTGTAGTCCCACCCCCTGCACATCTGCAGTCCACCACCCTGCCCATCTGCAGTCCACCCCCTGCACACCTGTAGTCCCACCCCCTGCACATCTGCAGTCCACCCCCTGCACATCTGCAGTCCACCCCCTGCACATCTGCAGTCCACCTCCTGCACACCTGTAGTCCCACCCCCTGCACATCTGCAGTCCACCACCCTGCCCATCTGCTGTCCCTCCCCCCTGCACACCTGTAGTCCCACCCCTTGCACACCTGCAGTACACCCCGCTGAAGAACACACCCCACAGGCTACTGCTGTCAACCGGGGGATCTGTCTGAAGATAGATCAGCCAAACCACTCACTGACCCAAGTGCAAAACAGGACTATGTTTAAAAGTCACTGTGATTTGGAAGATGTTTGTTATGCAGCGCGATCGCAGGAAAAGTGAACCGATACAGGAGCCATACACTTCCAGAAAGACTAGAGTGTCACACAGATGTTTCCAAGATACCATCTCTGGCAGGCTGGACTCACCCACGGGCTACCAAACTCCACACAACTTGCAGAGACTCTAGGCTCCCTATGGTAGGCTGCAGGCCATAGCCTGGGGCCACGACAAGACAAAGCCAACAGCTCCACTCTGTGACTACAGACCACTCGCTCCCACAGGTGTGCTCAGGGGACCTGGGCAGGCGGGGCCACCACTCCAAGCTCTCTTCAGGCCATGTCCTTCCACCTCCTGGATGCACCAACAGGAGGGGCCTCGGAGTGAACACCAAACATCCAGTGATAACTCTGCGTCCAACAGCAGGAGCCGGTTCACTTGGCTGGTAACCAACACACTCCAAGCACATGTTCCCAAATGGGAAATCACCAGATGTGTTTTTAATTTCTAGGTGAGGTTCTTTTATGTTGTTGCTAGTTTTTATCAGTTTTTCCTCCAGCTATTTACTGAGCACCTTCGCCATCAATTAGGACCAACACACACCTGCCAGACCCTTCCCGGTCCTCACAGCTGCCCTCACAGGTAAGTCCCATCATTTGCCTCATTTATGAAGGAGGAAATGAGCTCAGAGAGGTTAAGACACCAGACTGCTGTCACACAGCAGGGAAAACAGCAAAGCCAGGACTTAATCCTCCTCCTCTGGCTCCAGCGCAGATGAGAAAGCAGGTTTCATAACTGGCAAGGTGTGACGGAGGCCTAGGAGGAATTAGAGTCTGTGTGTACATGAAGCCTTGGGAGGACCACGAGGGCTCTCTGAAATGTCCCCCTGGGCATCTGTGGCCGACTCACTTTCACCTGATGTAGGATTTTCACAATGCACACGGCATCCTAAATTCAAATGCACGTTCACTGTGGTTGACTCAGGTGGAAACAGTCAACAACCACAATCTGGAAACGTTTCTATTCCCAGTGGAGACACGGCCGTAAACATTTCAAAGGTCGCCTAACTGCACGATTACCAAGAAGGGCAATGATAACTCAGGCCCCAAAGTCAAGTCCGTGTGTAACTGCTTCCTGATTTGGGTCATGTGACCTTTCTCCCACACAGCTGACTAGAAGATTCCTGGGGACAGGCAGGCAACCTTCAGAGTTTGCAAGCCCAGGGACTCTTCCTATAAGATTCTCCACAAAATACTCGTGATCCGTGTGTCCAGCCCTCCACCCAAACAGTGACCCCTTACCCAGGCCAGCAGCCAGGGTGTGGACAGTGGGCAGCCACACTTAGCCACACGGGGACACACGGAATTGGGAGGAGCGTGGCATCAGGTGGCCAGTTCTACATTCAGAACTCAGCTCCTCTACCCCCAGCTGTATATCAGTGAAAACATCCATGTCATGAATGGCTCGTGGGTGGGGGTGGGGTGGGGGTGTCTCCAAAGCCAGCATGAAGAACAGAGAGAGAACATAAGGACTCAGCCCAGGTCCTGACATACACCAGTACATCAGTACCTCTGGCTTTTCCTATATTCTCGTCCCTTCCATGTTGCCTGGCTGGTCTCTCTCCCACCATCTCCCAAGAGTCCCTCACCCTTGGTTTACCTCTGGTCCCTCTCGGCAATTTACCTCACTGTCTCCAAACATCCATCCAAGGTTCTGAGAGAAGAGGCAGCTCTGAATCCACCCTCCCGCAATCTGAAGTGGGTGGGGGCAGGAGCGTGCACCCCCAGGCAGGGATCTGGCCCCCTCGGTGCCAAGCCTTCCAATGCAGAGCTGGGGTCTAAAGGTCTTCTATTCATTCAACACGCCCTACACTCTGGGCAGTTCCAGGAGTTAGGCCTCACCCACCCTTGCCTCTGTCCTGCCTCCTACTTAGCCATTAAGGCTCAGCCCAAATGTCACCTTTGACCACATCTCTCTCTCTCTCTCTCTCTCTCTCACACACACACACACACACACACACACACACACACACACTCACACCCTCCGGCAGGCACAGGCACAGGCACATACATACATGAGCCAGGGTCGGCAAGGCACCATCCACCTGGAACACTTCTGATGACAGGCTATCATGACAGTCCTCCTAGGCTCAGACCCTGAGCTCACACAATCAGAACCATCCCTGACACTCCCCACACCTCCACTCCACCCCGTGAAAGAGAGGAGGACTCTGACCATTACATACATGAAGAACCGCTGCCGGCTCAAAGCACCACCTCAAAGCCGTGAGGTGACTCAGTGGGTAAAGGGGCTTGCCACCAAGCCCGAGGAGTTGAGTTCGATTCCTTGGCACCCTTCTCCACCCCAGACGCAGATCCTCCTCTTGCCCCAGGCCATTGGCCCCTCCTCCGCCACCCCTACGCTGTCTTCCCAGACAGACCAAGGATTCACCCCTTCAGGATGTGACTTCGAGCCCAGTCCTTGTGACACAGTGTCTCGAACCATTAGTTCAGTGAATGAACGGCAATTAGTTCAGATGAATGGACGTAGGCAACATCCAGAGCCCATTCTGTGTGTTGGTAAAATGTGGCGATGCTAAGAGGGGTCACGTGACCAGGGATGGACCACTGGCCCCGACCCCCAATCCCCTCACACACATCCCCGCTCAGGTGAGCATAAGTACTAACAGCCACCAGGAGTCCCTGGGGGCGGGGGGAAGGGGGGACGGTTGTCTAGCTCAGAGTCTGGGGTGAGGGCTGCATCCCCAACATCACCAATCCACAAAGACGCAGGGCAGGCTGACTGTGGCCAGAGAGTCATCCCTGAGGGGCAGATTCTGAACTGCTCTGGGCCGGTGCACACTGACGGACACACACACACACACACACACACACACACAGCGGCTGGCCAAGCCGAACGTGCGTGCGTCCAGGCTCAGCACTTCTTCGGGCCTAAGTGCATCCTGCTCAGTCCTAAAACCCTTTAAAGGGGCTCCTCCCCGCCCCGGGACCCACCAAAAAGGGGTGTCTGCGGAGCGTCCATCCCTTTAAAGGGACTCCCCGGAACCCACCCAGACACGGGTGTCCACAGAGGCCAGCCTGGCCGCACGCCCGCCCCGCGGGGTAGCAGGGAGAAAGTTGGCCGCCCGCAGCCTCCACCTAAGTCCCGGTTACTGATTAACCAGCCCCAGCGCTTCTCTGCGCGCGCGGCCTGGAGCCGCGACTCGCCTCCGTGGAAGAAAAAGTCCAAGTTACACATCTTTGTCACCGCGGACCCGGGCAGTGCGCGCGCCAGCCGGGAGGGCGCGACCCCGGGACCGGGGCTCAGGCCCAGCGCCAGTCGCTAGGGCCTCCAGGGACAGCTCTCTGCAACAGGCGCCGTCCGTCCCTCCCTCCGAACGCAAAAAGGCCACGGTTTCCCGGCCCGGGGAAGGGCAGCCCTGGCCTGCACGGTGCCCGGTACGGAGCGATTCCGAGCCACACGCGCGCGCCGCGGACGCGCGTGGGGATGGCGGGGAGCGGGGCCAGCTCTAAGGCGTCCTCCGCCTCCGTCATTCCCCGGCCGCAGATGCAACGGGATCCCCCCACCCCCCGCTCCCCAAAAGTCCAAAGCGGGACTCGGCACGCGGCGCCTCCCCGCTCCCGGCTTCGCCCTCCGCCAACTTTGCCCAACTTTCCACGCGGCCCCGCGGGCAGGAGTGGGCGTCCCCGCGCGCGCGCGCCCCCGCCCCTCCGCGCGCCCCCGCCCGCGCCCTACCTACCGCAGGGCCCCGCCGCGCCGCACCTGCCGGGCCCGCACCTGCCGCGGCGCGCGCAGCCTCGCGACTGGGGGCGGGGCTCGGGCGGGAAGCGCCCCGTCGCCGTGGCAACCGCGCCCGGCGGCGCCTGCGCAGAGCAGCGAGGGAGGGGCGGAGCGAGGCCCCTCCCCACCCCGGAGCCGGGAGCCTGTACGCGGCGCGCCCCCTGCTGGATCGACGCGGCATTGCGCCACGGTCCCGGTTCCCCCGGGGAACCTACTGTGCGCTACCACGTGGAGCCCTACTGGCTGTCCTGGGGTGGCCGAGCAGGGTCCACTAGAGGTCTTGCTAGTGAGGCTTCCTTGGCCGGCTGCCTTGTTCATTTCATTAATCGTATCTACCCGTTTGCTTTTTACTTTCTCTTAAATAAAAAAAGGTTTATTATTAGTTATGTGTATATGCTCATGTAAGTGCAGGTGCCAGCAGAGGCCAGAGAGGGCGACAGATCCCAGGGAACTACCCAGGTAGGCTGCCACTCCTGGAAGGGTGTGGGGAACTGAACTCTTTCTGCAAAAGTGGTGTACTCCACCACAAGCCACCGCTCTCTCTGTCTCTGTCTCTGTTTCTCTCTGTCTCCCTCCCTCCCTCCCTCCCTTCCTCTCCTTTTTCAGGCCTGAGCTCCTGGGTTCTATCCATTCTCTCTCCTCAGTTCCCTTCCTTCCCCCAAGGAGCAGGGACTCCATCCCCGGACCGCCCACCCAGCCAGCCAGCACTGCCTTTACTAAGTACCTTTTGTATGCTGGGCTCTGGGGACTCAGCTCTGAGGCGGCTGGCAGGATCCAGGTTCTCATGGGGCTTCATCAGCATTAGGGAGAACACATTGCATGAGAAAATTGAATCGTATTTATGACATGTGCTCCCAGGGGACACGGCCCAGCCTGAGTAATGGGACGTGGTTTGTGCCTTTATATTGTAAGCCAGCCAACCTCAAGAAAAGAGAGACAGGGACCCAAGCAGCAGCGTGGCTTCAGGAGAGCGGTCTGCCGCTCTCCCCTCCTCTTTGCCTCAAATTGTTGAGGGGTGTGTGTGTGTGTTGTGTGTGTGTTGTGTTGTGTGTGAATGTGTGTATCTCTGTGTGTGTCTGTGTGTACAACTCACCCAATCCTATGGGTTTCACCCTTTTGAAGTAAGGACTGACATTTCTATGATACCCAGGATCCACCTGAGGCTCCCCAGGGGGCCTGTCCATAGTGACAGAGCCCAGCAGTGGTATGGAACATCTGGATGCCATGGGCACAGTTATCAACTGGACCCATCTCAGCGAATGTCAAATATGACTACCACCCCCAAGGGGAGGTCTTTGAGGCAGTTTGAATGGTTGGTTTGCAAGACGAAATTCCACCTAAAAGCAGGCTTTTTATACAGAGTTTATATGTTATTATAAAAAATGGTTTGTGTGCTGGGTGTGGTGGTGCACACCTTTAATCTCAGCACTCGGTGGGCAGAGGCAGGTGGATCCCTGAGTTCGAGGCCAGCCTGGTCTACAGAACAAGTTCCAGGACAGCCAGTACTACACAGAGAAACCCTGTCTTGAAAAACCAAAAAGGATAAATGGATATGATAAGATAAAAAGGTAGATTGTTGAATCTACTTTTATAAAGGTACTACTTGTTTTAAATATTTTACATTGGATTGGATTTTTCTATATTGTATACAAATTTTGTACTGGACTCACCAAAATAGGATAAATAATGAAATTTTTGTTTGAATTTGTCAAATGCTAATGGACTGGACATTGTTAATGTAATTCTTTACTGTATATATTATATATACTTATTGGATATAGTTAGAAGCTTCTTTTATTATTTTAGACAAAAAGGGGGAAATGTGATATTGTGTCCCCCAATATATTGTGCACCCTAATAAACTTATCTGAGGTCAGAGAACAGAACAGCCACTAGACAGACATAGAGGCCAGAAAATGGTGGCACACACACCTTTAATGCTAGCATTCTGTAGGCGGAGGTCTATCCAGATCTCTATGAGTTCAAAGCCACACTGGAAACAACCAGGCATGGTGACACACACCTTTAATCCCAGGAAGTGATGGCAGGAAGTAGAAAGGTATATAAGGCGTGAGGACCAGGAACTAAGTTTGTTAAGCTTTTAAGCTTTTAGCAGTAGTTCAGCTGAGATCCATTCGATGAAGACTCAGAGGCTTCCAGTTTGAGGAAACAGGATCAGCTGAGGAACTGGCAAGGTGAGGAAGCTGTGGCTTGTTCTGCTTCTCTGATCTTTCAGCATTCACCCCAATGTCTTGCTCCCATGTTTTGTTTTGTTTTATGTTTTATTAATAAGACCCTTTAAGATTCATGTTACAGATAAAAATATATAAAATAATTTTTTTTTTTGAAAAAGTCTTCTCTCTAAAGATACTTCAGAAAGCCCCTCGGGCGGCCACCTGATTCACAGTGCCTACCTTGGGACGGGTACCAGATTAGCAGGGCCATAAATGGCCAGTCTGTGCTACCCCACCATGTGCTGTGTCTGTTCCAGAACCTTCGAGAAACTTTCTATCTCTCTTGTGCAAATCACTAGTGACAAGATACATGTCGGAGTGCTTCTGAGTAGCCGGACGTTTGTGGTTCTCGGCTCCCACGCCAACAGAGTCCCTCCGCCTGACATTGCCAGCCTAGCTCAGAATATAAGCAGAGAAGGGAACCAATAGTGTCTTTTCTGACTCGTCCACAGAACCCAAACCCAGACGTGTCGCCTGTGACTATCCCATCCCCCACTCTGCAGTCTGTCAACTCTAGCCAAGCGGAGGGAAGACTGGAAAACAAACAAACAAACAAACAAACAAACAACAAAAAAAAAACACTACAACTCCCAGAGGCACCTGGGTCCTCATGGGGCCAGACTTCCTGGGAGACTCCTCCACATTCTCTTATACTGAGGCCAAATGAGAGACTGCCAGCCACACATGCCTAGAGATTGCACCCCGAGCAGGGAGTTTCAGGTTCCCCACTCTACCTGTGTTGTGTTGGGGTCCTACTGTGGTTTAAATATGAAACATCCCCGCCATAGGTTCATATGTTTGAATACCAGGCTCCTAGCTGGTGATGTTGCCTGGGAAGGTTGGGGAACCTTTAGGAGGAGGTCACTGCAGGTGGACCCTGGGATTCTATAGCCTGCCCCTCTTCCTGTTCACTGCTGCTTCCTGAGTGCAGTGTGGCCAGCGGCTTCCCCTGCCACCACGATGGGCTGCATCCCTTGGCAGCGGTGGAGCCAGAATAAGACTTTCCCTACTTAACTCTCTTTCCCCCCCGGCTGTTTATCACAGACCCTCCCCATCGGAACCATCTTTGGACACGGCCTCCTGTTTCCCTGGTAACACACTGGTGCCTAAGAGAGGGGAGAGTGTCCCAGGTGCCCCTCCTTAAGATTTAATTTCCCTAAGTTCTCTGTCAACCCAGGGAAAGCTTCTCACTGATAAGGTGACTCTGTGGATTTTCTTCTTCTTTAATTTGTTTAAATCTATTCTTACAGAGTTTTTGGTCAAAAGAAAAGGGACCTGAATCATACCTCTGGCCTGGGTGGAGACACGATCTGAACTGCTCAGGATTCTGAGACAGCAGGAACATTGTTCTTTTTCATGATTTATTTATTTATGATTTATTTGTTTGGTTGGTTGGTTGGTTTGGTTTTCTGAGACAGGGTTTCTCTGTGTAGCCCTGGCTGTCCTGGAACTCACTCTGTAGACCAGGCTGGCCTGGAACTCACAGAGATCCACCTGCCTCTGCTGCCGTCCCGAGTGCTGAGATTAAAGACGTGTGCCTCCACCACCTGGCTGCCATTGCAGTCTTGACAGTTAATCTCTCTTGGTCAATCACCCCAGAGCTGGAACCCTAAAACGTGTTTTAAAAAGATGGAGGGAGTGGGAATGTGGCTCAGTGGGCAGCGTTGCGAGCCCTGGGTTTGATCCCAGCATAAAACTGGGATGATGCTTCAGGGCTGTAACCATAGGACTCTGGATGGAGGCAGTGGGGGCAGAAGTTCAAGGTTATCCTTAGTGTCAAAGAGAATTCAAGGGGAGCCTGGCCTAGGTGAGACTGTGCTCAAAATAAAACTAAACGGAGCCTCGAAGAATAGCTGCTTTTAATGAGATACAGGCTCATCTAACCCACACTGCCCCCACCATGCTGAGGCTCACAGACCCTTACCGATGAACCTGTCCACTGTCTGCCTTCCTACCTGGAAGCCTGTCTCCCCAAATCCGTGCTCCAGGCATCCCCCCCTCTCTCGGAAGACCCCCCTCTCCATACCTACTTTTCTGAGCTCTAACCGACCAACCCCGACTCTCTCCCTCTCCAACCCCCTCCTACCGGCAGCCCACCTGCCCTGTTCTTTTCTCCCAAACTCCTATAAAAGTGTCTTCAAGTTTCCTTCTAAGTCCACTTTGGAGTGTCTTTATCTGTGGGACTAAAAACCCACAACGGGGACCCTGAGTTCCCCGGTAAGGATGACATTGCTGAAATTAGCACCCGTGTACCAAGCCGGGTGATTTTCCGTGAGTGCCACAACCCTGGAAGAAGTGATGTATCTTCAGCAGCTGCAGGCAGGAGAGGGAGCGGAAGCACAGAGAAATCAAGTAACTGGCTTGAAGTCACACAGCAGGAATCGGCAGGAATCAGGCCGGCGCAGAGCCCAAAGCAAACTTGTGGACATGCTCGGGATTTATTGGGGATTTGATGCCAGCCCGACAAGAGAGAAGGAAGAGGGATTTGGAGAGACTGGAGGGATGGGAACAAACACAGGAAATGCCTCGCGAGGTTGGTCAAACCTCAGCCAAGAAGCTCCCATCACTGGCCGGGGTCCAGAGAAGCCCCGGGAATCAGCCCGTGGCAGGAAGGTGGGGCGAGGGCGCCCTCTGCTGGCGTCCGCAGCCACTGGCTTCCGGTGGAGCCAGGTGAACTTGGGGAGTGAAGGCTTTGATACCCAATTCGGGGGTCACAGCCTGGGCCCCAAGCTAGGTCTGGCCACCCATCTTCAGTTAGCCAATTGGAAGAGCCAACTTAATAGAAAAAGAAAGGAAGGAAGGAGGGAGGGAGGGAGGGAGGGAGGGAGGGAGGGAGGGAGGAGAAGAAAAAGAAAGGAAGGAAGAAGGAAGGAAGGAAGGAAGGAAGGAAGGAAGGAAGGAAGGAAGGAAGGAAGGAAGGAAGGAAGGAAGGAAGAAAGGAAGGAAGGAAGAAAGAAGGAAGAAACAATTCCCCCAAACCAGAGATTTATTCGGTGGCCTCATTAGGAAAAGGAATAAAAAGAGGCGCGACCTATCCAAGTCCACCCCTCTTGCAAAATGATTAACCCAGCTGGGCTTGTTGACTGTTACACGCTTTCATGGAGGTTGCGGGGGGGGGGGGGGGGGGGGGGGGGTCATAGGACCCTCATCTGAATATCCTGCAGCTCCAACCCTGCCCTAACTGCACATGGATTCTGGAAGGGGCCAGGGTAGATAGGGCCTGTAAGACTAGGGAGACTGCTCCATCTACACAGCTACAGGGAAGCCTTCATCCCTGCTGGGGATGCTGGGAATGCAACCTTTTAGGGGAGCACTCGCACCCCTGTAGGTACCTAATCAACTAGGTTCTGTAAGGAAGTCCAATAAACTCACTGGTTTCCCGGAGTGAACTTTGGTAGAATCAATTGCTCCTTGGTTTGTCATTGGGATCTCAGGAGGAGGGTAGATGTTGTTTATGTCTCCCCCTGGGAAGAAATTTTTCCAGAAATTAACACCAATTTTTGGGCGTGCTGGAGTGCAAATTAACTTGGTTTTTTGTTTGTTTAAGATTTATTTATTTATTATGTATACAGTGTTCTGTCTGCATGTATGCCTGCAAGCCAGAAGAGGGCACCAGATCTCATTACAGATGGTTGTGAACCACCATGTGGTTGCTGGGAATTGAACTCAGGACCTCCAGAAGAGCAGTCAGTGCTCTTAACCTCTGAGCAATCTCTCCAGCAACACAAATTAACCTTAAATAATGACTACAGATATGCACATGTAAGCTGTCCGTGTCACGCCAACCCACACTCACCATTGACCCGTCCATATATGGGCTTCAGTCTCATCCTGTAAATTGTTAGAACTACTGTAATCTCTCTGTTATTATTATTTATTGTTGTTGCTATTATTGTTATTATTCATTTGGGGTTTTTTTCGAGACAGGGTCACCATCAGGCCATGTCACTGCTGACCGAGCCAGTCAGGTTGGGGTGGGTTTACCCAGGTTGCCTGCAAGGAGAGGCAAGCAGAGGCTGGGCAGAACAGCTGGGTGCCCCTGGCAGGACAGAGCCCAGTCAAGCCAGTTACAGCTGGTCACAGCAGATCTGGGACCCACAAGCTTCCAGGGTCCTCTAACAAACACCAATTTAAAGAAAGAAAGTGGATGCATGAATGAGAAAACAGGGATTCACCTCTGTAGCTCCAGAGTCCCTCCGCTGGAGGAGCCTGGTCGAGGCTGCACACTGGATTGCGCCGAGGTCTTCTGTCCTTAATTTGGGGAGGAAACACTGCTTTTGATGATGTCAACTGGTGTGCACCACCCACCCACCCGCGCCCCAACACCCGCTATATGAGCTTTTTCTGAGCGTGAGTGTGGCACCTTGTGAGAGACTGAGCGATTGAGATTGTTTATTTACCTGGATTGAACTGTGCCCGAAGCTACACCATAGAATTTTCAGTTGTGTGCATCTGTCCACTTCTTATTTCCACCTGAGCCTCTTGGAGGTGTATTCCATCATTTTTTGGGTTGTGTTTTCATCATTTAGAACAAAGAGAAAGAGTGAGCCCCCTTTATTTAACAATTACTCAGGAAGCCCCTATCTGTGCCTTCTCCTTCCCAGGAAATCCCCCCCCCCCATCCTATTTGGGGCTGGAGTTCCACTCAGTCAGCAGAGTGAAAAGTATTGATTTCAGGAACCAGGAAGAAAAACACGCCCTGTGTTTACACACCCTTCTCAGACCAGTTCCTCATGTGACCCTGCTTTGCTTACTAACCCGAATGTGACCCTTAAAGGAAAAGGGACTTTTTAAAAGCTCGCAGATTTATGTTTAAGGACAGAGCTGGAACAGCGGAGGTCACGTGGAGAAGGTAACCTTGGAGAGGCCTGACCGGAGGTGTGGGGACCCTGGACAGGAGGGCCATCTGAGGTGAGGAGAGGGGAAGGGGCTGGGCTGCCCCCAGGCATCGCTTAGGGGCCCCAGCAGGTTTTCAGGGGACTGTAAGAGGAGCCCTGAACTAGTACATACTCTTGTGTGCTTGATTCTCTGTATGGTCTGGAGCCTGAATGTGGGACACAGCCACAGGTTTAAGTCATATTTTCAAAGGAACCCATATCTCCAAACGCTAAGACTGATACTACTGAAAGTCTTGACGGACCCCGTCCCCGGTGCCCTCCCTTGGAGCCCTGTCCCATGCAGCTCTGCCATGCATACAGTTAAACTGCCCCAGCCTCCTGCTCAGCCACTGCTTCCTCTAATGTAGCCATTCCCCATCTGGGTCCGGGTTCAGACTCCCCTAGTGCCACACAGCCATCCCAGGTCCCCAACCACCACCGCTGCCCCCACTGCTTCCTCTCATACTCCGAGTCCAAGCATCTGCTTTATATTTGGACTTATTTCCTCTCTTCCCCAGTCAGGGGCAAGGTCCATGGGAGACAGACTGTGGCTAACTCGTTCGATGTTTAGTTCCTAGCACCTAGAATAGACTCTGAGATGTACTAGACACTTAGTAATTAATGGGGTGGATGGAAGGATAGCTGCAGGCATGAGTGGGTGGTTTGCTGCATTGGATATAGGTACATGAGTGGATGGATGGATGGATGGATGGATGGATGGATGGATGGGTGGGTGGATGGGTGGGTGGATGGATGGATGGATGGATGGATGGATGGATGGATGGATGGGTAGATGGATGGATGGGTGGGTGGATGGGTGGATAGTTGTATGGATGGGTGGGTGGATGGATGGATGGATGGATAGTTGTATGGATGGGTGGGTGGATGGATGGATGGATGGATGGATGGATGGATGGATGGATGGGTGGATGGATGGATGGGTGGGTGGGTGGATGGATGGGTGGATGGATGGATAGTTGTATGGATGGGTGAGTGGATGGATAGATGGATGGATGGATGGATGGATGGATGGGTAGATGGATGGATGGGTGGGTGGATGGATGGATGGATGGATGGATGGATGGATGGGTGGGTGGGTGGATGGATGGGTAGATGGATGGATGGGTGGGTGGGTGGATGGATGGATGGATGGGTGGATAGTTGTATGGATGGGTGGGGTGGGGTGGATGGATGGATGGATGGATGGATGGATGGATGGATGGGTGGGTGGATGGATGGATGGATAGTTGTATGGATGGGTGGGTGGATGGATGGATGGATGGATAGATGGGTAGATGGATGGATGGATGGGTGGGTGGGTGGATGGATGGATGGATGGATGGATGGATGGATGGATGGGTAGATGGATGGATGGGTGGGTGGGTGGATGGATGGATGGATGGATAGTTGTATGGATGGGTGGGTGGATGGATGGATGGATGGATGGATGGATGGATGGATAGATGGGTAGATGGATGGATGGATGGATGGATGTGGATGGATGGATGGATGGATGGGTAGATGGATGGATGGGTGGGTGGGTGGATGGATGGATGGATGGATGGGTGGATAGTTGTATGGATGGGTGGGTGGATAGTTGTATGGATGGGTGGGTGGATGGATGGATGGATAGTTGTATGGATGGGTGGGTGGATGGATGGATGGATGGATGGATGGATGGATGGATGGATAGATGGGTAGATGGATGGATGGATGGGTGGATGGATGGATGGATGGATGGATGGATGGATGGGTAGATGGATGGATGGGTGGGTGGGTGGATGGATGGGTGGATGGGTGGATAGTTGTATGGATGGGTGGGTGGATAGTTGTATGGATGGGTGGGTGGATGGATGGATGGATGGATGGATGGATGGATGGATGAGTGGATGGATGGATGGATAGTTGTATGGATGGGTAAGTGGATGGATGGATGGATGAATGGATGGATATAGAAGCCATAGTATTATGTCTTATGGCCCTATCTTGCTTACATGACCCTAAGCTCCTTGAAGAAACAGATTATGTCATCTTCCCCACTGTGTTGTATTGAGGTTGGTTGCAGGGCAGGGTCCTTCCAAGTACAGAGAAGAATATGACTTAGCTTCACAAAGGAAGTCCCCGGCTGCCACCTCTATGCCCCTCTTCTCTTCTGAGATTGTTGGGGACAGACCTTGTCTCTTGAATCACCTTTGTGTCCTGGTTGGAGCTGGTGGGACAGTGGCCGACGCCCTAACTGTGGCAAAATCTGGAGGCCACCGGGATGCCCACGTCTGATTTAAATCCTGAGTGTCTCCAAGAACTTTGAGATGAAAGGAGAAGCCCTGCTCTCTGAGTTGGAGTCTGAGCCTCAGCTTTGCCATCACGTGTGGGTGGAATAGCTTCACTCACTGGTTGCTAGCCCGGGAATCCTTCAGCTCTAGGGGCCAGCAGGATGACTCAGCGACTAAAGGTGCTTATGGGCAAAAGCTGTTAACCTGAGCTTGATCGCAGGGACTCACACAGTGTGAGGAGGAAATGATCTCCCTTAAGTTGTTCTCTGACCTCCACGTGTACACTGACACCCACTCCCCATATGCACAATCTTTTTTTAAAAAATGAAATTGAAAAGTCAGATCTAGACAAAGGAGAAAGCGTCCACTCGGTCTCATTTGGGCTCCCTGTAGGTGGACACCGGTAACTGGAGCCTGGTGGAATGTGCTTTGGGGTTGTAGAGCTTCACTTAGCTTTCTGGGCACCTGTTCAGTGGCTGTGATTTTTTCCAAGGTGACACTGAGGCTTATCGAGTCTTTTCAAGGACCCAGAAACACCAGAACACCCTGGGACGGTGGAAGACCGGGCTGCCGGGCTCCACTCCCCAGTCTCTTGGCCTGAAATTACACCCCTGAGACCAGCTGACCCATGGGAGGTGTGGGGAAAAATAAATCCTTTGTCACCCAAGGGATGCCTGACTCCTCAGGTGCTGACTAGCAGCCTCAGAGAGATTCCTAGCCCAGAGTGAAAAGCTCTCACATCTTGACTGTGCCCTTCTACCCAGGCCGATCTCTCCCCATCCCTACAGACGTCTCCCTTCCACTGGCCAGGATCGAGACACACTGCCAAGCCCAGACACCCAGCTCGTCTGTACTGCACACGCTGGGATCTGTGTGATTCTTATACACATGCAGAAACTAGTATGACCTGTAGCTGTGGCCATCTTGGCCCGGATCTCAGGCTAGAGGCTAGGATTCCCTGTCACGTTTAAGCAGTCCTGGGCTCTGAGAACCCCCAAGTTCTACAGCTGCATCCCAGGCCATTTGCCGTTGGTGGGGACCCACTTTCTGATTTATGCCTGAGAGAGCTTGAACAGGCTCCGCCACCAGCACCAGCACCAGCACCAGGGTGAGACTCCTTCCAGCCTGGACCGGAAGACATCCTTTGTTACTTAGGTAAGGCGCTACTTTCAGCCCCCTTGCTTTTTATTGTTATTGTTGTTTTCAATTTAATCTCACTTTTCTTTAGAAAACAGGTCTTGATTGGGAGGTACCCCTCAAAGCTCCCCTGCTGGAAACTTCAAAATCCTGTGTCGATGGTGTCTGGGGGTGAGGCCATGGGGAGGTCAAAATGGGCTAGTGAGGTCAGGAGGGTGGGGCCCCAGCATGATTAGTTAGTGGATCCGTAAGAGGAGGAAGAGAGGGGAAGCCCCCACTCCCCAAAAAAACCATGTAAAACAGCCAGGTGTTGCTGAGTGTGGGCACATGCCTTTGATCCCAGGAGAGGCAGAGGCAGCCCCATTACTGAGTTGAGGCCAGCTCCATTTGGATATGGAGTCCGGGACAACCAGACCCTGTCTCAAAAACCAAACAGACAAAAGCCGGGTGTAGCGAGTGCATGCTTGTAATCCCAGCACTAGGGAGGCAGGAGTGGGTGGCCCCTGGGGCTGGATGGCCAGCCAGCCTAATGAGCAAGCTCCGGGTCCCAGGGAGAGACCCTGCCTCAAAAACAAAAACGGTGAATACTCCTGAGGAATCACACCTCTGGCCTCTGTATGCATGTGCCTACATGTCCATGCATGCCCACACATACATATACAGGCAGGCACGCACACCATAAAACGGTGAACAAGAAGAAGGAAGAGGAGGAGAGGGGAAGGGGAGGAGAAGGGAGATTCTGGACAGTTTGTCAGACTCTGAGTAGATGCTACACAGTACTCTTGGTCTTCCCAACATCATGAATCAAATGATTTTTTCTTTTTTTTTTTTTATAAATGATGCAGTCTGCAATATGTTATAACAACAGAAAGTGAACTGAGACAATACCAAAATCTATCAGGACTCCAGGGATCATGGGTCCACATTCCCAAATGCTCACAGCAATCCTGCAGGACACTGAACATCTATGTTGTTCCCCCATGGTTCCTAGCATGGAACTAGGCAGGTGTGTGGAGATGGGTTCTTGGCGGCAATAAGAATGAACCCGGGAACAATGATATCCCACGGGACAGTCCACAGACTCCCAAGAACGTCAGTAGCAAATGCCTCCTGAACCAGCTGCGGAACCCCCCACCAGATCCTAGTCTACCATGAACAATGGACAAGTCCCAGGCCCTCCATGGAGAGGAGTTAGCTGGTGGGTGGAACAGGAACCCAGCCTGGGGGTATGGGGCTTCAGGGATGCCACGCTGCTGGACAGGGCTGTCCTTTTGGACAAGGGAGACTTGAATTTTCTTGTTGTGGTCAACTACCTGACTAGATGCAACTTGGAGAACAGGTTTATTCTGGTTCACAGTCTGAGGGTGCAGTGTCCATGGAGGAGGAGGAGGCAGGAGGGGCAGCCGCTACATCTGCAGTAGGAAGCCGGCGAAGGATGCTGCTTAGATCACTTTCTCTCCTTCGTTTGTTCGTTCATTCGTTCCTCCCTCTCTCTCTCCCTCCCTCCCTTCCTCCCCTCCCCTCCCCTTCTCTCTCTCTCTCTCTCTCTCTCTCTCTCTCTCTCTCTTTTCTGTTTGTTTTTGAGACAGGGTTTCTCTGTGTAGCCCTGGTTGTCCTTGATCTTGCTCTATAGATCCGGCTGGCCTCAAACTCAGAGATCTGCCTGCTTCTGCCTCCCAAGTGCCGGGGTTGAAGGTGTGTCTGCACCACCACTGCCCGGCTTCACTTTCTCCTTTTTATTCAGCCTAGGCCCCCAGCTTCACGCCACCCACGTTCAGGATGGGCTTTCCTAATCTAGATGACCTCTCACGGAGGCTTGCTGGTTGTAGATCTTGTCAAATTGACAGTCGGGATTAACCGTCACAGGAGACGGAAAAAGGCATGAGTGTGTGTGTGTGTGTGTGTGTGTGTGTGTGTGTGTGTGTGTGTGTGTGTGTGTGTGTGTGTGTGTGTGTGTGTGCAAATGAACGGGGACTGGTGTGTCCCCGGGCTGGGCCACCTCATTGTCCCCTCTTCACCTCTCACCTTATCTTGACCCCTAGATCAGCCACATCCCTGATGGAGGTCGGCGTGTGGGCTGCCCTAGGACTCTCCCTCACAGGCATGTCCGGCCTCAGCCTGGTCTCCCCTGTCTGGTTCCAGAGCCCTTCCTTCTCCTATGGTGTCTTTACATACTGCTCCTGGCCACAGGGTGACCACTGGAACCAGAGCTGTGTGACCTTTGGGTCCCCAAAGGACATGCCTGGCTTGGCCTGGAAGGTGAGACACAGCTCTCGCAGGGCTGCTGGCTCCTGAGGAGTGGGCTCCGAGGGTCCTTAGCTTACCACCGGCTGTCCCAGTGTATGAGCGAGCACACAGGTTCTTAAGCCCAGAAACTATCAGAAACACCCAAAGAACTTCGCATAGGTTTCTGGGCTACACCTCTGAGCTTTGGGCTCTGCAGGCATCAAGTAGGGTGTGACTCTGTCTAGAGGTAGCTCTTAGCCCCCAAGAACCTTTGTGCAAGCCAGGAAAAATCACCTTATTCAAGACACCATACTGCCACCTGCTAGGAAATCGCTGTCATCAATAAGCAAATCTGTGGTGGCTCTGCAATATACAACCTGCACACCCCGACATGACTCTAAGCACTGTGGGGTTTACCAAATGAAAGATGAGGTGTTCAGGTCGTTATGGTTACACATGTCATGGCAATCAACAGTGGGGAGGGTGATGAGCAGGTACTTAATCCAGCACCTAGGAGGAATATTATACAGCCTTCAAAACTGATTGCAAAGCTGACATTGCAGATTAGGGGCTCCTCCTGGCAATCCTAGCAAGTGCTTAATAACGGCAGGATGTAGTGGTTCATTGACCTGGATTCTGCTTCTGTTTATTGGATTAGCTGTGTGTCTTAAGGCAAAGGGCTTACAATCTCTGTTTATTTATAGGGAAAATGGGGTTATAATAACACATAGCTGTTGGGATCATTTCAGGGACTCACTGGGCAATAGGCGGAGTAATTGCCATGTGCCCCATCCCACCTCTCTCTTCTGTCGCCTGAAGGTCTCGGCTGCAATGCTCCTGGGAGGCTGGGTCCTGCTGGCCATTAGCGCTCTTCTCCTCCTGGCCTGGGCACTGGCCCCAAGAAGGTTGTATCCCAGGAGGGGCCCTGGTCCAACACCCATGGTGCAGGCAGCAGCAGGTAGACTCCCCCACACAGTGCTGAGATCTTGGAGGTGAACCCCGAGATTGTCAACTACCCCTGTCCTTCATCAATTCAGGACTTGGGGATAGGAGGACACACAATGATGAAGCTGCCCCCACCTGGCCTTAGCTGATCTAGTCCTGTCTACTCCTGTGTTTCTCTTTGGTCCATCCATTCTGTACCTTGTTTACCAGAGCTACCACTTCGCGGGTGGATATGCTGTGCACCACCCAAGGTTGCCCAATCAAGAGCTGAGAAGGCGCTGGGGTCTAGTCCTCGCTTCCCTTCTGCTTCAGTGGAGAAGGGTCGCTCTTCTCTAGTTCACTGGGACCCTCTGGGTGGGGTGGCCTGAGCCCCACGGTGCCTCTCATCTAATTCACCCTCTACCCCTCCCACCCAAGCCAGAATAACAAGGCCCCACAGGCTCAGGCTCCCACTTCCTCTCCTGCCCTGGCATACGTGTCCTTCCCCTGCCCCTCCATGTCCTTCCCCTGCCCCTCCGTGTCCTTCCCCTGCCCCTCCAGCCTCACAGACAGGCCCAGCTGAGAGAAACCAGACCCAACCAGCTGACTGGCTTATCCACCTTCCAAGGGCTTCCCATGGCAGGCGGAGGGAAACCCAAGTCTCTCTCTCCTGCCTCAGCCCTCCCGGGCCTGGCCTCACCTTTCCAGCTGCCAGCTTCTCTCAGATGCTGTAATCCCACACTCATGCCGCAGTCCCCTCCCCTCTCTGCAGGAATCTGCTTGGACCTTACTTCCGAGCGGGGAGCTGCTCTCTTCTTCTCAGTGGGACCCCCCGCCAGCTGTCTGTTCATTTTATTTCTAGCCTTACTCTCCCCACGGGAGTTCCTTTTGCCTTTATTTTGTAATGGATTCTTGGTTTTTAGAGTCTGTGGGAAGAATACACCTTGATACATAGCAATTTGACACCCCAGAATTCTACTCTGATGCACAGGGTGGGGAGTGAGGGTGGGGGGGGGGGGGGTGGGGGGGTGACAAACTGAGCAGAAACAAAGTATCACTCTCTGATAGAGCTCTTTCCTGGGGGTCGATTTTCACTTGAACATTTGCAAAGCACAACACGGAAACCCTGAAACACAATTTCCTGTGTGCATGGTGCTAGGGAGGGAACCTAGGACCTTGGGCATGATGTGTGTGGGCCTCAGTCTCTAGAGTGGGTGGATGGAGAGATGGGTCGATGGATGGATGCACAGAAAGATGGATAGATGGGTAGGTGAGCAGGAAGGTGGGTAGATGAATAGATGGTTAGATGGGTGGGTAGGTGGTTGGAAGGATGGATGCATTGATAGTTGGATGGATTGGATGGATGGATGGATGGATGGATGGATGGATGGATGGATGGATGGATGGATGGATGGATGGATGGGTGAGTAGATGGATGTGTGGGTGGGTAGATGGATGGGTAGATAGATGGGTGGGAGGGTGGGAAGGTGGGTGGATGGGTGGATGGATGGGTGGGTGGATGGATGGGTGGGTGGATGGATGGATAGATGGATAATGGATGGATGAGTGGGTGGATAGGTGGATGGGTGGGTGGGTAGGTGCATGGAAGGATGGATGAATTGATAGTTGGATGGACTGGTGGATAGATGGATGGATATGTAGTGGTAAGGAGTGGCAGGGTGTGGGGTGAGTCCTGGAATGATAAGTCATCCCAGAAGCCTTTGCCCAAACACTGACTTTCCTTTTCTGCTGCCCCCAGCGGTCTCCACCCTTGTAGGTCTGCTGGTTTTTCCAGCCACTCTGGCTTCCCCATTAGCCAAAGAAGTCTGTGAAGGCTCCTGCACGTACTACAGCGGAACATGCCAGCTGAGCTGGGGCTACGCCACTGCCATCTTCAACGCGGTCCTGACCAGCCTGCTTGTTGTCATCAGATGGCCTCGAATGACCTCCATCCAGAGGACAGCCACCCCTCCTCTAGTGACACTCGGGGAATCACTCTCATGTCAGGATAAGTAAAGGAGCGTCACTCAGGGAAAGCGAAAGACAAACAAGAACCATCTACTCTACAGTCGTATACAATTGTTACATCCTCAGGTTCAAATCCCACCTCCTCTGCTTCCATGCTGTGTGACCTCAGGCAAATCACTTTCCCTTTCTGGACTCATTTATTCTTTGGTAAATTGGAGGTTGGCCTAACACCTACTTAATGGAGTTGTTACGGAGGACTTTGATTTGCCACATGTAAATGGAGCATGCCTGGCACAGAGAACCCAGCAAACAAGTGCTGTCACCATGTCCCCAGCTCACAGAGCTAAGGGGACTAGGGTGAGAATTAAGTGTATGGATAGAAAGTGCACAGAGCGACCCTGAAAAGATGGCCGTCTAATCCAAGACGCTTTTTTTGTTTATTTGTTGTTTTGAGACAGGGTCTCATGATGTAGCTCTGATTGTCCTGGAACTCTCTATGTAGACCAGGCTGGCCTCAAACTCACAGAGATCTATCTACCTCTGCCTCCCGAGTGCTGGGATCAAAGGTGTGCACACCACACCCATCTAATCTGACACCCTCTTCGTGGGTGAATACTTGTTTTCTCTCATCCCTTATAATCCCTCCTTGCTTGAGGAGCTTGAGCATCTTTATTTCCCAGGAGCTATTTAGTGAATCTGTTGTGTACAGGTACAGGATGCTGCTCCCGGCCGAGTGGGGCTCAGAATCCATCCTGCCCTCCACATGAGTAGAACACTGATGAGGAAACCCTACTGTTTCTGGGAGCTCAGAGGCCTTCCATCTATTTCTGATGTCTGCCTGTCTGTCTGTCTCTAGATTTTTTTTTTTAAAGATTTATTTATTTATTATGTATAGTGTTCTGTCTGCATGTTTGCCTGCATGCCAGAGGAGGGCGCCAGATCTCATTACAGATGGTTGTGAGCCACCATGTGGGTGCTGGGAATTGAACTCAGAACCCCTGGAAGAGCTGCCAGTGCTCTTAACTGAGCCATCTCTCCAGCCCTGTCTCTAGACTTCTTGTCTGTGATGTTTTATGTTGATTGTCCAGTTGACAGGACCAGGAATCACCTCAGAAAGCAGCCTCAGGGATGCCAGTGAGAGACTTTGATAATTAGGTTGACTGGGCTGAAAAGATGAGCTTAAATGCACAGCACTATCCCGGGGGTTAAGTTTCCGAACTGCGCAAGAGTGAGAAGGTGAACTGAGCACCGACATTTATCTCCCTCTGCTTCCTGACTGCATGCAGAGTGACTAGCAGCTTCTCACTCTGGTCGCCATACCTCCCCGCCACGATGGGCGCTGTGGACCAGAGTAAACTGTTGTAGAATAGTATTATAAGGTGTGTTACTTTTGTTTATGTTGCATTTGTTTAACTCTGTGAAGCTGTGCTACTGTGCCTGTCTAAAACACTTGATGGTCTAAGAAAGAGCTGAATGGCCAATAGCAAGGCAGGAGAAAGGATAGGTGGGGCTGGCAGGCAGAGAGAAGACACAGAAGGAGAGATCTGGGAGGAAAAAAAAAAAAGAAGTAGCCAGAGAAGGAGGAGGACATCAGGGGCCAGCCACCCAGCTATATAGCAAGCCATGGAGTAAGAAATAACAAAAGGTATACAGAAATAGAAAATGGTAAAAGCCCAAAGGAAAAAGCTAGATGGGATTAATTTAAAGTTAAGAAAAGCTGGGTTGAGGATTTAGCTCAGTGGTAGAGTGCTTGCCTAGCAAGCACAAGGCCCTGGGTTTGGTCCTCAGCTCCGGAAAAAGCAAAAGTTAAGAAAAGCTGGTAAGAAAACACCCTAACTGTCGTGGTAGAACTCTCATCCAATGACTGACGGAAGCGGATGCAGAGATCCATGGCCAGGTCCCAGGTGGAGCTCTGGGAGTCCAATCGGTGAGATGGAGGAGGGATTGTATGAGCGAGAATTGTTGAGACCATGATTGGAAAAAGCACAGGGACAAATAGCCAAACTAGTGGAAACACATGAACTATGAACCAATAGCTGAGGAGTCCCCAACGGGATCAGGCCCTCTGGATAAGTGAGACAGTCGATTAGCTTGAACTGTTTGGGAGACACCCAGGCAGTGGGACCCGAACCTGTCCTTGGTGCATGAGCTGGCTGTTTGGAGCCTGGGGCTTATGCAGGGGACACTTTGCTCAGCCTGGGTGAAGGGAGGAGGGGAGTGGACCTGCCTGGACTGAATCTACCCAGCTGAGCTGAATCCCCAGGGGAGTCCTTGCCCTGGAGGAAATGGGAATGGGGGGTGGGTGGGGAGGCAGGCGGGAGGAGGGAGGACAGGGGCATCTTGTGGCTGATATGTAAAATTAAATCAAATTATAAAATAAAAAAACAAAAGCTAGCAAGAAACAAGCCAAGCTAAGACAGACATTTATAGTTAAGAATAAGCCTCCATGTGTGTATTTATTTGGGAGCTGGGTGATGGCCCCCCAAAAAAGAGTAAAACTAACCAACAATTAAACCCCCTGAGACCACTAATCTGTCATCCACTTGACAGGCTCTAGAATCACCTCTGGACAGACCTCTGGACAGGCCTGTGGGAGACTGCCTTGTCTGCAGAAAATGAGGAGGGACAAGCTGCCCACACTGGTTGGCACCATTCCCTGGGCTGGGATCCTGCAGTGTGTAAAAAGGAGAGAGGGGGCTGAGCACCAGCATTCTTTGCTCTCTTTTCTTTGCTGGGGATATGGTGTGAACCTTAGTTTTCAGGTCAGCAGTGCACAAGCCCTGCTGGGATGATCTTTGCAAATGGACACAGCTGACCTGATGAAGATGGTGGTGGATGGCTTGGAGGGTCGTCCTGTTCAGCAGCAGTAGAGCTGGGGTTCGAAGTCTCCAGAGGGTAGACAGGGACAGACGATCCCAGTTCAGTTGGCATTATGAGAAAGTCACCCCTATTTCCAACCCTCTTTTACATCTTGGAACATGATCCTCATTGGACTTGAGTGTATCTTCAACGCTTCTCACATCCTTTCTCTCCCCCCACCCCTCCCCCCCCCGCCCGTATGTGTGTGTGTGTGTGTGTGTGTGTGTGTGTGTGTGTGTGTATGTGTGTGTGTGTGTGTGTGTGTGTGTGTGTGTGTGTTCTAGTGTGGAGCACACACGTGTGAGGCCAGAAGTCAGCCTGGAGTGCTGTTCCTTGGGTACCATCTGACAGGTCCGAAGGAAACCCCAAGTCCCTGAACTCCAAAGGGAAGTCCAAATATCCAGAAACGAGCTCATCCTGGGCTACAGGAGGCTTCCTGGTGGTTAGGTCAAAGCCAGAATTCCTTAGGAACCCGTGAAGCTGGTTCCCCTTTACTAAAACATGTCATTGCCCTTACCTCTGACAAAAGAGACATATGGCTCTCCAGTTAGTGGATTATTAACCGTAGCACCTATCGGCACAGTCAAGGTCTGTGCCAGCCTCCAGGCTCCCTCAGTCCATACTCACAGGCACTTGTTATATATTTCAAAGCTCCTACAACAGTCTCCTGGCCCTTCCCTCCCCTGGCTACTCACCCTTCTCATAGCGTAGCTATTCTAACTACCCACTGTGCTCCTGCTAATCTGTGTTTTCTCTGTCCTCTACCCCTGTTATTTCCCATCTCTTGCAGACAGCCCCAGCCATGTCCAGTTGGTTGGCTATGTTCAGCCTACTTCTTCCTCTGCTCTGGGCTCTTCCTGATGCCTCTGACTGATCTCTCCCTCACATCTAACAACACACCCTTCCCATACCATGGAGTGGTCACATAGTCAGTTTACACACCATCCACCTGTTTTGAGACAGTGAATCTCAATGGCAGGCAGGGCTGGTTGGCCAGGGAGCCACTGGATTCCTCCATCTCCCATTTCTCCAGCACTGGCATTCCAGATGTGTAGTGCCACACCTAGCTTTTTTTTTTTAAGGTATTTTTTTTTCAAAGATTTATTTATTATGTATATAGTGTTCTGTCTGTGTGTTTGCTTGCACGCCAGAAGAGGGCGCCAGATCTCATTACAGATGGCTGTGAGCCACCATGTGGTTGCTGAGAATTGAACTCAGGACCTCTGGAAGGGCAGTTGGTGCTCTTAACCTCTGAGCCATCTCTCCAGCCCCCACACCTAGCATTTTTACATGGGTCCTGGAGACCAAACTCAGGTCCTTGGGTTATTTAGTAAGCATTTAGCTCACTAAGCTGCCCACAGCTGGCCTCTCTTCCTGGATGTCCTAGTTTGAATTTTAAATGCTGCCAGCTCAGTGTGAGGAGGAGGTGATGAATCCTTAAAGAGACAGGTTCAAGAGGGAGGTGTTTAGATCACTGGGGGGCATGTCCTTGAGGGTAACTGTGGGAGCCAGTCCTGTGGCTAGGGGGTGAGTGACTTTGCTTTACAAAGGAAGGGGCAGAGGGCTCTGGGCTCAAAGTCTCTGCTGAGAGAGAGTATTTCAAATAACCATTCTCACAGTTTTCTGCTGCCTGTGCCAAAAGTTCTGGCTTCCTCTTTGTGGGTTTTAAAAGTGAGTTGGTGTAAGGACACTGTGCCTTGGGTGGTATGTAGGACATTGTGCCTTGGGTGGTATGTAGGACATTGTGCCTCTGGAGGGGTGCAGGGCACTGTGCCTCTGGAGGTGTGCAGAATCACGCCCAGTGAGGGACTTGGACATGAGGGATGACACCGTAGGTTCGGGATCAGGGAGAACCTCCTTGGTCATCTGACTGGAGAAGAGTGTCTGCCAAGGTCAGAGATGGACAGCACCCCCTCCCAGTGCCCTTCTTTGGCCATCCCTCCTTCTACTGGGACCTCCCCTGGGAGAGGACAGGGAGGAAAGGTAACTGGTGCCACCATGCTGACATGAGAAGGTGAGGGCCTCCCAGATGAGATAGTGCCTGCCTATAATCACAGCACTTAGCGGGAATCAGAAGTTCAAACCCAGCCTCAGCCAGTCTCTGCTGGAAAGGAAGGCCAAGGCTAGCCTGGGCTATATGAAACCTTGTCCACGCTCTCACACCCCATAAATGCTGTGTGGAGTGGCACATGCCATTAATCCCAGTACTTGGGAAGCAAAGGCAAAGGAATCTCTTGTGTTCAAGGTCAGTGTGCTCTAGATAACAAGTTCCAGGCCTGCTAGGGCTACACAGTGAGACCTTGTCAAAACAAAAACAAAACAACAAAGAAACAGGAAAATAACCAGACCCACACACTTAAGTTTTTCACTCAGCTATATTTGCTCTGAATAGAGTCACCTCTTCAGTAAACACTTACAAGACACTTCGGCAACACTAAAAAGAACTCCTTGGGCAGGGGGACACTCCCCCAAGGCCCGACTCCAGGAGAAAACACGACACACAGACATCAGCTGGTAAGTGGAATAAATACGAGGCACTCAGAACCACAAGCACACGTGCTCGGGAGGCACGATGGGGGTCGGAGGGAGATCTTGTGCTAGACTCCACACTGGCCAGTTACAAAAATAAATAAGGGTCAGGAGGTCTGGACCCGGCTGTGCTAAAATATTACCCTTGGTGCCAGCAGCCCTGTGGCAAAATCAACTTTTATGGGACGACCCTTTCTCCTCCCATCGTGGGAAGCTGGGGGTCTGGCTGGGAGGTGACTGTTGTCACCGGGTGGCCTCCCTTCCTGCTGCCCTGGGCACAAGTGGGCTGTCCATTCAGGGCTCTCTCTGTCCACCCTACCCGCTGGGTGGAGGGCAAAGATTTTGACTCAGAAGGGCTGATGAGAGAGGACATCACAAGCCTGCAGAGGGGCTCAAGGCATCCCCTGGAGATGTTTCAAACCACTCATATCTCCTCCCTATGAACTCTTACTTGCTCTTCCTTGATTGCCCCAGAGGCTGTATGTAGGTCCTGGGGATGAGATTCCGTTATGACTCCTGACTTCTGCTGGACCCCAGACCTCTCTACTGAGGGACAGTGAGCAGGTCCAAAAGCTCATTCGGGGTCAGTGTGTGGATCAGTGGGTCTTGGTATGAAGGTGTAGAGGAACCATTCTCAGACCCACCCCTGGTCCCAGCTCACCATCACGGAACACAGACCAATCCCACCACGGGCTAACCCCTGGCTCATTCCTCCTCTGTCCCGAGAGAACAAAGTGCTTAGAGAAGACTAGTGTACCTGAGCAGGGCTTCCACAAACACACACATCTGCAGACTTCCACAAACACACACATCTGCAGGTTTCCGGGCCCAGGCCCACAGGTGATGGCTGTGAGGTCTCCCTTAGGGAAGGGTAGTAAGGGTCGGGCTCTCAGGAGTTCCTACCTCCCGCCTTGGATCTCCAGGGCACTCACAGGATGCCTTCCTAAAAAAAGAGTCTCCTGGCAGTGGGCAGAGAGAAGTCAGAAAACACATGGAGTGAGATCTGACTCCAGCAGGGCTGTAGGAAGCTGTGTGCTTCTGACAGGGCCATGGAACAGACCTCAGCGTGAAGAGAACGGACAGGGATAGCTGGTAGCCCCTCCCCCAGTGGTTCTCTGGTGGGGCACATCTTCTGTGCAGGGACATTTGGGTCACCTTGGGAGATGATACAGGTGATATACGGTGGTTTGAAGTCAGAGATGATGCTCAAAGACATTCAAACGTGAGTAACGCCTAAGGGGACCCTTGCTCCAAGTTAGCCTGGCAGGAATGTTCTGGAACACCTCCAGAGGCGCTTCCTTGCCAGGTGCAGAGGAAGCCCCAGAGGTCTCCTATACAGATGAGGAAGGAACGGGACAGAAGAGGGACAACAGGCCCAGAGACCACTTGTACTTACTCACAACCCCATCTCCCAAGAGGGGGAAATCCCAGTCTTGGGCAATCTTTGGTCAAACAGGAAAACGTAAGGCTGAGCAGGGCTCTTCTCTACCCCACTGCCCAACGGCCAAGGTCAAGAGTCTGGCTCTCTGTACAGAAGTCCGCACTGGTCCACAGACACAGGACCTTGTTGTGCTGGGCTGCAGGAGGGAAGGGATGGGCGACAGCAGGGATGCCTGGCTGCTGCGGCCCTCACTTGTTCTCGATCAGAATCTGCACTTTGTGCACGAGGTCCCGGGCCAGCTGCAGGATCTGCTTTGCATTGTGCCGCTCAGCCATTTCTGCAAGAGAAGACAACACTTGTGAGCGGCCTTGTGGGTCAGTCCCAGCCTGAGATGCCTCTGGCTCCTGGTGTGAACTCTAGGGTGTTTCTACTACACAGATTGACTCTGAAAGGAGGCATGCATCTCCAGCTTCCCCAGCTCTAAAAATGAGGGTTGCAACAGGAAGCCGCTGCATGACATTACCATGGAAACATAAAGACGTGATGTTGGCTCAGAGTGTGCTACGAGAAGGCTGTGTCTTCCACCCTTCCCCAAAGACAGAATGTCTGTGAATACTTCACAAAGTCCGTGTCAGGCCAGGCACAGCAGTGCACACCTGTAATCCCAGCACTGGGGCAGCTGAGACAGGAGGATTGAGAGATGGAGGCCAGCCTGGGATACATAGCAAGACTTTGTCTCAAAAATAAAAGGTAGTATAAAGCCGGTGGTAGATTCTTCAAGATGCTGTGGGGAAGAAGAAAGCCATGGACGGTGGAGATGAGGGGAAGAAACATCAAGAGCCACACAAGATCACACTGAGATCGTCAAAGCTTTGCACACAGCGGGATAACTGGAAGGTTGACTTTATCACGGAGAAATCATTTCAAAAAGAGAGAGAGAGCTAAGACCACAGTTCCTAAAGCAGATGCTGAGGTACCCCTAGGGTTCTTAGTAAACTCAGGGACACTGTGGGCTGTGGAGCATTTGGAGGGGACCTTGGCAACACTCAGCAGCTGTCAGCTCCACACACATTGCTGGGATAAAAAAGCAAGGACTATGTGAAAGTCTCAAGGAAGCAGGAAACGGGGGAGGAGGGGCAGGTGTAACCTCATCATGAGGCGTGCAAAGCCGTGCATGGCCTGATAAGTGTGTATATTCTACAACCAGTGATTGCACTAAGTGAGGGATGAAGGGAAATGGGGTTTCCTTCAGGTCGTTTGTGGCAAATAGTTTCTGAGTGTTGAGCACAGGACAAAGGTGTCACACGATTTGGACCTCACTCCTTACCACTGGGAACTTTGGCTTACATGGGGTGCATATTGCAGAAAAGTTACAGATGCCTTGGACTGAGGAAGTTTGGGAACTTGGGGGTGTTGAGGCAGGAGCATTGGGCTGAGGTGTGGAATGTTTTGGGTGCTCCATCATACTTTCAAACTGAAACGAGCAAGATGTGCAACAAGAAAGGATGCTTAGTAAATGACAGGGTAGTTACTCGGGGTGTATAGTGCAGCCCTGAAAAAGAATCACATGTGGTAATTTTTGGAAAAAGAAGATACAACTGGGTTCTGTGATGGTAACAACGGAAAATAAACAGCCTTGGGAAAGAACGGGTCAATAAGTGGAGGGTTAGGACAGCCCTACATTATTCAGGCTGGCCCTGAATCCACTGTGTAGTTGATGAGGACCTTGAACTTCTGATCAGTTGAAGTTCTGTTTTCAAATTTAATTGAGTTTTTTGAGGATTTCATACATGAGTACTATATTTACATAATTTCTACCTCTTGCTTTCCCCCCACAATTCCTCCTATGAACCCCCCAGTTCCTTTCAATTCATGGCTAAGAATAATTATGGTTACATATGTGTGTGCCTATGTGTGTGCATATAAGTACTTCCTGCTGGGTCCATTTATATCCATATGTGTTTAGGGATGATCATTTGAGATTGGGTAACCTAACAGGGGGGCTCATCCCTGGGGAAGACGGATTCTCTCCCAGCCACCGTTGATTGCCCGTAACTCTTCATCTAGAGGTGGGGGCCTTGTGAGTTTTCACTGGTCCTTGCTGGCTTGTCAACAGGTGCTGTCACAGGTCTTGTGTAGGTGACCAATCCTTTTAGATTTCATGGGTGCAGCTCCCCTATCAGAAGACACAATCTCACAGCAGATATTCTGGTCCTCAGAAATAGCCTTTCACAGAACCTAAAATATCGTCATGATAAAAGTCCTAGAGAGAGCAGGACTCAGGGGACACGTCTCTCCATGATAAAGGCTATACAGGAGAGACCCATGGCCAACATCATCCTAAGAGGAGAAAAACTCAAAGCCACCCCATTGAAATCTGGAAGGAGAGCACTGTCCACTGCTCCTACTCTGTTTCTTCTTCTTCTTCTTCTTCTTCTTCTTCTTCTTCTTCTTCTTCTTCTTCTTCTTCTTTTCTTCTCCTACTCCTTCTCCTTCTCCTCCTCCTCCTTCCTTTTTCTTTTCTTGATTTTTTGAGACAGGGTTTCTCTGTGTAGCTTTGCACCTTTCCTGGAACTCACTCTGTAGCCCAGCTGGCCTCGAACTCACAGAGATCCACCTGCCTCTGCCTCTGCCTCCCAAGTGCTGGGATAAAAGGCATGCGCCATCACCACCCGGCTTCCCCACTCTTTTTCAATATGTACTTTAAGCAATAGCTGGGGCAAGAGTCCAGAGAAGGAAAGTAAATGGATACAAACTAAAGAGGCCAAACTAAGCTAGGCAGTGGTGGTGGCGCACCCCTTGAATCCCAACACTTGGGATATAAAGGCAGGTGGATCTCTGTGAGTTTGAGGCCAGCCTGGTCTACAGAGTGAGTTCCAGGACAGCCAGGGCTACACAGAGAAACCCTGTCTCAAAAAACAAACAAACAAAAAAAGAAGTCAAACTATTCCTATTTGTAGATGAAATGGTACTGTATATAAGAGATGCTAAATATCCTACCACAAAACTTCTAGAAATGATCAACACTTTCAGCAATGTGTCAGGATACCTAATGAACTTACAGCATCAGTAGCCTTCCTATACAACAACAGCAAATACGCTGAAAGAGGTGATGGACACACTCCCCCTGACAACAGCCTCCAAGAAAGTCAAATATCCTCGAATAAACCTAACCGAACAGGTGAAGGACCTCTACAACAGAACTCTTTAAACTTCTGAAGAAAGATTGAGAACGACCCCAGAAAACAGAAAGACTTCCGCCCCCGTGCTCTTGGGTTAGTAGAATCGACACTGTAATAACGACACCTCTATCAAGAGCAATTACAGATTCAGTGAAATGCCAATCCAAATCCTCATCTCATTCTTCACAAAAATAGAAAGAAACATTCTAAAACCCACAAGGAACCACAAAGTCCCTGGATAGCCAAAGCAACCCAGATCAGAACGAACAATGCTGGGGGCATTAACATTCAGGTTTTAGACTATGTTACCAAGCCACAGTAATAAAAACAGTTTTTTTAAAAAAGACATGAAACTAATGGAACAAAACAGAAAACACAGGTATGACTACAAATAACTCCAGCCATGTAATAATTGACAAAGACTCAAAAGCATACACCGGAGAAAAGAGTGTCTTCAGTCCACGTCCCTGGGAGAACTGGGTGTCCATATGCAGAAGAATGAAATAGACCCATATCAACCATCCTGACCAAACCAACTTCAAATGGATCAAAGACCTTGTGCTGGATACTTTTATGTCAACTTGATACAAGCTACAGTCGTCCTCGACTGAGAAAATGCCTCCATAAGACCAGGCTGTAGGCAAGCCTGTAGGGCATTTTCTTAATTAGTGATGGACAGGTGTTTTAGGGTTTCTATTGCTGTGAAGAGACACCATGGCCACAGCAATTCTTATGAAGGAAAACATTCAATTGGGGTGGCAGCTTACAGTTCAGAGGTTCAGTCCATTTTCATCGTGGTGGGCAGCGTGGTGGTGTGAAGGCAGACATGTTGCTGGCTACATTTTGATCAGAAGGCATCAGGAAGTGGATTGTGACACTGGGAGTAGCTGGAGCATAGGAGACCTCAAAGCCCATCCCTACCCCGACATACTTCCCCCAACAAGGCCACACCTCCTCCAACAAAGGTAATCCTAATATTACCACTCCCTTTGGAGGCCATTTTCTTTCAAACCACCACAATGGGGGAGGGCCCAGCCCATTGTGGGTGATTCCAGGTCCTGGGTTCTATGAGAAAACAGGCTGAGCAAGCCAGTGAGCAGCACCCCTCCATGGCCTCTGCATCAGCTCCTGCCTCCAGGTTCCTGCCCTGCTTGAGTTCCTGTCCTGACTTTCTTCAGTGATGAGCACAGTTGTTGCTGCTAGAAATGGAAACAACCAAAACCTTCTGTGCCTGATGACAGAATAATGAAAATAGATATTTCCAATCTTCTGGCCTTTATCTTCAGGGCGGGAATTGCAGGTGTGCATTGCCACACCTGGTTTGTACGGGTGTGGTGGTGCTAGGCTGCACACACACACACACACACACACACACACACACACACACACAGAGTGTGTAATCAGCTGAATCACACCCTCAGCCCAGGGGTTTGTTTGTTTAACAACTGCACGGGATCTCTGGTGGCTTCCTGGTCGGTTTCTGGTGCCCGTGAAACTCACGAAGTGTGTCAATCTTAATTCTTAGTTTTGGTGGTGAACATTCCAGAAACAGAAATGCAGGAAACTAGGAAATGACACTACCACTCGGTTCCATATCTGTAACTTTCCTGGTAAATTAAAAAAAAAAAAAAAAAAAAAAAAAGAAAAGTCCTAATTTAAATTTTTTAGTAGATGACTAAAATCCAAATTACTCCAAAAGAAAAATCTGACTTGAAAGAGATCTAGCAATGTTTCTGAGGTGGGTCACAGGTGGTTTTCTTCTTCTAGAACCTCCTTTAGTCTTTAAGTTTTGGGGTGAGATGTCAGGGATGAAGCCCAGAGCCTAGTGTTTGCCAGTGCTCTATGATGGAGCTGCAAATCAGCCCTAGTTTTCAACATTTAATTACTCTTTAAGTGGCAATAACACCAGCAATTGCCTTGTTTATTGGGCCCCTCATGGGGATAGGTACTTGTGAAGGGCTTTTCCATATCTCGTTATTAATTCTCAGGACTTCCCTTGAGGTAAGAGGTGTTTGCAGCATTTTTCCCCTGAAGAACTGAGGCCCAGAACATGACATCATTTAGACAAGGCCACACCTGGTGGCCCACTGGGACCAAACTCTAAGCACCTTTTCCTTGCCACTCCAAGAGCATCCCTCCACCCGCTTTCCTACCCACGATCTCCTGTGGGGCAGACCATGATATTTCATGGATGAAGTAGATATTCACAGGTAGGGTATTACCTTGTCACTGGGCACAGCTAACTAGTGGCAGAGCCAGATGCTGCCCCCCCCCCCGAACCTCAGCATGGAGAAAAACATCTGGAACATGTTGAGATCCCAGCCGGTCCCTTGATATAGCACTAAGGGGACACAGGACTGGGGAGAGGCTAGTGGGTAAGGGCATTTGCTATGCAAGCAGAGAACATAGGTTCAGGTCCCAACACTCAAGTGTTATGTGCATGCCCTGGTGAGCTGTGGAGGCAGCAGGGTGGAGGCAGGGGAATGATTGGGGCCTGTCAAGCTGCTGGCATCTGGAGCCCCATACCTGGGGAGCCCCACCTCCCAGTTCCGCCCCCAGTCCTGCCCCTTGGTACCATTGAAGAACTTGATGATGTCTGTGAAGTCCATGTTGTTCTCCAGGATGATGTCTCGGTAGACCTCCACCAGGGCCAGCGCGATGAACAGCACATAGTGGGCGGAGGACACGTGCTTAGCTGCCCAGATAGTCTCCCACACGGAGAAAACGTCATCGTAGACCAGCTCTGCGGGACATGACACACATGAGCATAGGATCTGGTCCAGGACAGGGTGCAAGGCCAGTCCTCCATGCACAAGTGTCTCACTTGCCTAGGTGACAGTCCCAGACCAGCCCTGTGCTCATGCAGCAGGCAGACCTCAGGCTGGGACACAGGATACCCAGGTCCTGCCATCTGACCCTCAAAGCCCACGTTTCCCCATCTATGGACTTGGTCTAAGGTGCCTGTGTAAGGAATCTGAGCATGTGTGGGTTTGATTGCCATGGACCTGTCTCTGCCCTGCCCACTACTTCTGTCTTTCCTCTCCTTCAGCAGTGTTTATGTGTGGCTCTTAGTGACTGAGTACATAGGCAGGCTGGCTGCTGCCTCAGGGCGAAGGAAGAGCCATGAAGACAGTGGTTCTCAACCTTCCTAATGCTGCAACCCTCTAGTACAGTTCCTCAGGGTGTGGTGACACCCATCCATAAAACTATTTTAGCTGCTACTACATAACTATAACTTTGCTACTGTTATACGTCGTGATGTAAATACCTGATATACAGGATATATATTGAACATGCAAATTGAAAATAATTAAAGCATAGTGATTAATCACAAAAACAATATGTAATTATATATTGTGAAATATTTATTTCTAACTACAAATATATGAAATTTTATCTTGAAGCACCACGCAGCATGGGTAGCAGTCTTAATGTAACAACAGTAAACTACATTTTGCAACAGTATGCTCAAACAGCCAACATCAGCGCCTGGATTGAGACGGCTTCTCTAGTTCCTAAGCCCATTGGAAATATGTTTTCAGATGGTTTAGGTGACCCCTGTAAAAGGGTCTGTCAACCCCATAGGGGTCACGCCCCACATGTTGAGAACCTCTGCCTTAAGAGCAAGACTACCAGGTCCAATAAGCTGGCATTGGATCCCAATCCTTCACTAATCAGCCAGGGGCTGCAGGCTGGTGCTGTCCTTTTCCAGCTTCTCCACACCTCAACTTTGCATGGGGCCTGCTGGTCACAGTAAAGGACCAGAGATGAGGTGGTCAATGGTACTGCACAGCGTGGGGCAGGTGGTTAACGCCACCACACAGATCAAGTGTTCCCAGCCCCACCCCAGGTTTGCACAATGGCATGCATTCAGAGGTGACATCCCTTCTCTATCCATCGTGAAATACGCTTGAAGTCCCCTCAACTGAAGAGTTCTTGGTCTCTGCTGAGCAGGAAGGCAGTTGGGAGGGACTTGGCCCCAGAGATGGGTGGAACCAAGCTTGGGCCCTGGCTTCCCTCCCTATTCCTAGCTCCATATGTGACTTCTTAAGTTTCCTCATCTATGAAACAGAACGTGTGTGTGTGTGTGTGTGTGTGTGTGTGTGTGTGTGTGTGTTCGTGTGTACATGTGTGTACATGTCTGTTGTGGAGGCGAGATGCTGATGTCAATGTCCTCCTTTATTGACCTCTGCCTCATGGAGCCCAGAGCTCATCAATTTGGCTAGGCTGGCTGGCCTCATGGAGCCCAGAGCTCACCGATTTGGCTGGGCTAGCTGGGCTGGCTGGCCGGCAAGCTCTTGTGGCCAACTTGTATCTGCCTCCCTTGCATCTGCCTCCCCAGCACTGAATCACAGACATGCCACCTGCATGGCTGCACTTGGCTTTCCTAAATTTTTTCCATTATTAAATTGGGAGACACACAGCACAGCACATGTGTGGAGGTCAGAGGACAACTTGCTTGAGTGGGTTCTCTCTTTTAACCAAATGGATTCCAAAGATCAAACTCAGGTCATCCATCTCGGTGCCTTTACCATCTCACCAGCCTCCATGCCTGGCTTTTTATGTGGGTGCTGGGATCTGAACATGCTTGTTCAGGCACTTTATTGACTGAGATATCATCTCCCAAGCCCCGAAACAGGGATTTTATGGCTCCTACTTCGTAGTCATTTTGCGATAAGGCAGGTGCCAAGATGGACAGACAGATCTGAGTAAATGTTCTCTCTTCTGCCACCTTTGCCCCATGCCTTTCACTTCCGTGTCCTCTTCACTTCCCCATCATAACCACCGCAGAAATTCTACTGTAAGGACTCTGGGGACAAGCCCGCAGGTGGCAGTCTGTACCTCGCTTGAAATCCAGCAGGAACCAGCGGTAGCAGAAGTAGAAGTGGGTATAGTCCCCATTCTGATGCATCAGCTCGAAGAGCTCCGAGTCCAGGATCTGGTGGAGGGAGGGCAGGACGTCAGCCCCCTGGGAAAGGGCTGGGCCAGAGGGCACGGCAGAGATCCACTGTCCACTCTGCACACCCACTGTGCTGCACGCCCACTGTGCACACCAGTCGGCTCTCAGGTCCCGTCAACAGTGAGCAAAAGGGTGCATACAGACTTCTCTCCAAGGAGGATTGACAGCAGCCAGCGTGGGGCTGGCTCACGATCAGGGAAAGCCAGTTAGAACAACTCGACAGGCTCACACACACTGGGATGGCTAAGATCAAAGTGGCAGGCAGTAACAAGTGTCGGCAAGGATTCAGAGTAAACAGCACCCTCACGCAGGGCTGCTGGGAATGCAGAATTGCACAGCTGCTGCCTCTGCTTCCCAGCACTGGGTCGACAAAGCACACCACCATGCTCGGCTTTTACAAGGTGCTGGGGATCCGAACTCTGGTCCTTTTCCTTGTGCTGAGCCACATCTCTAGCAGTCTCTGTCTGTCTGTCTCTGTCTGTCTGTCTCTGTCTCTCTGTCTCTCTCTATCTCTCTTGGCTTCTGTCTCTGTCTCTGTCTCTGTCTCTCTCTCTCTTGTGTGTGTGTGTGTGTGTGTGAGGTGGTATTGTGTTCCCCAAAATATTGTGCACCCTAATAAACTTACCTGGGGTCAGAGAACAGAACAGCCACAATTTTAAACATAGAGGATAGGCAGTGGTAGCACACGCCTTTAATCCTAGCATTCCAGAGATAGAAATCCCTTTGGATCTCTGTGAGTTCAAGACCACACTGGAAACAGCCAGGCTTGGTGACACACGCCTTTAATCCCAAGAAGTGAGCCTTTAATCCCAGGGAGTGATGGCAAAAACAGAAAGATATATAAGGCGTGAGGACCAGAAACTAGAAGCATTTGGCTAGTTAAGCTTTTAGGCTTCTAGCAGCAGTTCAGCTGAGATCCATTCAGATGAGGACTCAGAGGCTTCCAGTCTGAGGAAACAGGATCAGCTGAGGAACTGGCCAGGTGAGGAAGCTGTGGCTTGTTCTACTTCTCTGATCTTGCAGCATTCACCCCAATACCTGGCTCAGGTTTGATCTTATTAATAAGAACTTTTAGGATTCCTGCTACGTGGGGTGTGTGTGTGTGTGTGTGTGTGTGTGTGTGTGTGTGTGTGTAGGTCAGAGGACAATGAGTCAAACTCTCTCCTTGTACCTTCTGAGCTTAACTGATCAGACTATAGCTGCTGGGCTTGGCAGCAGTCACTAAGTCATCCTGTTTCTTCAACCTTTTGTATCCAAAATATTTGGTGGAGCACTCAGCACCCTACTCCAGAGTTCACTGCTCCTCTGTTCACAATGGCCAGGAGATGAAGCAACCTAACGTCCTTCAACGGACAAACGGAGGTTGACAAAGTGCTAATACATACAGGGGAATAGGTTTCGGCTCTAAAGAATAAGGGTCCAATGAGTTTTGAAGGTTAAGTGGATGGCACTAGAAGATTGTATTAAGTGAGGTAACCCAGACTCAGAAAGACAAACATGGTGTGTTCTCTCATCTGACTCTCTTTGCTCCAAATCTCCAGATGCGAGTCCATGGCTTCAAGTCATTGCAGAGCAGGTAAAGTGAAAAGGGGACCACTGCTGGGGTGCAGTGGGAGTCAGGGAGCAACAGAGAGGGGAACAGAGGGGCACACGTGATCTGAAGGAGGTGGGGAAGATGCAGGCCTCCACTTCGGGAAGGACGGGGGTGGGAGATGAACACAGGAAGAGGAGGATAAAATCAAAGTAAGGATGCCTGAAAAAGTCACGAGGGATCATACTATTAGCTAGGAGTTTGAGTGTGCAAGCACGCCACCACCTGTGCCACACCCTCAGCCCGCACACCACTCAATCTTAAATTATTCGGCTGCACGCTCTGTCTCCCCTAACGTCAGAGCGGGAGGTCCCCGGGTCCTACCTGGATCAGGGACCTCATGTTGGCAAAGTGCGTGTCCATGGCACCTCCATGGGGGAAGTTTTGGTTCATCCTCTTCATGAGCTCCGTGAAGCAGCTAAAGGCCAGGGCCTCTGGGGACGGCACAAGACAGAGGGTTAGCCAGGCCACGGCCTCAGGCACTTCGGCTCCCAAAGAGACCGTGTAGAGCAGAGTCCACGGCCATGTGAGAAGCAGGTGGGCAGGGAAGACCAGCGGAGGCCACTCCCTCGGATGCTCAACAGCCCTCAGTGTGTCACAGATCTCTCCTTAGAGGTGTTGGGAGGCACAGCCTCTAACAGACACAGACACTCCTCTGATGGGCCCCCACTGGTTGTGACATGAAGCCCACACCGCCTTGTTGATTTCCATAATTCTTTCCTTCAGAAATTCTATCAATTCATGGAATTCTCAAGTCTGGAAGTCACTGTGCTCAAAAGCAACTGTTGGGGGCTGAAGAGCTGGCTCAGGGGTTAAGGGCACTGACTGCTCTCCCAGAGGACCCAGGTTCAATTCTGAGGACCCAGGGTTCAATTCCCAGCACCCACATAGTGGCTCACAACTGTCTGTAACTCTAGTTCCAGGGAACCCAACACCCTCACACAGACATACATGCAGGCATAACACCGATGTACATACAATAAAAAAAAAAATACTTAAAAAAAAAAAAAAAAACCAAACAATTGTGGACATAGCAAGGGCTTTGGCTGATGCCAGGTAAAGAAGAACAAACTCCTTTGGCGGATGCTGCTTAGACTATTTACATATATTAAGAAAGTAGGGACCAGAGAGATAGCTCAGTGGTTAAGAGCATTGGCTGCTCCTCCAGAGGACTCGGGTTTGAGTCCCAGCACCCACATGGCATCTCACAATCATCTGTAACTCCAGTTCCAAGGGCTCAGTCACCTTCTTCTGGCCTCCTCTATAGGCACGTGGTGCACAGACACACATGCAAACAAACCACTCATACAGCAAAATAAAAATAAACAGAACCTCAGACACCAAAGGCTCTGAGAAGTCCTGCCGTGTAGAAACTTGAGTCATACTAGGCTGCACTTGAAAAACTTGGTAGTTTTTCTAGTTTCTCTTACTAACTCAGGGGAGAATGGTGTTATTGGGAAGTTCCTCAAGGGCGATGGACGATGGGTCCCACTCAGGTTTAAAAAGGTCAGGATAGATTACAGAAACTGTGAGCAGTGGACGTCTTTATAGTCTGGCAGCCCATCACCCCTAGTGCCAGCACATGGATCAGGATTATGATCACCCTGATGTGCTGCTGACTACCATCTCTCACAATGCCACATCTCCACTGCTCTGACTCCTTTACACCCTCAAAACCAGGACCACCTGGGAGACTCTTACGCTTAACAAGTTTGGCTGCCAGCCTTGGCCCCCCATGGACCAGCTTTTGCTTCCTGACCACAAGCAAACAGTCTCCAGAAGATTTCACATCAATGATGCTGGTCTCATTTCTTGGCATCGACCGCCCCAGCAAAGTCACAAGCATTTACCTGAAAGTTTTCTTCTAGGAGTTTTACCACTTTGGTTCTTTCTGGGATCAAGTTCAAGCGAGTTTCTCGTGACTGGCACATGAGGCAGGGGTCTTCCATCTTTTGCACATGTGTTTCCTGTCATGGCAGCAGCTGGTACCTTGAAATGACTGAGCTTGTGGAGTTGAACTGACTCTGAAATCCGCTCAGTCAGCAGTGTCGACTGCGAACCCTCCTTTCTGGACTCTGATTTGCAGCCCAGAACCTGTTTGCAGGCCCTGGTAGAGGCACCAAAGCTCTGTCTGTCTGTCTATCTGTCTGTCTGTCTCTGTCTGTCTGTCTGTCTCTCTCTCTCTCTCTCTCTCTCTCTCTCTCTCTCTCTCTCTCTCTCTCTCTGTGTGTGTGTGTGTGTGTGTGTGTGTGTGTGTGTGACTCAGTTCTCTCCTTTCACCATGTGAGTCCCCAAACTCAGGTCATCAAGCTTGGTGGCAATGCTTTTACCCACTGAGCCATCCTGCCACCATTGCTGGGCACTTTGACAGGGCTTTCCAGAGTCTGTACATGGTACAGAGGACAATGCTCCTCGCCAACACCAAGCCTTCCCGCGGTGATGGGGGATGTCCTCCACTCTTTATGTTTACTCTCCTTTGACTAACAATGTTTTGGTGGTGTTCGATATTAGAAGATATATAAGCCACGCCCTTCAGAGGTATTGAAAACACTTCTTCAGGAGACGTTACACATGGACTCGCCATAACTTCACCTTGGGATTGTCCAGCTCAGCTGTGTAGAAACAAGATTTCTGCTTACATTCTACAGCCCCAATGGACTCATGTGTTCTGTTTTCTTATTCTTTGGATTTTCATCCAAAGTCATCCAGGACCAGGACACCTCATAGATAATTTTAATTCCTTTCCAGTTCTCCCCCCCCCCTTTTTTTCCATTTTCCTTTTAAATTTTGAGACAGGGCTTCATGTAGCCCATCCTTGTCTTAAATTCACCTTGGTCAAAGATGAGTTTGAGCCTCTCATCCTCTTGTCTCTACCTCCAGAGTGCTGGGACCACAGGCATGGCTACCACACTCTGCCCATCTTTTATGTTCAGGCGCTAGCTTACATTGATGAATGCTTAGATATTGAACTGTCCTTGTGGTTCTGGGATAAACCCTGCTTGGTCATGCTGTATAAATCTTTGTATCTTGTTGGATTGAGTTTGTTTGTTGATTCTTCTTCTTCTTCTTCTTCTTCTTCTTCTTCTTCTTCTTCTTCTTCTTCTTCTTCTCCTCCTCCTCCTCCTCCTCCTCCTCCTCCTCCTCCTCCTCCTCTTCTTCTTCTTTGGAAGAGCTTGTGAAGAGTTACTCTTTGATCTTACACTGTTTGGTAGAGCTCATACCAGGGACCATAGCCATCTGGATCAGGCTTTTCTTTGTGCCTATTCATGGTGGGCCTCAGTGCAGTGCACTTTGGGACACACAGACATCTCGTGCTACTGGGTTTGGGATACGTTCACCAGGTTGTGCACCTGTCCTGACCCAGTCCATGGAGACACAAGGGAGGCTGACCCTTCCTCTCCCATAGGGCAGGAGGGACACACTCACCATCATCCAGGATGACCAGCAGCGGGGCCAGAAGGTCACACATGCCCTGGACATAGCCAATCTCAATGTGCTGCCAGATGTAGCTGCAGAAGAAACAGGGCACAAGGAGTTCATCACAGCCTGCATCCCCACTCAGCCTGCATCCCCACTCAGCCTGCATCCCTACACAGCCTGAATCCCCGTAAGCCTGCATCCCCCCTAGGCCTGCATCCCCACTCAGCCTGCATCCCCACTCAGCCTGCATCACTACACACCCTGCATCCCCACGCAACCTGCATCCCCATGCAGCCTGCATCACTACACAGCCTGTATCCCCCCTCAGCCTGCATCCCCACACAGCCTGCATCCCCACACAGCCTGCATCCCCCCCAGCCTGCATTCCCCCCTCAGCCTGCATCCCCCCTCAGCCTGCATCCCCACACAGCCTGCATCCCCACTCAGCCTGCATCCCCCCCTCAGCCTGCATCCCCACACAGCCTGCCCCCTTCCAGCCTGCTTTTCCAAACTCTCCCTGCTCCTTTCTCCCATCTGGTCCTCCATCCCTCAGCCTGGTGCCCATCCTCAGTGTCACCACTCATCCTAGGTGCAGCCCACAGGGTGACCCTGTCCACGAGGCCATCATAGAGCACAGGGCTCTGCAAGTGCCCCGCCCCCCCAGGGTGATGCATGGGTGCATGAGGTCAGTATCTTCAGCTCCTCCTCTAGCCTCACACATCCTCTTCAATCGCCTCTTCTCTGGCTACGTGGAGGTATTCACTTTGCACAAATAAGTGACTCATTAAAGTCTCTAGGGATTTGCCCTACCGGTTCCCTCTGGTGCCAGGAATTTGGATCAGTCCCTGTGAATAATAGCTTTGACCGGCTGGGCCTGGACAACCTCCTCAGCCCTGTAGGCACCTTGAACCTTTAAACCTTAAAATGAGCACGTGAAGTGAGTCTCAGGTGAGGAGACCGAGGCACAGAGTGTCAAAGGACGCCTCCAAAGTCAGTGCGATAGTTCTGTCACATTGAGAAGGGAGTCTCAGTACAGGGTCGTCTACATCATGCTAGGTGGCCGTGGGCCTGTCTAGCAGAGGGCAGGGAACTGTCTTGGTTATACATTAATCCGATGCAGGAAGACCCAGCCCACTGTGGGCGGCGCCATTTCTCAGGCAGGGGATCCTGGACATGTAAGTGTAGAGGGAGCTGGGCTACAAGAAGCATGAGTGCCTCTGTTCCCTCTCTGACCCTGACTTTGGATTTGTCCTACATTATTACTGGTACTATGAATAAAATAAAACTCCTGATCAGCGTGGTATCAGCCACAGGAGCCAAAGCTTCAGCTGGATTTCTACAGCCCCCACTTTCCCCACATTGTCCCATCCTTATCCCCTGTCACTTCCGTCTTCCCATCCCCCCATCCACTATCATGTCAATCACCCCATCTCTCACACATCCCCTCCTTTCATCCTCCCATCCCTCCTTCTCATCCCCTATTCCCCTATCCTGTCCATCAGCCCCCCTTCCCTTTCCCTATATCCTGTCTGCTTTATTACCCCCCCTTGTCCCCCAATCTCATCTCCATTCCCTGCGCTGACCCTCCCCCTCCTCCCTCCTCCCTCCCCTCCCTCCTCCCTATCTCGCCCCACCACCTGCACATGATGTTCCTCAGCTTCTCCAGGTTGGTGGCTGTGAAATACCAGTAGCTCCGGTCACACCTCTGCACGTCTTTCTCAATGCGGTGCAGGTTCACTGTGTACAGGTCCAGTAGCTCCGGCTGCGGGCGGGAGAGGGAAGAAAGGGACGCTGACCCCACGAACCGCCCCCAGCCCCCACCTCCCACAGCTTACTCCAGAGTTTGATTTCTTTCTTTGTTTCCTGGGAAAGCTATTTTTCACTTTGCATAACGAAGACGTATTCTTGTGAGACCGGGTCTCGTGATATAACCCAGGCTGGCCTTGAACTCATAATCCTCCTGCCTCAGTGCCTAGAGTGCTGGGATTGCAGCAGACATATGTGCTCTTGTGAGCATGTGCATGCTTGCACGCAAGTTCACACACACACACACACACACACACACACACACACACACACACATACACACACACACACAGCTGCAGCAGAGACAGAATATTAAATATTTTTCATACATTTAAAAGTGATGCAGAGTTGTTACCTCAGTGCTCAAGAGGCTGAGGCAGGAGGATTGCTGTAAGTTAGAAGCCAAGTTACAGAGTGAACTCAAGCCCAGCCTGGGCTGCATCATGGGCTGTCTAAGAAATGAAATAAAATGAAAGCACAGAGACTAGAGACAGGAGCCAGAGTTCCCAGAGTCCAGCGGTGACCTCACAGCACATTTGGAAAAAAAAAGTAACATTAAAAATGCATTCAACTCACATCAGGCACACAGATCAAAATTAGACATTTTTGGTTGCCCTGAAGATCAAACCCCAGATCCCGCACACGCCAGGCAGGTCATGAGCTCCATTCCCAGCTCCAACAGGAGACCCAGAGGAAGGCCAGCTGCTAAGATGAAAGTGAGGAGCCTGTGAGGTGTCCCTGACAAAGATCCAGCCCAAGGTGCAGTGTGAGTGTGTGTGTATATATATGTGTGTGTCTATGTCTCTGTGTGTGGCATGAGTGTTATATGTGTGGTATGAGTGTGTGTGTCTGTGTGTGTATGCAGTATGAGTATGTGTGTACGTTACTGGGAATCAAACCTAGGGCCCGTAGGCGAGTGCTCTGCCACTGAGCTAGATCTTTCATCCTGGTTTTTATTTGTTTGTTGATTTTGTTACTGTTTGTTCAAAAATGGGTCTGTGTAGGCCTGGCTGTCCTGGAATCACTCTGTTGACCAGGCTGGTCTTGAACTCACAGATTCACCTGCCTCTGCCTCCCAAGTGCTAGGATTAAATGTGTGTGCCACTGTGCCTGGTCCATCTAGCTTTGATAATGATGGTGGTGGTGATGATGATGATGGTGATGGTGATGATGGTTTTGGTGGTGGTGATGATGAGTCCTTGGAGTGGAATCTGGGTCCCTTGCCTACAGAATTTACTGGCTGGGCTATGTCCTCAGCCCCTAAAAGAGAATCTTAGAAAATGTTGAAAGAGAGAAAAACCATCTTTAAATGGGTGACTGCCCTTGCCCACTCTGCCCATTTGATGCCAGCTCTGCCACACAGCTGGTTTCAGCCGGCGACGTCAGTGAGCCAGACAGAGCAGAGGCTTAAACGTAGACATGGGCCTGTCGGCTCGCTCTTTGCTTGGCATCTGCCTTGGCCATGAGTGCTAGCCCAGGCTGGCCCAGGTTAGCCTGCCAGAGGATGAAACACAGACCAGCCCCTGACCGCCAACATCCTAACAAGCCACACCCTGTCCTGCTTGGGGCAGAGCTTTTCAGCTGACCCACAGACTCGGAGGCACAGGTAGGGCCCAGCGTTGGTTGGCGAAAGTTGCTGGCTTTGGGTAACTGGTTGTTAACACAGCATGGATGTGGAACCTGGTGACTGATATACATCATGGTGGAAGTCTGTAAGGGCAGAGGTTGGCCTTGGCCAAGGCAGGGAGGGGACTTGTCCCAAAGCCAGAAGAAGGGACGGAACCAGACTTCCTGGCTCCTGGCTCAGCATCCCTTCCTGTTTCCACACTGACTCTCTATGATGGAGAAGGAAACAAGCCGTGGCCAGTCTCACCCTCCGTGGGGAAAGACCCCTGTGACTTACAGAGTAGGTGACGCCACTGGAAGACACAGGTGATGCCTCGTTGTTGGCAGAGGAGGTCACGGCCAGAGAAGCCAGGGCAGGGAAGAGGCTCTCCATCTCAGGCTCCTCAGAGAGGTTGTCCTCGCTGTCAGCCCGTCCATGCTTGTCTGTCTCACTGGGCCAGCCCTCCGTCGCGGCCCCGTCCTTCTCAGGCAGGGCCACGTCCAGGCTGCCAGGGATGGACATGAACTCCTCCATGCTCTCATTGGCGAGAAGGTCACTCTCAAGACTGTCTTGCACGGCCAGCTCCTCCCGAGGGGCCTCTTCCCGGGAAGTGGTGGCTTCGCTGCTCTGCCCATCTTCTATGCTGCTGTCCCCAGGTCGAAACACAGCGGGGAGGCTGCGCTGGGCATCCAAAACACTGTCTTCAGTGCTGAGGCTGGGCTCTGAGTGCTCTGAGAGGCCGGAGGAGAAGTTGTGGGAAGAAGGGTGTCCGGAGTCTGGGGAGCAAGTGCCATTTGCCGGGGTCCCATTGGGGACTTTGGGTTGTTTCTCCTCCGACCTGCCTTCCACCTCCGTCTGTTCCACCTCATCCACAGACTCAAATACCTGAGGAAAGGGACACACAGGTCAGGGTGTGCACAGCAACACAGTTTACAGCAGCAACTTAGTACCCAGCAACAGGGCATATTTGGGTATGGGGTTTGCAAGGATCGAAACAGCTAACAGGCAGGACAAAGGCAGGCTGCTCTTCCTGATGGCAATTAGAGTCCAAGTGCTGAGATTATATCAGCAATTCGGCTGGCCACCGCTGCCTCTGAGGGGCGACTAGGGACCTGAAGTTTAGTGAGAAAGTGGTTTTTCACCATACAGATTTCTAACACTGTGGTTTATTTGTGGTTCTCTGTGTCCTTCAGCTATGGCCCTCAAGGTCACAGTAAAGATCAGGTTCCAAAGCCTCACACTGTTTCTCTGTGTGGCCACCATCAGCTTCAGTTCACTGGGTCTATTTCTGCAATGCTGGGACCTCTCATAGGCTAGGTACAAACACAGGCACTCACATGTACACACACACACACACACACACACACACACACACACACACACTTTTCTACCCAAAAGGTGACATTTTGTGCATGTTTTTTATGCTTTTCACTTAAAAAAATAGCTATTTTATTATTTTTTTTATTTATACGTCTATGTGTATATGCCCACACAAGTGCAAATGCCCTTGGAGTCCAGAAGAGGGCGCCAGATCTCCTGGCGTTACACCTGATTGTGAGGCACCTCATATAGGTGCTGGGAACTGAAACTGGGTCCTCTGCAAGAGAAGTTCATGCTCTTAACCACTGAGCTGTCTCTCCAGCCTGATCTGTGCTTTTCATTTTGATTAACGAGGCTCCAGATAGGGCAACCTTTATAAGCGACACCAAAAGCTGTTGAACAATACATCCGCCGGCGTTTATGTGGACTTTTAAGAACTACAAAGTCTTGCTATACATTAGGTATTTCTGTGTATGTAAAGGCATCCAGAGGTTCTGGAAGGCCACGCAGGGGACAGATTTATAGCACTGCCTCAAGGAAGGACAGAGTTGATGGAGGCAGAAGCAAAGTGCAGGTTTGGGGTGTTTGACAGGAGAGCAGGCTCGTGTTCAGCCTCTGAATTCAAAGAGACTGGGTCCAAGATTCAACCAATGCTGAGTGAAAACACCCCCCCCCCCCCCCCCCCAGTCACTGCACCACCATAGACTGGGCTCAGGCACTTGTCCTTTCTTCCTAATGGCACAGCCTGATGGCTATTTCCATGCATTTTGCACTGCTTTTGTGAATGACCTGAAGAGTGTGGTGTCATGTGCACACATTTGTCATTTTACACAACGAACATTGGATCCTGGCACGCTGATGTCTACAGAGGCTGCATCTTATCACTGTGGATTTCAAGGAGGCTGCGATTGCTACTTAAGAGAGTTCACATCCAATACTAGCCATAAAAAGCCCAATACATCCAAGTGGCCGGAAAATGATGGACATCCAATCCCTTCAACCCCAGGTGGGAGGGCGGGGTTTATGTGATGGGGCGGGACGTGAGGGGACAGGGTGGGCGGGGCGTGAGGGGACAGGGCATGAGGGCGGCGGGGCCTCTGGAAGTCACCTGGGTGCTGCTGCTGGAGTCGCTCTGCAGTCGGAGGTTCTGGCGGCCTGAGCTGCAGCTCTGGGAGGACTGAGAGGGACAAGAACCAGAGAGACAAAGATGGAAGGTCACCCTGGGGGCTGCTGGGTTGGGAGCCAGGAAGCCTGTTTCCATCCTTTCTCCTGGCTGGGACAAGTCCCCTCCCAGAGCCTCAGTTCCCTACCTGTCCCCAGGAGCCTCAGAGGTGACTCGGCCTCTGGGTCCCACCTTCCAGCCTCCACGTCAGAGCACACCCCCCACCCTTTAATTTCTCTGTTGTACTTGAGAGCTCTGGCTAGGATTTAAATCCTTCCCGAGGTGGGATTCTGGGATTCGTGGCTCGGCTTTTCTGTCACCTCCTTGGTCCTCCCCTACTCTGATGCTAGGCTCCGCCATGCCGTCCGCTTCAGCCAGTTAGGCTGCTCAGCTAAAGTCTGTGTGAGAGCAGAGGTCTGCCTCAGCTACCAGAACATTCTGAGCCTTCTCGAAAGTACTTGCACATAGTAGGTATGCAGAAAACATTAGTTGAATATACGGAGGGCAGATGCTGCTCTGGAATCTTGATACACACTGTCTTCTTAGGACCGTACCCACACCTCCACCATTCCCACTGTACGTACGCAGGAATTGAGCCCAAAGGAAATGTGCGGGCAAGAAACTCTGGGCGGGCTTTGAACCTAGATCTGATGCTGAAGTTCCCCCTACGCCGCCTCCTCCCCCAAAAGCTAAGGGCCAGGCAGTCCCAAGGCTCTGTCCCAGCTCCCACCAGCAATCTCCCAGGCCAGCTGTCCATTACCTCGTTGCTGATGGTAGAGTCCCGGTGCAGCATCCGGTGAAGGTGGCTGTCCAGGCTAGCCCCTGAAGAGCACTTGGCCAGCGCAGCAGCGTGGGACTCCCGCTCCCTCTGTCTCACGATAGCCTCACAGCCCAGCCACTCCGACATGGTTTGTGCGTAGCAGGCATGGATCTGCTCATCCACCTGTCAGCACATGCGCAAGGCCACACGAGGTGCTGAGTTCCCCGGGCTCTGACCTGTCTACATTTGCGTAGTCAGTACCCAAGTGATATGAGCTAGGTGATGTCCTGTGCTGAGGAATATTACAGGGCAGCCCACCTCATCTCCGCTCTCCTTCCGTCTCTCCCTTTATTAACGCGTTCACTCACACAACCATTCAAATGTTTGCATGCTTTCTCTGTTTCCTCATTTATTAATTACTTAATCCATTTACTCATTAGTTTCTTTGATAAGTACCCACAGTGTGCCAGGTACATATAGATTACAAGATGAGCAAGATTCTGCTATCCATCCACTCACCATCCTCTCATTCACAAATTCACCCACTGACCCATGTACCCATCCACCCATCTATCCATGGGTCCGTCTCATCCACTCTCTCCCGTCCATCCACTCACCATCCATGTGTCCTTCTCATCCACTCTCTCCCGTCCACCCACTCACCATCCATGGGTCCTTTCTCATCCACTCTCTCCCGTCCATCCACCCACCCATCCATCAGGTGAGGGCCAATCATAGACAGGACAGCCACTGCTGGAGTTTCTCATTTTCCTCAAGACTGAACATGCTTCCATCACAGTAATTTCACTACCAGGCATTTCCCCAACACCCAAAGCCTGCATTGGATGTCAGTTGTAGTGAGTTATTATTAGTCAAAAAAAATGTAAATAAAGATTCGTGGCATTGCCCAGCTACCAATCAGCTAGTTCAGAGTGAAGCTGTGGCATATGTACACAGGCAAATTCAGCCACAAAAAGGAAATGGGTAATAATAGAACATGGATCTAGAGATGTGTACTGAATAAAACGTCAATCCCTCAAAATTTCCATACAATATGATTCTATTTATACAACAACCTGGATGAGAGAAAATTCTGGAAATGGAAGACCGGTGAGTAGGAGCCAGGGATAAGGTGGGATGGAGGTCAGTGTGGCTATAGAAGGACAAGGTGAGGATTCTTAGGCTACCAGAAATAATGTACAAGTCTGCACACACGGGGAAATAAGTGCACTCACACACACACACACACACGCAGGCAATTACAGGAGGATGGCGAGGCCTGAGTGAGGTAGGTGCTATACCAGCATCAGTGTTCTGTGACATCACAGGGCGTCATGCTGGGGTCACAAAGGGGGAAACTGAGTCAAGGTCACATAGGTCCCTGCAGTGATTCCTATAAATATGTGCAGGAGTCCATATGGCCTCAAAGCAGGAGGCTGACTTATTTGAAGATTCCCTTGTGTTGTATTTCTGCCACACAGCTCTTTCCTCAGTGGTCCTGTCTCTTGCCTGTGTCTCTCAACAACACTGTAACAGGCAAACAGCGTTCCACAGGGCCCAGGTGCAATGCCCAGCTGCACAGTACCCAGGCATAGAGTGCCCAACTCCACAGCACCCAACTCCACAGCACCCAGCTCCACAGCACCCAACTCCACAGCACCCAGCTCCACAGCACCCAACTCCACAGCACCCAGTTCCACAGCACCCAACTCCACAGCACCCAACTTCACAGTACCCAACTCCACAGTACCCAGCTCCACAGCACCCAGCTCCACAGCACCCAGCTCCACAGCACCCAGCTCCACAGCACCCAACTCCACAGCACCCAGCTCCACAGCACCCAGCTCCACAGCACCCAGCTCCACAGCACCCAACTCCACAGCACCCAGCTCCACAGCACCCAACTCCACAGCACCCAACTCCACAGCACCCACCTCCACAGTACCCAGTTCCACAGCACCCAGTTCCACAGCACCCAGCTCCACAGCACCCAACTCCACAGCACCCAGCTCCACAGCACCCAGCTCCACAGCACCCAACTCTCCACAGCACCCAACTCTCCACAGCACCCAGCTCCACAGCACCCAGCTCCACAGCACCCAGCTCCACAGCACCCAGCTCCACAGCACCCAGCTCCACAGCACCCAGCTCTCCACAGCACCCAACTCTCCACAGCACCCAACTCCACAGTACCCAACTCCACAGTACCCCAATCCTTTCAATGCCCTTGGGTGACTGACCTCCTTCCTCTCCATCTCTGTCATCCCAAACTGGTAGTGGCCAAGGAGGAAGGGCCAGACCGCCCTGCGGATCTCAGGCTGGACACCCCCGAAGTAGATGAGCCGCAGCAGCTCCTGCTCTGGGTAAGTCTGTTGGGGGAGGGGTTAGAGGGAAGAAGGTCTGGTCAATGGAGAAGCCAGGGTGGCCTGCGGCCCTGCAGTCTTGTTTCTGGGGTGAGATCCTGGGTGAATGAGCAAAGCCATGTCTTCTGTGTCTGGAACAGTCCCCAGAATGCCTAAGCTAATGACTTGGTCCCTAGCTGGTGGAAGCTGGTGTGGCCTTGAAGAGCTGGAGCCTGGTGTAGGTCTTAGGTCACGGCGGAGGAATGGTGACTGGGTCCCACAGTAAGCCTTTCTCTTCTGCTCCTGACATGTGTCCTGTGCTGACATGTGTCCTGTGCTGACATGTGTCCTGTGCTGACATGTGTCCTGTGCTGACACATGTTCTATGCTGACACATGTTCTGTGCTGACATGCTGTCCTGTGCTAACATGTGTCCTGTTCTGACACACTGTCCTGTGCTGACAGTGTCCTGTTCTGACACACTGTCCTGTGCTGGCAGTGTCCTGTTCTGACACACTGTCCTGTGCTAACATGTATCCTGTTCTGACACACTGTCCTGTGCTGACAGTGTTCCTGTTCTGACACACTGCCCTGTGCACACTTCTGTGCTAACATGTATCCTGTGCTGACACACTGTCCTGTGCTGACATGTGTCCTGTTCTGACACACTGTCCTGTGCTGACATGTGTCCTGTTCTGACACACTTCCTGTGCTGGCAGTGTTCTGTTCTGACACACTGTCCTGTGCTAACATGTATCCTGTTCTGACACACTGTCCTGTGCTGACATGTGTCCTGTTCTGACACACTGTCCTGTGCTGACATGTTTCCTGGGATGACTGGGGCCCATGGCAGCAGGGCCCACCAGACTTAAATCTCCACAACTGTGAGCCGAGATAAACTGTTTTTCTTTATGAGCTGCCCAGTCTGGGAACTTGCTACAGTAACAGAGATGACATGGCACAGGACTGTGTAATTAGCCCTGATTATCACAGGGGGAGCTAAGCTGGACCATGGGGGCGTGGGTGTGGGGGAGATGCATATTGCTGGGTGGGGACTCACGGGAGTTGTAAGGACAACCAGTACAGGCAGGAGGACCGAGGGGAGGGGAGGCCAGAGTGTGAGGTGCAGTGGGAAATAAAGATGCGGCTGTGTCCAGGCTGAGCCTGTTTTTATGGGATGACAGGTAAAGGTGTGCACTGGGACCCCAGCACTCAGAGCAGAAGGTCAAGGTGGTCTCCAGCTACGTAGAGAGTTTAGACCAACCAACATGAGACCTCGTCTAAAATCAAATCAAATAAATAAAGAACCCCTAAACCAACAAGAGGAGGAGGAGGGAGGGAGGGAGGGAGGGAAGAAAGGGGCAGGAGGAGGCATGTGCCCAAGGCAGAGCCCAGGCATTTCCATTTGATGCTCAAATGCAATCTCATCTTGAGTCAGCTTGAAGGAAATTACTCTAAAGGGAAATAATGCAAAGTGGACATTTCCAGCCGCCTCTTCTCACACCAACAGCTTTCTGCACAGGAGGGGCTTGCGAGGCTTCCCGTAGTGCGGGCTTGGCTTTATTACTTCAAAAAAAATCACCGATGCAAGCTTTGTAGCTACAGTGTAGCCTTGGGCTGCCCTGGGAACTCTGACCACCCAGGTAGATAATGCCAGAGCTGTTAGAAATTGGAAAATGGGTTGGGACAAGAATGCAAAGTCTTCATCAGAAATGACTTCCTTTCTTTAAGGTGGGAGGGCTCCCAGGAGAGTTATCTGTATCTTGACCTCTTTATTTCCTTTGTTTTTATTTTATATGCCTGGGTGTTTTGCCTGAATGTAGGTGCACAGTGTGCATGCAGTGCCTGCAGAGGCCAGAAGAGAGTGTGGGACCCCTGGAGCTGGAGTTGACATAGTTGTGAGCTGCCATGCGGGTGCTGCGAATCGAACCCAGGTCCTCTGGAAGAGCACCCAGCGCTTTCAATGGCTAAGCCATCTCTCCAGCCCCATGGCTTTTCTTTATAAGAGTTATGAAATGACTCATCCCCAGGCTTCTCATTTCTTTTTGAGGAAATTGCAGTAGTTGGACTCTCTGGGAGTTTGTGGGCTCCGCTGTTAGTTGGCTGGTACACAGGTTTTCATAGTAATTGCACGTTATCTCCCATGCCTCTGCCTGTGGGGTCTGTGGTGATGTCTCCTTTCTGACTCCCGACTGTGGTCACCTACGTGCCCTCCACACACACTTGTGGTTCTGATCAAGAAGGCTTTTCCCAGCTTCCCTGGTCTTTCCCGAGAGCCAGCTTTATTTCCGTTTTTTATCTCTATGCTTCTCTGTCTGGTCTAATTCTGCTTTTGACCCTATTCATCCTTCCTCCTGTTTTCTGTTCATTCAGGTTCAGTTTGCTGCCCCTCCCTCCCTCCTCCCCCGGAAGCTTAAGATGGAAGGTTAAGTCATTGATTTGAAACCTTCCTTCATTCCACTTTATAGGTTAAAAAAAAACAAACAAACAAACAAACAAAAAAACCCCTGGTCCTCTGTATGTACGTATTTTATGTATACGTGTTTTATGCATGAGTTTCTTTGTATGTATGTATTTTATGTATACATGTGAGTACCTGCATGAGTTTATGGGCATTATAAGCATGCCTGGTGCCCTCAGAGACCAAACGACAGTGAGTGGCAGGTCCTCTGGGACTGGAGCCACAGGCCATTGTGAGCTGTCTGCTGTGGGTGCTGGGAACCAAACTCAGTCCCTCTCCAACAACAGCAAGCGCTCTTAACCACTGAGCCATCTCTCCAGCCCCTGGACCTCTGTAATACGATGCTATGCTAAACATTAACAGTTATCATTTGATCTATGGTCTCAGCTCCTGGCCCCTGCAAATGTCACAACTGCAATTATTTGCTACCATAGAAAGAGATGAGATGATAATGAAAACAAGAAATCTGGTTCCTGGGCTCCTGGATCCACTAGACTCCATTTCCCAGCCCACTTTGCAGTTAGGTGTGGTCATGTGACAGTTTCTGGATGTGAAAGGAAGTAGTGGAATATTGGCAGGGCAGGGCAGGGGAGGAAGTCGGTGGGTTCCCACAGGCTTCTCTGGAGACTCTGGATGCCAGGGTATGGTAGGTTCACAAGTCCTGCAGGTGAAGGGAGATGCACACCCACTGACAGGGCTCACAGGACTGTTGAGTGAGAAATGAGCCAGTGTTGCCTGGCAACAAGCTATGGGGGCGGGGGGACTGTTTGTTCCTGGGACTCAGTGTACCCAGGACAGGAAGGTAGCTAAACCCTGAGAAAGGGGCCAGACCGTAGGAGGGTTGTTCACTGAAGTCTCTTTGGCTCATCAAAATTGTTTCACCCAATTTGACCTTAAACTGATGTCTCCCAAATTGGATCACGGAAGCACCCCCGGGACTTTAGAAACGTAGGCATGGGCTCCTCTCCAGGAGATGCAGGCTCTGCAGAGCTGGAGCTGAGCCGAGAAGCCAGTCAGTCCCATAGCTCCCCAGGAACCAGCAGGCTCACACTGTGGCCGTGGGAGGTTTTGAGAGTACTCTGGCTTATCTATTTCAAGTTTTAATACACAGCCATCAGCTTCTAGGAACCCATTCTCAAAATCAAAATGCCAGAAGTATGGTAGGGCATGCATGCACCAGGGTGTTGCTGCTCCTGTACTACTGGAAATGAGTCTAAAAAGATTGAGAAGGAAGCCAGGCCTGGTGCAGATCTGCAAACTCAACCCTGCCACTATGGAGGCTGACGTAGGGGGGTTGTGAGTTCAAGGCCAGCCTGCTATCTAGTGAGATTCATGCCCCCCATCTCAGGCAACAACAAATTAGAAGAGAGAGAGAGAGAGAGAGAGAGAGAGAGAGAGAGAGAGAGAGAGAGAATATATTCCTGTCAGTGGGAATTTAAATTGACTGTGGGCCACTCACAAAGTGCTGAGTTCTGACTATTTCTTTGAGATCTGAAAGCTGCTCATTGAAAATGCAAACAGGAAGTTAGCACAGTATAAAAGAAATCAACCTAGAGGCTAAGAGATGGCTCGGCTGGTAAAGGCGCTTGCTGCCAAGCCTGGCAACCTGGTTCCCACACGGTAGAAGGAGAGAAGGGACATCTGCAAGCTGTAGTCTTCTGACCCCCATGTGCACACTGTAGCATTTGTGTACCTCCAACACACATAAAAAATAAATGTTTAATAAAAGTAAAAATATATAGATAAGATAAATACATATACTGAGCTATGGCTATCTGAATATTACAATATCATATATATATATATATTCCTATCTATAGCTATAGATGAGATCAAAGATATAGTGATACATAAATATATAAGACCTATATAATACACAGTTAGGCATAAATATATCTTTACATATCAGTAGATGTGTAGATTAAAAAATCTTGATGACTTATATGTCTTGTTTGTTTGTTTGTTTGAGACAGGGTCTCACTATGTACCCCTGGCTGTGCTGGTGTTTGCTTTGTAGACCAGGCTGGACTTGAACTCACAGAGATCTGCCTGCCCCTGCCTCTCGAGTGCTGGGATTAAAGGTGTGCGCCACCATGCCTGGCTTGGGCTTGTATGTCTTAAACTGCTCTGTGGGTCAGGTCTGTGTGTACATATAGGTTCTATGGGTAGGCTCTAGGATCTCCATGTGATGCTGTGGCTGGTTTTGATTGCCAACTTGACAGAGTCTAGGAGAGAAGCCCCTCCGGGCTCTGGTCACACCTCTGGGGGATTAGCTCAATTATGTTAATTAGTATGGGGAGACCTAGTTTAATGGTGGGCAGTGCCATTCCCTAGGCTGGGGGTCCTGGATGGTGCAAATGGAGCAGGTGAGATGAGCAGCAGCTTACAGTCATCCTCCTCTGTTTCTTGACCGTGGATGAGATGGGACCAGCTGTAGCCTCGACTTGCCCACTATGGTGGAACATATGTGGAACTGTGATGGAGAATAAACCCTTACACCTTTAAGTTGATTGTGTTGGGGTATTTTATTATAGCAATGGGAAGAGTAACCCAGAGAGCTGCTACGTACCCACACAGCTTTGTAACTGTAGGGACAGAAACTAAGACGAGGTACAGACAGACAGCATTGGAGCAGGTGCCCAGGCTGTAGCCTGAGATAGGTGAACAGCGTTGGAGCAGGTGCCTAGGTCACATCCCAAGGCCTACATGTGCCTAATACATAACCATAAACTTAACTCAAATGTTATGCTACGTAACTCAGGCAAACCCGGAACTCACAAAGTGTCTTAGGCTGGTCTCAAACTCACAATCCCTCTGCCTCAGCTTTATGAGTCCTGTGCTGACAGTCATGCACCACCCCGCCCAGCCCAACAGTTCCTTCCTCTTCTCTTCCAGGTTGAACAGTCCTTGTCCCTAATGTTTGGGTCCTGAAGGGTTTCACATTTCAGATTTTCCTGGATGTTTTAATATTTGCCATATATATGTACATATATATATTATAAGGATGGGCATGCCTAAATACAAAACCCCTATGTTTAACATATCCCTATACACATGACCTGTGGATTGTTTTCACAGTATTTTTAGTGTGTGGCATGTTTGTGACCTGTCATATGAGGTCAGGTGTGAGATTTTCTATGTGGTTTCACATTAGTACTCAGAGTTTCCATTTCAGAACATTTTGGATTTGTGGTTTGGGATTGGGATGCTGTACCTATGAATGTCTTCTGACCCCCTCACAGTTTCATATAGATGGGGCTCACATTAGCTGTAGGTCTTGAGACTTGATGGTCCCTGTTCAGATAGCCATGTCGACCTGGGTCCCTGTGAGTCTGACCTGACAAGATGGCCTCCCTCCACTCTGCCCTCTGATGTGCAAGCCTGTCCAGCTCACCGTGCTATCCTGGATGTACTGCTCCCAGATGCTGGCCGTCAATCCTTGCCCAGCGTCACAGGGCAGGTCTGGAGACACGATCATGTGATTGACCAGGGCTGACAGATGGGTCCTCACGGTGGACAGGTGTCTACAGTAGGCGAGCCCTGGACCAGAAGGGAAGGCAGACATTATCTTCTACCTAACACACTTCACCCAGTCTCTTCTGGGTGCTCCACGGGGCTGTCCTGTTACCCATCCCCATCTTCAGGGGCCCTCAACCTAGAAAATTCTGTGCCTTCTCTAGACAAACAAACAAACAAGCAAGTTGAGGATGCTCTCACTCAGTGGCTTGACTACTAGACCCTGGGGGTGTTTTGTTTAGTTGGACATCACCCTCTTCTGCTGGAAGCCACAGCAATGAATAGATGTGCAGTGGGCAGGGAAGGGATAGAAAGGCAGGGGATCCAAGGACTTCTGGTCTCACTCTGGGCCTGCCTCCCATTCATAGAGAAAGAACAGAGGCCAGATAGAAACAGAATCACTGCTGGATGGAGAAGGGGGGGCCTGGGAGATGCCAAGTGTTCTGCCTGCTTTCCAAGATGGTCCTGCCCCCTCAGGACCATCCTGCCTGCCATGAATACCTGCCAGGGCACCCTCATACACTCTGCCTTGGGCACCAGGAACATGCCTGGCATATGAGATGCACAGTAAATGCCTCTTGAAGATCATAGCAGTGATAGAAACCTGTACTCACATCCATAGAAGGCTCTGGAGAGGATCTGGTACTTCATGTTATCACAGAGCAGTTTCAGTGGAGCCCTGCAGGAGGAGGAGGGAAAGGGGGAGCAGAGGGCCACACACTGCTTAGCTGCTTGGCAGAGGAACCAACCATGCTGCACACAGCAGATCAAAGTTGGCTGTCAGGGTGGAGGGAGGTTGCTGTGGCTCCCACCATGTGCCCCTTCTCTGTCACACCCCAGGTTTCCCTGGGGGGAACTGTCCCTCCATTGTGCCTCTGTGGCTTGGATGGATGCAGGTGGATGATCACCCAGTACATGAACCTGGCTGAGAAGTGGTCATGTGGCCCAACCTGGGCCAATGAAAATCAGTCCTGGGATTTTTTGCTCCATCTACCTCTTTCTTTTGCCTGTGGTTCTGAGCCGGTGGGATACACAGCAGTGGCTGCTGGAAGCCTTCTTGGCCATCACCAGGGAGGGACAACATAAGAGCAGGCCTCCTTAAAGGCACACCCTTCCCATATCTGAAGACGCAGAGAGTCGTTCCCTTCCTGAGCATCTGGATCGAGCCAGGCCTGAAGCCGCTGTGCCCCTGAACCTCTCAATCATGCTAGCACATTTTCTTTCTTTTTCTATTTTCTTTTATTGATTTTTTTTTTGAGACAGGGTCTCATGATCTAATCTAGGCCAGCCTGGGACCCACAATCCTCCTGCCTCAGCTTCCTGGGTGCTGGGATTGCAGGCTTATTCCAGCACACATACTTTTTTTTTTTCCTTGAACCAGTTTGAAGTGATCTGCTGTAAAGTGGCCCATGGATTTGGCTCAGTGGACTGCACAGTAGGTAGGGCTCACAGCCGTGGCTCCCTGCACAGTGCTCCTTGGGCTGCTTTGAGTGAGGAGAAGAACAAGGCTTAGCATGCCTGGGGAGAAGGGGACTGAGGAGGGCTGTGTGCTCTTACAGAGGACAGAATGGAAGAATCTTTGTGCATCAGTCCTGAGGACATCCCAGGGACACCAGACAAACCCAGGAAGCCTGCTGGCAAGGGAGCATGGCGGAAGTCCTGGCTATGCACATGGAGGGAACCTTGCCCTCAGGATGTGAGGCTCGGTCCTGCTCCAGGTGCATACAGTAAGCTGCTCCTCAGGGGGTTTGGCACTCTGCAAGGAGGGGAGCTCCTCATTGGTACAGGTATGTAAGTCTAGGCTCCGAGAGCATGCACCGGGCAAAGTATCATTTCTCAATGGTCCACATTGACTACTTACTAAGTGGTCCCTTCTAAGAGCCCTACTAAGTGAACACTTCCTGGAGGAGCACACAGGATACATGGTGGTGGGTAAATAATACTTCTGGCTCCTAGTGCATGCCGGGCCTGTATTTCTTGGCCTCCCTGTGCATGGGGCCACTGAGTTGAAAGCAGGAATATCATGGTCTCTGATACCGTGACTCGTGACACCCGAGTAGGCGTTCATTAGAAAGCGGAGCCATGGCAGATTCAGCATCCAGGACACTTTGGCATTCACTGTAAAAAGCCATTAGTGTTTCAGGACTGTTTGTTACTGCAGCAGAACCTTACCCTGACTGACGCATGGAAGGGAATTCCAGGGGCTAAGACCACACGAGGCTATGATTTAGACCTAGCTCTTGGGGATCCATAGGCCATGTTCACACCTCCCAAAATTTAGAGCAAGGCAATGGATAGATAGCCACAGGTTTTGGCCAGTGCTGCAAGATCCTCCAGGGACAGCCTACACCCCACCTACCTCTCGTGGTTGCAGCCATTGGTGGAGCCGCCCTCGGCTGAGCCGCTCTGTGAGCAGGAGGAGCAGGAGGACTTCCGAGGACTGGGTTGCCATAGGGATGGAAGGTTGTTCACGGAGACATCCATCAGGTCCTGGGGCACTGTGGTGGGTAGTGGGTGGGAAGGGGCCCCAGCAATAACCTTGGTTAAACCAATGTGGATTATGGAAGCTTGACCCCAAAGCAAGCAGCTCCCTCAAAGCTGGCTCAGGGACAGGGAGGAGCTGAGGGGGACAGTCCCAATGTGCCCGACCACAATCTGACAGAGTCCCCCAGCCCGCCTGATCCAGTGAAAAACCACCACCAAGATTCAGAGGCTCTGGCCGCGGAGCAGGGAGGAGGGCAGCCCAGGAGGAGGGCAGCAGCACGGAGCCCGGAAGACCGCAGACAGCCTCACCTCGCCATGCCCTCATTCAGTTCTGCTCACAGGAAGGTGACAGGTGACTTAGAGAAGGGGAACCTCCTGGGCACTTCCGGGGAAAGGCGCGGGGGGGGGGGGGGGCTCCTGTGCCTCTACAGGAGCTTGCATGGTAAGAAGGGAAGGAACCCATCTCAACACACAGGGGGAGTCCCTGGGGCCTGAGTGTGTCGGGGGGCATGAACGCTGTTCACACTCCTGAACTAGAAATCACCTTCAACAGGTGACTTAGGTTGGGGGGCTTCTTAGAAAGCCATATGCCCATCTAGTGCCCCTGATGTCCTGGAGACAAAGCCCTCAGATGCACCCAGTTTGTGATTATAGGCTCTCTCCTTCCACGATGTAGGTTCCGGGGATTGGACTCAGGCTGTCAGGCATGGCGGCAAGCGACTTTACTCGCTGGGGCACCTTTACACACTGGGCTGTCTTGCTGGCTCAAGGCCTGGCTTTGTTTTGCTGTTTTATAGTCAAGGACATAAAACCATGCCCAGCTCCTGGGCTGTACAGAACGGGGCTGGATTTGGTCCCCGGGCAGGGGCTTGCTGATCCCTGTTCTACGACGCAAGACGGGTGCTCATCTTCCCACATGCTATGGCCTCTTAGGACAATAGTGCTCTGTCTGTCTGTCTGTCTTTCTGTCTGTCTCTTGTTTTTTCAAGACAGGGATCCTCTGTGTAGCCCTGGCTGTCCTGGAACTCACTCTGTAGACCAGGCTGGCCTCAGACTCAGAGATCCCTCTGTATCTGCCTCCCATGTGCTGGGATTGAAGAGTGTGTGCCACCACCGCCCAGTGACAATTGCTCTCACCTAGGCTCTTCTCCTGAACCCCAAGAGGGAGAGAGATTTACACTTTTGTCCCCTTCTCCTTGTTGTCAGAGCCCAGCGGCTGACTGGGTCATCCTGACCCACGAAACAGAGAAGCATGCTGGACAGAACAGGACCCTTGCTCCACCCACAGAGTCTGGCTCCACCCACAGAGTCTGGCTCCACCCACAGAGTCTGGCTCCACCCACAGAGTCTGGCTCCACCCACAGAGACTGGCTCCACCCACAGAGTCTGGCTCCACCCACAGAGTCTGGCTCCACCCACAGAGCCTGGCTCCACCCACTCCTCTCACAGACCCACCACTGAGCTGGCCAGAAAGTAGCCTGGCCCTCAGCCTGGCTCAGGGAGGCACAGGCGTGACAATCATACCTCCAGCACTTGTACCATGCAGACAGCACCAGTGAGTCACAGAACCTAACAGCTGCCTTCTGCAGGGTGGGGACTGAGGGGCACGAGACTGTTCATTTGTTTCCTTTGTCCATTTTCCTTGGGAACGAGACTCAAATGATGACATGGCTGAAGTGGTACCCAGCCCCCAGGGAAGGGGAACCAGACATTACTGGGGGGCTGCTCCTTCACACTCGGTGTGGAGACGGTGAGGTACCCTCTGGTTTGTGCCCACTGGATCCCCCTGGCCACCACCAGAACGGACTGGCCAGCAGCAAGCATCATCCATGCAGGGCCAACGGACACGGGTCGAGGGCTGCCCAAGAGGTCAAGGGCAACTTAAGACAGAAAACAAAAAGAATCGGTGAGGAGGGAGGGCTAAGGGGGGGTGGGACAGAGACCACCAGAAAGACCAGTTCCCCAGGGTTCTAACCCCCCCTCCCCACCCAACTCTACATAGCTCCCACATATGTTATGTTGATTAGAGGAAAAGAGCCCGAGCATCTATAAATTGCCCACTCTGTCAGGTACTAAGTCAGGTTTGCTATTTATCTTTGGTGACCTGTAAAAAGGCAGTTTCCCCTCATTTTGCAGAATTAACAGAGACTCATAACAGTGGCAATAATAGCACTAATGGGGAGTTAGGGCCTGTTTCTCTTTAAGACTTGCCCTGGCTAGCCTTGAACTCAATCCAGTCGTGTGTGTGTGTGTGTGTGTGTGTGTGTGTGTGTGTGTGTGTGTATGTGTGTGTGTGTGTGTGTGTGTGTGTATACTCGCGCACATTTGCACTGCTGTGTACATGTAAGCATTGCGTGCACTAGTATGCTTGCATGCAGAAGCCAGAGCAAGATCTGTGGTGTTTTCTTTTGTCCCTAATCACTTCATTCCCTTGAGGGTCTCTTACAGATCCGAGGCTCGCCATGCTGACTGTGCTGATTGGCCAGGGGACATGTTGCCTATCTCTGTCCCCCAGGGCTGGGGTTATGGGCGCGTACAATCGAGCTTGGCTTTTTATTAGATGTTTGAATTCAGATCTTTGTGCCTGCATTGACTCCTCATAACTCGAAGCGAGATGCTGACAGGAGGGATCACGCAGTAGCTAGCACGCCCCTGTTCTGTGTGCGCTGAAGGCCTGCAGAAGACAGTCCACTTCACAGATGAGGGAAATGCCAGGGAGGGGGAGAAGAAATCTGCCCAGGTTGAGCCAGGGTTCCAGAGCCTACACCAACCACTGTTACTGTTAGCACCACCTCCTGCCCCATGTACCTTTACTAGCTGAACAGGAAGTGGCTGCTGGTTCTCACTGTGGAGGAGGTGGAAGGCACTGGGACACTTATGGTTCCGAGTCCCCTTTGCCGGCCCCAGACCTATTGTAACTTTTGGAGTAGTTCTTAGAAGGAGCTGGTAAGTGCGGGGCCCAGGGCTGCTCACCAAATTCAGACTGCATGCCAGGGTAGATGATGCGGAACACGTAATCTGTGGCTTCGTCGTCCTCTTTATCTGAAGATGTGGACTCTGAGGATCCCTGTGGGCTCCGCTTGCGCAGCTTAGGAAATACCTTCCCCTGCAGGAACAGATCCCAGGGCAGACTTCAGAGAGCCATCTGTCCCCAAGCCTGACCACACTGAGGGTCTCAGAGGGGAGTGCAGGGCCCACCAAGTCACAGTAGGGCCCAGTGATACCCCACAGCTGGCATCACCCCAGCCTCCCCGAAGTCCCCACAGCTGACCCCTCACCTTTCCTCGCTGTGACCAAAGCGGTGGGTCCAGCTGCCCGTGCGGAAGCAGCCCGTTCTCCAGGCAGGAGAGGAATTGTAACAGGTGCCCACCCTTGGGGAAGCGGAAGGGCGGCCTCTGGATTCCGTCCTGGCTCACCAGCACGACAGTCCCACCACTGTCCACTGCCACCACCACCGGACAAGAGAGAATGGCAGGTATCACTGCAAAGCATGACGCAGTCCCCAAACTCTGCAAACACATGCCCCCACCCCCAGGACCAGGCAGACCCAGGGGAGCCGCTCTGAGGCTCTGGGTGGTAGGTGACTCCTAAGAGCATGTATTAGACGCCTGCTGCTTACCAACACTGTGTGTTAAAAGTTGTCTGATGTAAGCCCCAGAACATCCCTGTGAGGCTTAGCTATTATTGTCTATTTTACAAGGGACAAAACCAGAGAGGTTTTGTGTCATCCCTAAAGTCACACAGCTGGTAAGTTGCAAAGCCTGGATCAGAACCAAGGTCTGCCTTAGTAAAGGGGATTAAACCATTGCGTTCCATACCTAGATGAGGCACAGCGCACCCTGCTTAATCTAAATGCACCCTCTTCTGGCTTTAATGGAATATAGTAGTTACTGATCTCAGGTTTGCACACTACTGATTTTGGACTCACAAAGATATGGGTTTAAGTCCTGTCTCTAGCGCCAACAGTCTGTGTTACTTTGTATCAGGTTGCCACCCTGTCACTAAATGGTTACAATGGTTCAAAGCAACCACCCTCAGAGGGGATAATGCCATTTGCTTGAGGAGGCATACCAGAGTGTCTTGTGATGCTAAATGGATGAACGGGTGAGGTGGTGAGTAGGGATGGGGATCCACAATGGACGCCCAGCCGCCTGATGTCCCTGTGGTCCCTACCTTGCTGGTGACAGTGCAGGTAGACAATTTCCTCTAAGCGGATGGTCACAGCGTAGTCCCAGTAGACGCTGGAAAGGGGAAGGTGGCAAGACTGTAGGAAGCCCGGAGACCAGCCCAGGAGCACCTCTGTCTTCTCACCAGACCCATGTGTCCTCAGCCCTACTACCCAGCCACTCTCTCCTCCTTTTGGTCTCAACTTTCTGAAGAATGGCAGCCCCCAACCTTTTCCCTATTTACATGGTTATCGGAACCCAACTCTGCCAAGTCTCCACCCCAGGACTCTAGGATGGTCACCTGACCCAGGCCGGGCAATCAGCACTGAGAAGTCTCAGTGATTAATGCATGATTGGTACCATTACTCAAGTATAATCAGTGTGATAAATCAATGGTCACACTGATGCTTAGGTAGTCCAGGAAGAGCTCCTTGATGCCCAGGGACACTCAGAATCGTGCAAGGAAGGTCTGTCTGAGCATAGGGTCTGTAGACAGGAGGCAAAGGCCAGAGACAGGATGAATTCGGGCATGGCTGTTCAAGTCCCTGGATCCAGCCTGAGGTCTCTTGCCCCTGGGTTCTCTGGAGCATTGGACCAAATACTCCAGTTAGCTTGGACTTGACTTTTCGTGCCTGAAAGTTAAGCAACTATACTGGCCCATAACCCTCCTCCTTTCAGGCCACCATGTGACCACAGGCGGAAGTTAGAATGGCCACTCCCAGCCCTGACCTTACACGGGCCAGTGGTGTGACTTGAGGGTTTATCTGAGCCTCAGTTTCTCCATCTATAAAATGGAAGCTCTAGTAAGATCCCCAATGTAGTGTTTCTCTGAGAATCTTCATTTGAAGGACCCAACCCAGAGGCCCTCACACAGTCAGCCCAGAACACAGTGCTTGGGGCATGGTCACTCTGAGTACTGACTTATGTACTTTTTGGCTCAGAACCCACCACTGTTCTAAAACCAATTATTTTCCCCATCAGAACACCATGGGAAGGGGCACCTGGGAGTGTGGGCTTTGCAGTAGCCTAGGGATGCAACCACTCAGAAACTCGGTACCAGGGGTCAGAGCCTAGGGGTACTGCAAGCCACTGCCAGGTCCATCCCAGTTCTACCATGCTGCCATGATGCTGGCCGGAACTGGGCACCTGGCATGGCCCAGACCCATCCCTGGGAAGGAAGAGGCCCCCGATGGGCCCCTCTAGCCCAGGATCCCCAAATGGTCTGGTGGATATCCCTCCCAGTTGACCTTTTCCTCTCCTTTGTCACCATGCACGGTGGCCGTCTGAGTCTTTTTGTTCTGATTCCTACTTCCGCCCTCAGCTCCCCACCCCCCCCCCAGGTCCTTCCCCAGAGAAATCTCTTTTTCATAGATCCTCTCACAGCCCCTGGTCTTGGGAGGACCCAGACTAGCACAGGTGACAAGCTGGTGGCTGCGTCCCACTTCTGACGCCGCCTGTGGACCGTCTCTCTCCACTCTCTCTGCCTCTCAAACTGGAGTCAGGGCAGACTATCATTTCATGCTTTCCTGCCCTGGGCCACCAGTGGGCCAGGGAAGTGTACATCCTCGACGGTGGTCAGCAACCCACAGTGGCCTTTCTGTGTACTAGTCCTCCGTGTGTATGTGTACACACTCTTCAGTACAGATGAGGAGGCTGAGGCTGGGGGTTATGGGGGGTGGCTGCTCAAGGTCACCTGGCTTGGGGTGGGGAGGGGCGTGGTGGGCAGTTCCTGATGCAGTCTGATGTGTCCTCACAGCCTGGCTGAGGTGTATATTTGCTCGCCTTACACTTGGGTAGATCTGGGGAGCACATTTATAAATTGCATCTTTAAAAATCAATCAATCAATCAATCAATCAATCAATCATTAATGTGGGGGATTGCACACCATGATGAATGAGTGAAGGACAGAGGTCACTTCTCTCCTTCCACCAGATGGGCCTCAGGGATAGAACTCAGGCTCGGTGGAAGGTGACTTTGCTAGCCACCGAGCCATCTCGCTGGCCCTGGAGAGTAGACTTATGGATGTGAGTGGCTGACCATGGCCTACCCCTGAGGCTCTGCCACTGTCTCCAGGTGTTTCCAAGGCTGGTGTTCCTTCTGAGGCCTCAGCAGCAGGGAGGCTGGGCTAGGTAACCATGACAACCAGGTAGAATGGCAGGCCGGACCATCCGCCCCTGAGAAGAGAGCATCCTCGTGTCTAGGAGAGTGGGGGGCTCAGCTGAACTTCTCTTACCTCTTCTCATAGTCCAGGTCTCCAACAGACCCGTTCATCAGCTGGTTGGGTGTCCACTTCAAAGTCATGACATCAGCTGTCTGGTGCAGAGACAGGTACCCGGGCACAGCCTCCATATCATCCCTCTGCAGAGAGAGGAGAACTCAGGCCTGGCCATGCTGCTGGACCCCAGTGGACAGGGGCCTGAGGCCTGCCTGACTCAGGGATGCAGAAGCAGAACCAAAGGGTTGGGCTGTTTGCTGCAACCGCTTAGAAGAGCCCCTCAGCATCCTTCCCGGTGCCATGTTGAGCAAAGCCACCTGCAGCCTACCATCCAGGGTGAACTTGGCAGAGTCCAGCTGTGAACGCTGCTCACCCCAGCACCAGTACCTCCATCTCTCCTTCTGGAGGCTGTCTCTACCCCAATGTTCCTTTGGACCTAGTAAAGTACCCTGCCACCCTAACTCAGCCCTTTCAAAACAAGGCCTGTATCTAGGCCAATCTTAGGGGGTAAAGAGAGGGCAGGTGCCCCTGCACCCCATCCCATAGATATTACCCAGAAAACCTCTCTCCAAGCACCCCCACTGTGCTTCTTCCCTGCCCAGAATCTGCTGTGGGACATCTCACCCACTTCTCATCATTCTCAATTAGTGGGTGGGCAAAAAAATGCTCCCATCTCTCCTCTGGGAAGAAGACCCTGCCCACTCCCGAGTTGCAGTCTTATCCATTCCCGATTCGGGGCATGTCTGACCGCCCGCAGCATCTCACAGCTGTGAAGTGGCTATCACTACACAGTCACACGCAGGCTGTGATCACTGCCAATCATCCCCTTGGTTGAGCCTGGCAGGGCTGTTATTTTGTAGGGAGGACATATGAGTACGTTTGAAATGTCTCCTGACAGAGGAGCCTATGATTCAGCTTTGAGTGGCAAAGCTATTGCGATGTGGATTTAAGAACAGAGTGACAGTCCATTATTCATCTCCCCGGGTCACCCAGTCCCAGATCCCCTTGGAAAGCAGAGATGCTGCGCTCCGTGGGCCTTCAGACCCTCACTGGAGATGGCAATGGACACTCTGTGCTTACTGGAACTGCTGGGTCAGAGGTCACCAATCTTTTTGTATCAATAGAGACTGATAGGAAATGGTTTGGATTTTGTGAGCCATGTACGGTTCATGGCAAACCACTTGTTTCTGCCACCAGAGCCTAGCATGGCTGTGTTTCAATATCTTAATGACTCATATATGTTCTCTCTCTCTCATTTTTAGGGGCATCTCATATCTCTCTCTCTCTCTCTCTCTCTCTCTCTCTCTCTCTCTCTCTCTCTCTCTGCTGTGGATGGCACCTTGGGCACTCTTAGCCCAGCACCCCAGTCCTTAGCATTCAAAGCTTCTTGTTGGTCATTTAAAAAGCGGCTGCATCTTAAACTCATGACTTCCTAAACCTGAGAAACTTGGACCTTGCACCCGCCGTGATACAGATATGACAGCCTCATGGCAGAATGACCTGCTCAGGGTCACCCACTGGTTGAGGCTGTGTTCACAGACCTGGGGCCTCTCCCTGCTTTCTTCCAGCTGAGCCCAAACACCACACTGACTGTGACCCAATGACCCTGAGGACAGGACAGCAAAGGGCACGGTCCTCAGGGTAGGGGCTGCTGCTCATGCTTCATGTTCTGCCTTGTGCCCAGGCAGCTGTTGGAGCGTGGAAGACAACCGACTCATTGTAGCATGTGGTGAGAGAGCAAATTGTAATCCGGCTCCTTGTGCTGGCTTCAATGTTGCCAGCACTACAGTTCATGCAGCTCAGGGTACTTCACAGAGAGCACCCGACCACCTTCTCAGTGCCACACTGTTTCCTGAGTGACAGCAAGAGTGAACAGCCAGGCAGATGGCCTGGTGGACAGGGATGTGAGGGTAGACTGGAGAAGAAGTGGACAACCTAGTGGATGGGCAGAAAGATGAACAAATGGTGGGTATTGCCATTTGCGCTTATATAGAGATGTATGGATGCATAGATGTGTGTGTGTGTGTGTGTGTGTGTGTGTGTGTGTGTGTGTGACTATGGATGGATACACAGCCAGATGAATATAGGAACCGATATACAGGGGAGAGAATGGTGGAATGATAGTTTATTGGCAGATGAATTGACAAATGGATGAATGAACCAGCAAGAGGCTGAATGATGAATGGACAAGCAAATATATGTACACATTATGTAGGTAGGTGGGTTTTGGCAAATGGAGGAATAGAGAATTTTGAGTGGGTGGATGGGTGGATGGATGAAGATATTGCTGGGTAAATGAAACAACACACAGATGGAGGTTGGATGAGTGGATGGTTATATTGATAGATGAATGGATGTATAGATGGAGTTGCTGGTAAATGTATGAATGAACAGGTGGGTCGGTGGGTAGACACATTAATAGGTAAATGGATAAGTAACCTGGAGTTAGAGGGACCTCCCCTGCCCCTATAACCTGCAGCCAAACTCTCAGAGCATGATCTAGGGCCACCCCAAACTCACTGGCTGCACCAGAACATTGTTCTTGCCGTAGAGCAGGGTGGCCCTAGAGTTCTGGTGCAGGGACTCTACGTAGTCCCGGGCGGAGATGGATGGTCGGTCGTCCATACTGCCGCTCGAATGCCTCTTCTGGATCTGGTGTCAGGAGAGGAGAGAGAGGCATGAGCCTGTGAGTGACCTTCAGGACTCCCACCCTGTCCAAGGCCTTCCCACTGCCCATTCCTCTCACACAGAGTGCTGGCCGCTTGGTGGGCGAGTCCTGTCTCAGATGTGAGCTGTGGATTCGGTGTCTCTGGACCAGTTCGTCAGCCGAGGGGTCAGTCCAGAAGTGGTCAGCAGTCTTCATCTTGGTATACTCCAGGGCACAGGGCCCCACTGTGGAGCACACAGGGCTGGGAACCTGGAGTCCCCAAAAGTGCTCCCACCCAAATGCCTCAGCCCATTCCTTTTCCTCCCAGGCAATGAACATGCCCCAGAGTCCAGTAAGAAGACACCAGGGCAAGAGACAGACCCCTGAGCCCCCAGAGCAAAGGACCAGATGCAGCACAGAGCCGACTTACCCAACAAAGACGCAAGGATGGGGCCGTCCACAGGGTCCATCAAGAGAGCCTCCTTCTCATAGTATTTACTAGTGGGAGGGAAGGACATGCAGGTCTGCATGGGGACCAGCAGAAGGCGCATGTGGGTGGACTAGGTTCCACACCCCAGGAGCCCAGCTCAGAGCCTCAGCATCAAAGGGGACAGAGACTGTATCTCATAGGTTGAGCAGGACAATTGAAAGGCATCAGGCCTGGAGCTCGTGGGCTCCTGCTCACTACACAGCCCTGAAGACTTAAGGAGAACAAAGGAGCCAGGCTCTCAGGTCAGGCTGTCCTTCTGTTACCGAGGCAACACAACACAGTCTAGCTGGTGTAGACTCAAAGGCTGCGCTAACAGGCTGTCCTACCCTGATAGTCAAAACAAATGTCAACACCAAGCCCCAAAGCTCTGAAATCTGACCCTGATAAATGTGTGACGTCATCAATACAGTGTCTGTGCTGAAGGGGATTCCACCTCTCCGTGAGAGAGAACACTGGAATGATTTCCAGTTCCTTGAAAACTCACCTAACACATAAATATTTAAAAGGGGCTATGAAACTTAGATGGGGCTGGAGGGATGGCTCCACCATTCAGTACTCACTGCTCTTGTAGAGGCCCTGGGTTCGATTACCAGCACCTGCATGGTGGCTCACAATAATCTGTAACTGTAGTTATCTCGGGATGGATGCTGAGAGAGACCTTTCACACCATAAAACCTTTCCACCGCATTAATCTGAGCCAGGGGAGGAAGTGTCTAGAGTCATTGTGTATTTTTGACATTCTGTGGCCTACTAAATTCTTTTCTACATCTTCTCTATGAACCACTCCATGCTTCTTAGCCAGAGAGACCATTAAGACACAGAGAGGTAGAGTGTCCTGCCATCAGCAACCAAGTGGAGGAAACCACAAAAGGATGGGATCCACGACCCCTCCATCTTGCCCTAAATGCAAAGCCCCTGTTTGCATGTGGCTATTCAACACCTGAATTCTCCGCAGCTTTCAAGCTATGCTACTTCAGGGTCAAACATTCAGTTAAGTGTTTTTTTCAAACTTCAGAAAAGCCGTGTTTGTTCTCAAGGACACAGTTCCCAGAATGGCCATCAGGTGGCGACAGAGCAAGGCGGGCATCTCTCACCTGCTGTTCTCCACCAGATAGTGGACTATTTTGTCCAGGACCCTCTCAAACAGGGCAGTGCGGATCCACAGGTGCTTGATAGCCAGCGGGGACAGGTTGGGCAGCTTTGGCAGCTTCCGCACATTCTCCTGCAGGCCCTGGATCTGGTTTCTCCTTTGAGACCAGCGGGAGGAGAGAACACCCTCAGGAGAGAAGGAATTCACAGGACCTCCTCACTCCGGGTACGTGGGGGTGGGTGGGGGTAGAAGTGGTGATAGGTTGTGTACCCTAATGAACTTGCCTGAGGATCAGAAGCAGAACAGCCAGCCACTAGTTCTTACCTCTAGGAAATCCTCAGCCTAAAGAGAGAGTGAGTTCCTCTTTCCTCACGCCTTCTATAACTTTCTATGCCCTGCCACATTACTTCCTGGGATTAAAGGTGTGTGTGCTTCCCAAGCAAAGGAGCTCAAGTGCTGGGATTAAAGGTGTGTGCCAGCAACTGCCTGGCTCTGTCCTCGGATCCTCAGGCAAATTTATTAGGGCACACAATCTATCACAGCACAGGTAGGAGGTGGGGGTGAGGGTGGGAGTGAGGGTGATGGTGGGGGTGGAGGTGAGGGTGGGGGTGAGGGTGGGGGCGAGGGTAAGGGTAGGGGTGAGGGGTGAGGGTAGAGGTGGGGGTGAGGGTAGAGATGGAGGGTGGGGGTAGAGGTGATGGTGGGGTGAAGGGGTGAGGATAGAGGTGGGGGTGAGGGTGGAGGTGGGGGTGAGGGTGGAGGTGGGCAGTGGGGGTGGGGAGAGTGGAAACATCAGGCAGAGAGTGGCCAAGCTTGAGCGGAACACTGCCAGCTGTGCCATCAGGGAGGCCAGATGCCAACCTCCGTCCTCCCTCCTTTCCTGCAGACCTCTGCTTCTCCTTCCCTCTCTTTCCTCTCCCGCCCCCTCCTCGAAAGGAATGCTGGCCACGGAGGCTTAGATCTATGGTTCCTTCAAAGACACCCCACTGCCCTTGGGAAGGTAGCTGAGTACTATGGCCCAGAGGGTCCCATGGCCTCACCCCACCACCATTCCACCGCTCCATGGTCCAGCAGATCTGGCTCTGAGTTCAAGTGTGAGACCTTGCCTCAGTGGACAAGATGGAGCGTGGTTAAGAGGGACATTTATGTCATCCTCTGGTCTCTACCCATGGACACACACATGCCCACATTCATGAGAACATGTCCATGGTCCTACATATCACACACACACACACACACACACACACACACACACACACACACACACATACACCAGGGCATGGTTCCCAGTTGGCACTAAATCTCTCAACAGTCATTTTGTGGGATGGGCCAGGAGCTAGACACTGCCTAGGGGCTGGGGACGTAGATGTGGTGGCCTGTTCTCATATCCTCAGGTCACTAGACAACAGTGAACAGTGAGTAATTACAGACAGAAAGACAATAAACAGGGCAATGGGACAGAGAAGATGAAAGTGGGCGGGGTTTCCAGAGCTGGGGGGATCCGAGTGACAAGAACCGGTCACAGGATCAGCTCAGACTAAAGAGGGTGAGCATCTGCCAAGGCTCTGGAGTGGAAAAGACTGGTGGGTCTGAGGATCAGAAAAGAAAACAGAGAGAGAGAGAGAGAGAGAGAGAGAGAGAGAGAGAGAGAGAAGAGAGAGAGAGAGAGAGAGAGAGAGAGAGAGAGACGGACAGACAGACAGGAGGTGTAGGCTCTCACCAAGCTGAGGGGCAATGCACACTGCCCTCCAGGGCTGTCCCCGCAGATGCCCCCCATGCCACACTCACGCGCTCTCGATGAGTTGCTCCAGATCCTGCACCTTGCGGCTCAGCTCCTCGGCTGGAGGGAAGCCTTTGCCCACCTTCATGAAGAGCGCCGCAATCTTGTTGCTTCGCAGGAAGCCAGCAGCCCTCCGCCTCAGCCCGTGCAGCACACAGGCCTCCACTGCCGCTGTGGGGACACCGTTGTCAGGAGCTCTGTCTTGTCTCTGGTCCACACTCCCTAGCACCATGAGCGACTTAACACCACAGAGAAAATGCATCCATGCCCACTTGTCAGGTGCACCAAAGAAGTCAGGAGAGGTTCGTGGTTAACACACATTGGGGCCAAGGTCAGTCAGCCATCTCTGCTCACATCCTCTGTCAGCCAGCAGCCTGCTGTGTGACTGTGGGGAATGACTTCCTCCCTTTCTGCCTTTGCCTCCCCTTAAAGGGAGGGTGTGAGGAGCAGTGGTCTATCAGGATGCTGCCAGGACGTATGACACAGTGCACAGGACATTCTTAGAGCCCACAAGGAGGGCTCTGTATGAGACTAGCTGCCATTGCTGCCAAGAAGGGAGGCACCAATGAACCTCACCTGAGTTAAAGAAACACATCACCGTCATTGACATCCTCACCATCATCATGTTCATCAGCTGCGGCCATTGTCATTATGGTCTTCATCCTCACCATCACCACCACCATCACCACCACCCTCACCATCACTATCACATCCTCACCATCTTCACCATCACCATCACATCCTCACCATCCTCACTATTGTCTTCACTATCGTTATTTATCACCATTGTCCTGGCTAGATTTTATGTCAGCTTGACACAAGCTAGAGTCATCTGACAAGAAGGGAACCTCGCCCGAGAAAATGTCTCCCTAAGACCTGTCTGTAGTCATTTTCTTAATTAGTGATTGGTGGGTGGGGCCATCCCTGGGCTGGTGGTCCTGGGTTCTATAAGAAAGCAGGCTGGGCAAGGCATGGGGAGCAAGCCAGTAAGCAGCACCCCTTTATGGCTCTGCATCAGCTCCTGCCTCCAGGCTCCTGCCCTGACTTCCCTCTGTGATGGGTTGTGACCCGGAAGTATAAGCAAAACTTCCAAAGTTGCTTTTGGTTATGGTGTTTAATCACAGCGACAGACACCCCAAGACAACAATACCATCACCATCCTCATTGCCATCATCATCACTACCACCATCATCATGCACCACCATCATCCATCACCATCATCATCCACCACCATCAACTTCATCCCCATCACCACCATCATCCACCACCATCATCCATCCCCATCACCACCATCATCATCACCATCATCATCTATCACCACCACCACAATCACTACCACCATCACCACCATCATCCATCATCATCATCCACCACCACCACCACCCTCATTCACTGTGACCACATCATAGTTAACTCATACAACTTGCTGAATTTCTGTCACGGCTAAGTAGAAAACTGCTTCTACTTTTCAAGTGCAGACACTGGCTCAGAGAGGCAAACCAAATCAAGGACAAAGTATGGGGTCAGGATTTGAACCCAAGCCTAAGGTCAAGGTGTGCGCACATCACTCACACTTGCACAAAGGAAGCTGAAAAGGAACAGCGCTGGCATTGGCCTCCCACTTCCGTTTCCCCTGGGCGCTCTGCCTGGCTCTCCTTCAGGACAGGACGCCTGGACTGTACTCTGGGCTCTACTGTTAACTTGCTGTGGGAGCTCAGGCCAATCAATGACTTCCCCGCTCTGGACATATGTGCGCTCTTCTGGGAAATGGCTCTGTGCAGGCCATTCTGGCAGCCCCTGACCTACTCCTGGTGTTTCGGGGAACCTTCAACATTCTTTCTATTTCCCACTGGTATGCATTAGGTGCATACTCAATGCTCACTGGAAAGTGAGTATACAGTAAGACCGCCCCCTTATTAAGGGCCTGCTGGCTGGTAAACAGCTGTTAGGACTGACGTGTCCTGGACTTGTAACAAAAGCGTGCAGTGAGAACTCTGGTTAGTATACCTTGAACCAGTGAGCCAGCTGGCACTCGGCAAAGCGTGAGCATACACAGAGACACCGGGCGCTTGGGCTATGTGGTGCTTGTTTTTGTCACCAGACTCCTTCATTTCATGTCGCAGGCGCTTACTTCATTTGGAAGGAATGCCTGACAGTGCACGATCTGCCCATGCAGATGGGCATTCTGGGTATGACTCCCCGTAAGATCCCGCTTTTAGCTGGCCTGTGTGGTCCTCTCGGATTGGCTGATCAGCTCCCAGGCTTTGCGTGTGCCTGCTCAGGTCTTTCTGACAATGGCCCCCAAGGGATAGAGAATTTAAAAATACTCCTAGAGTCCTTTACGCCATATTTAATGCCTTTCAATTTCTCCCACCCCCCAAAAAACTTGGGTCTGATAGGTAATTCTTCTTCTTTTTATTTTTAAGCCAAGGCCTCACTATGTAGCTATAGCTGGCTGGAAACTCTTTATGTAGACTAGGCTGGCCTTCATCTCACAGTGATCTGCTGCTTCTGTCCCTGTCTCCTGAATGCTGGGATTGGGTGCAAGGGGCTGGGGATGGAGCCAGGGCCTGCTGCATGCCAGGTAAGTAAGTACCCTACCAGAGGGCTGCACCTCAGCCCTTTTCAGTTCTGTTTTGAGACAGAGCGGGGAGGTCTGAATGAGAACGGCCCCCATAGGCTCATATGTTTGAATATTTGGTCCCCAGCTGGTGGAACTGCTTGGGAAGGACTGGGAGGTGTGGCCTTGTGGGAGGAGATGTGCCATTGAGGGCAAGCTTCGAGGTTTCAAAAGCCCACGGCTTTCCCAGTCAGCTCTCCCTCCATCTTGTATTTGTGGATCAGACAGATGCGAACTCTCAGCTACTGCTCCAGAACCACGTCTGCCTGCTGCCATGCTCCCCACCATGGTGGTTATGGACTCAGCCTCTGAACTGTTAAGTCCCCGTTAAGCAATTTCTTCTCTGAGTTGCCCTGGTCATGGTATTTTATCATGTCAAAAGAAAAGCAAGACACAGGGTCTCACTAAGTTGCCCACACTGGCCTTGAACTTTCGGACGCTCTCACTGCAGGCTCCTGAGTGCTGAGATGACACCTGGCTGGCTACGAGATTCTTTAACTGCATTTCTCATCCTCTGTAGCTTAACTGACAGCTGTGTCTCGTCTTAACATGTCAGATAGAAACATCCAGAATAAAAATTAGAAGCTGTCATAAGCATATAAACTACAAAAATACTTTTATGTAAATGAAGTTTTCCAAACTACACATATGCAAGTGTGTGCATATGTTTAAATCGACACACTCTACTTTCCACATGAGGTCCTTGCTAGCCTGACAGTTGATCCAAAATGATGAGGTTTGGGCTCAGCCAGAGACCCTGTCTCAAAAGGTCAGCTAAGGACGACACCCCCATGCTGATCTCTGGCTCACACACAGGAACACATGTGAACACGTGCATGCACCACACACACACTTCAAGGAAGATAAGTGAGTGGAAGATTTTGCCCAAGGTCACTCTTTGGGTTGATGGTTGTCAACTTGACACAGGCTAGAGTCCTCTGGGAAGAAAAAGCTCAACTGAGAAAATGCCTCCATCAGATTGGCCTGTAGGGGAGTCTATAGAGTATTTTCTCGATTAATTTTAGGTGTGGGAGGGCCCAGCCCATGGTGGGTGGGGCCATCCCTGGGCTGGAGGTCCTGGGTTCTATAAGAAAGCAGTTGAGCAAGCCATGAGGAGCAAGCCAGTAAGCAGCACCCCTCCATGGCCTCTGCATCAGCTCCTGCCTCCAGGTTCCTGCCCTCACTTCCCTCTGTGATGGGTTGTGACCTAGAAGCTAAAATACACCCTCACCCAGGTTGCATTTGACCCTGGTGTTTACCACAGCAATATAAAGCAAACCAGGACATGCACGCAACAGGAAGTGGCAGAGGTGGGATTTGAACTCAGGTCTGCCTGCTGCCACAAAGTGGTGAGGTTCTGGATGCCAGCGTGCACCACATGTTGTCAGTCCCACGGGTGGTGCCCCCCAGCCATACGAATGGAAGTGGGCAGGCTGGCTACATATCTTTGCTCAGGTATCTTCACAAGGCCATGATCATGGGAGGGGACCCCACTGTGCGCTTCCAGTGAGACATCCAACTTACTAAAGTTCCAAGGAGAAAGACAGGAGTTCCCGCTTCCAAACAGCCACCCTACCATGAGCTGGAGGTGACCTCAGGCACAGGGAACCTGGCTCTTCCTGCGCGGGGGATGGCTTACAGAGGGGTCTGAGTCACACTTCAGACCCCAAGCCTTCTAGACTCAGTCTGCTAAATGTGAGTCTTAAGATACCTCCGCGGCTGCTTACCCCCTACACCCAATTATTTATTACAGGGTCTTCTGTAGCCCAGGCTGGCCCAGAACCAATATGTAGCCAAGGATGCCCTTAAACTTCTGATCCTCCTTCGTCTACCATTGGAGTGCTGGGGTGAGAGGTGTGAGCCACTATGTCTGACTTTATGTGTTGCTGGGGATGGAACCCAGGGCTTTGTGCATTTGAGCCAAGCACTCTACCGACTGAGCTGCATCCCCAGCCCTCATCACCCCTTTAAAACAGTCCCTATTTGCTCCATCCTCGACCCAGCCACACTCCAAGGCAGAGGGAGAGATGACTGAGGCCATCTAAGGGGATGAGTCAGTGCAGGGGAGCAAGCCCCACTGGGCCGGCCCGCCACAGGGACATAGGAGGCGTCCTCTACCCTTTCTTCCACAATTCTGCATTTCCAAATCCAATTCCTCCTGCAGAGTATCTTTGGGATCCCAAAAATAACTTCAGAGTCACAAAGCTCAACATGACGCACGCACGCACGCACGCAAGAGCTGGCTCACAGGTGAGTCGTCCCCGTCGTCCCCCCCCCCCCCCCCCCCCCCCCCCTGCAGCCCAGCCAGGAGGATGCTCCCCACTGCCTCCACCATGGAAGCCACCACTCACCACAGAAGGAGATGATGTGGCTGCTGTCCTCGTGAACAAACTTTCGGGTAACGGCCTCCTCCATGATCTGCTTCACCTGCAGGACACACAGGGGTGGCAGAGACTGATCGGATGGGGTGCCGCACCCCAGGGCCCGTGCTGTGCCCCCAGAGTGTCTGCAGGCTGTCTGGGGTGTGTGGGTAGCCCCTGCCCCTTTTCCTTCCACGGCCTCTTTGTCCCAGGCAGGTCTGTGACTGACAGCTACACGCTGTCCATTTCACTTCATTGGCAGGGAGGTTTATCACCTCTTCTAGGTATTAGACAGAATGGCCTCCCCTGCCCACAGTTCCCCCAACTGTTCTTGTCCCACCTCCAACACAGATCCTTCAAAGGACTCACCGCCATTCCTGCTCTGATTCCTACGGTGTCCTAGCTGCATCTCCTCTCCAGAATACAAGTCCCTTTGCCTTGCCCTTTGCCTTACCCACATTGTATATTAGGCACTCAATAAAGATCCCTTTTACTGCATGGTGAGTGAGTTTGAAGATAAAGGAATCAGGGGCATGGCATGGGGACGGTCAATTATGGGATCCTGGAAACCTGGGTTCAAATCCCTGCATGGGTTCCAGCAGATTGGTGAGTGAGCTTTGGGAAATAGAGGCTCCAGAGAGTCTGCGGGTCAGGGAGGGAGGGAGCAGATGCAGATGGAATCCCAGCTTGGGTCCCCATCACAGGCTGTGGCCAGTCCTCTCTGCACTCAATCCCTGCCATGCACTGTTGAGTGACTCCAGGACACATGCAAGGTCATGTTGGAAATGGACAGCTGGCCTCAGGAACAGTAGGGACCTCTGGGGCTTGAACGCTGCCCTCTGGCTTCCCTGGACTTGTACCCCACTGTGCCCGGAGGCATTGTGGGATGAAAGCAAAGTCTTTCTCTCTGGGCCTCAGTTTCCCCACCTTGAGTGTGAGGTCAAAAGGTGATTCAAAGGCCTGTCCCAGAAATCCATCACAGGATCTCTAATATGGGACAAAGGGAGCCAAGTCCTGGATCCCCAACCCAGTGAGTCTCCATTGTTTTCTTTCCGTTCATCACACACCAGCCTGAGGTGCCCACAGCCCCTGCAGCCCTGCCTCTTCCTGCAGCTTGCTTCCTGGAGGTGCACACAGGACAGAGCATTGCCACACTTCACTAAGTGCTCAGGGACAGCCTGGCAGCCACAGCCCATGCACTGGAGTCAGCGCCGGCCCTGTGAACAATGACCGGTTCTGTGAGCAGCTCCAGCAGCTGGGCGTCCCCAGGAGCTGTTCTCAGCCTGAACCCCTCTGCAAGGCCCATGGAATCACCCCGCTTTACAGATGTGACTTTGCAGTTTGAACCCAGGGCCTCACATGCGCTAGGCAAGCACTCCATGACTGAGCCACGCCTCCAGCTAAATCTCCCGTGGAAGGAATGGGAAGTCAAAAGCAGAGGGGCAGACAGGGCAATCCACAAATGTGCAGACATGAAACAGCCTGTCTGCCAGAGAAGTCCCAGGAGACATTAGAAGATGTCTTGAGATAAATTCGAACAAACGGGATGTGCTGAGGCCCATGAGACGGGAGGCCTACTAGTCATAAGATCCACTGGACGTGAGGCCTGCTAAAGGCAGGAGAATAGCACTGAGGGAAAGTATAGTGGGAAACGGCGATGTTAGAAGGAGAAAGACCTCAATTGCAACTTACCTTTGCTCCTCAGGAATCGGCAAATAGCAAGAAATAAACCCAAGGCAACAGAGGGAAGGAAATAATAAAGACTGAAGCAGAGATAAAATGAAATATTGGGCCAGCGAGATGGCTGAGTGGGGAAAGGTGCTTGCTTGCCAAGCCTGACCATCTGAGTTCGATCCCAGCGGTCCCACATGGTGAAAGGAGAGGATGGACTTTCACAAGTTGACCTCTGACCTCTGCATGCATGCCCACACATGATAAATAATGTAAGAAAAGTAAATGAATAAGATATGAAAGCCAGCAGAGGCCTAGGTTTGGCGGCTGGGCAGTAAGTAGCTTGCTGACCCTGCGTTGAGTGTGGCTCTACCAGGCTGATGTCCTCTGAGTCCTGTCCAGCTGATCTAGCCTGGGACAGGTGAGGGACCCTGCTAACTGACTCATACCCCCCAGCGTGGGGCTCCAGTCCTTGGCAGTGGCTGCTGTGTCTTGAGCAGGTTCTTCTGCCAATGTCCTCCTGCTTTTTGGAGGCGGCCATCTGCCTCACACCCCATGCCCATGCCCAGGGCTGCTCTGACGCAGCAGCTCTGCTGCCTGCCTGTGTGCAGAGACACCAGGCCCCATCTGCTCTGTGTCCCGGAAGGAAGCCATGAGCCTCCTCAGGATGTGTGGCAGGTCCCCAGCTTTCTCTCTGGGGTGGAGGAAGGGGGGCAGCAAAGAACTGGCCTCGGTAAGTTCTGTAGTGGGCGCCCTGAGACCTGCCCCACTCCGTTTCCTAGAATGCTCATCTCCTTTTGCTCCTTCCCCCGATATTTCTCTGGTACCCCAAAACTCTCTTGCTCTGACAGGTCACCTCCCTGACTGGCTTTGTGCTGGGTTGTGTCCTCTTTCCCCCAAACAAGTTATTTTATTTTATTTTTTATAAGATTTATTTATTTATTATGTATACAGAAGAGGGCACCAGATCTCATTACAGATGGTTGTGAGCCACCATGTGGGTGCTGGGAATTGAACTCAGGACCTCTGGAGGAGCAGTCGGTGCTCTTAACCTCTGAGCCATCTCTCCAGCCCCAGACTGGTTATTTTAAAACATTGCCTCCTACTAGCTCAGAATACAATACTTGAAAAGAAAATCTTTACAGTTAGGTCATTGGGGTGGCCTCTAATCTAATATGAGCAGTGTCCACATATGAAGAGGGAAATAGGGGCAGAGGATGGATGGCTCGGAGAGAAGATGGCATCTAGAAGCCAAGAAGAGAGGCCTGGACTCTGTCCTTCCTTCACCGCCTCCAGAACTTCAAGGCAGCACATTTCTGCTTTGTAAGTCAATCCGTCTGTGGTATTTTGTTACTGTAGCCCAAGCAAATCAAAGCACCGCCTCAGCAGCATCAGGATCCTTCTCATTTCTGTACCTTTGCCCAAACCAATGAGCCACTCAGCCACTGAGGAGCCTCCTCTTTCCAGGCCCCATTCCTTCCCAGGATAGCCCAGTGCTGATGTCTGTGGGGTATAAGATCCAACACTGTTGACTCCCTTGGGCCTTCCCAGCTTCTCCGAGGCATCCACAAAGGATTCCTTCCATCCACCTCTGCTCACGCCTCTTCCTTGGTGCTGAACTCACATCTATTCAGAACTGCGGAGCTGCACTGCTCAGCACTGCATAGACTAGAGCATCCTGGGAAACAACAGGGACCAGAAGACAGCCCTGAAATCACTGCCAGGTGAAAAGAACCTCTCTGTCTCATCAGTCAGATCTGAGTGCAAGACATGGAGAGTTGGAACTGTGGTGATGAGGCCAGATGGATCCATCCTGGGGGCTTTGGGGACAAAGATCTGGGCCAGGTAAGAGACCCTGGGAACCACAGATGCTCAGCTCAACTCTCGGCCCCTCCCTCAGATTCACATGATGCAGGTTAGAAATGTTCACCAGCCCAGGGCAGTTCTCACCCACACGCTCAAACTGCATTGGAATATCAGAAAGGAAGGGGAGACTGTGAGGGATGGGTTTCCACACCCTTTTTCCAGAGGGAAGAGGTGCAGGGGCTCTGAGAGAAGGCAGCATCCAAGCTCCCCCAGGAAGGAAGGAACCTTGTCCGAGCCTATGCCTGCATGGTTTCCCCCTTAGCCCCCTTCTCCCGCTCCCCATCCAGGTCATCATGAAGGGCGGTGCGGTTCCTGGTCCCTGATGTCGCTCACCTTCCTTATGAAACTTGTTTCCTAAGAGCGGTTTGGGGGAACCATCTGTTTCCTATCCACACCCTGACCGGACCGTTATACACATGCCGAGTCAAGTCCAAAGCTGTCTGTTGATGGCCATGAAGGGGAACCCTGAGAGCTGAATCCCCTTCCTCAGGTTACACAGCACAGAGCCCAGGGCTGTCACTAGGGGTAGGGTGAGGGATGGCAGAGGGGATATAGCAGCTGGGGTGGGTGCAACTGAGACCCTCCCACCTGTGCTGGTCCCCATGCCTAGCTAAATAAATGATTTCACGGAAGTGAATGGCAGGCTCAGCCCGAGGCCAGGAAAGGAAATTAAAAAGGCTGGTGAATAACAGCAGGGGAACATCTCCCTCCCACAGAAGGTCACCGAAGCCTGTGGAGGAAGCACAAGGCTGTGCCTACTCTAAGGGAGAGGAGCCCTTTGGACAGACCAGGGCCAGAGAATTCTGAGGAGGAGGGTTGGAGGCCAAAGCCCTCTTACCCTGGCAGGCTCTCAGGAGTGGCTTGGACTGTAAAACCCAAAAATATTTAGGTCCATGAAGCCCAGGACTGCTGGGAGCGGTGGCCCTGGGGTGACATCCCGATCCTTAGGAACTGTGGGGTTTTCTAAGCTATGGTCTAGAGCACACAGGGGGGTGGAGATGCTACCCCAGAGCCACACAGACCTTTTGTGAGCTTGCTGGTCCCTCTCAGCTGGGTCCAATCTGCTGTCACCTCAGGGTGGCCTTCTGTGAAGCAGGACTCAGCACTGCTGCCATGGGGACATGGATGGAAGGGCTGTCGGGGCACCACAGCACACAGTAGGCACTTATTTAGTTTTGAGGAAGAGTCTCATGTAGCCCAGGCTGGCCTCAAACTTTCTAAGAAACTGAGGGTGATCTTGAACTCCAGATTCCCCTGCCTCTACCTCCCAAGTTCTAGGTTTACAGGCCTGAATCCCCTCTCCTGGTTGTACGTGGTGTTATAGATGGAATCAGGGCCTCCAGCTCACCAACTCTACCAACTGAGCTACATCCCCAGCCACACAGTAGGCAATTTATGATGATCGAGGTCCTGACTCAGCACTTAGCGCGCACCTTCCTCGGTGCTCATACGGGCGTCATTGCCTTTACTCTAAATGTGTACAGAGCCAAGGTGTGTGGCTCAGGCATAGACCATGTACGTAGCATGTGTGGGGACGCCACCCCTAGCTCCGTGGCAGGTCAAGACAGTGCAGAGGCTCCTCCATCTTGGATTCTTGCTGAGGCCATTTTAGGTTTAACTAGAATTTGATCTCCTTGATGGGAAGCCCCCTGGAAAATTACGCAACTTTATTCTAGGACTCAAGGCCAATCTAGCTTATCTAAGCTTCTGTTAAACCGCTTGCTTGCGCAAAACTCCCCCTGCAGCTGCAGAACAAGATACCAGGATGTGGGTTTTGCTTTAAACAAACCAACAAACCCTTATTCTAAACACTTGGCACTACACTTGGGTCCCGAATACCTGAGTGTAGTCCCAGCTGACAGGAATAAAGACGTTCAGTTGGTTATAAACTGATTGTGTGGTCATCTTGGCGGGCTCCCAGTAACAGCACTGGGAGAGAGAACTGTGTATGTGAGGTTCAGAGAGATGAGACACTTTCCCAAGGGTCATACAGACTGGGAAAAGCACAGGGATTCGAACTCAGTTCTCTCTGAAGTCTAGGGCTGTCACTCTGCTTCCAGCTCTGTCTGAACCCCTAAGGACTCGGAAACTCCAGGAGATAAGATTCTCACCTGGGTCTGTGGCAGGGAGAGGGAGGGATGGAACAGGAGCCACAGGCCAAGGCTGGGAATCTCTCCCACACCGAGATAAAAAAGACACTGAGCTGGGGGTCAGGAGGGAGAGGTGTCCAGAGAAGACCCTGCCAGCAAGACCCTGCCAGCAACACCCTTCGGGGACCTTTTGGGAGGCCTTGGTGGTCAATACAATCGATTGTTAGCTAAGTTTCTATTTTCCAGTGACCACTGGGGTGTTTGGAGTCTGTCTGCACTCCCCCACAACAGAGCTTGTTCCTCTTAAAACTTGCTTAGCCCTTTAAGAACCTGTGTGTGTGTGTGTGTGTGTGTGTGTGTGTGTGTGTGTGTGTGTGTTGGGGGAGGGGAGTTTTGGAGCAATGGCTCAGTGGTTAAGACTTCTGACAGTTCTTCTAGAGGGCCTAGGTTCAGTTCCCAGCACACAACAGTGGCTCACGATTTTCTGTAATTTCAGTTCCAGAGGATCTCCGGCCTCTGTAGGACCAGGCATTTACATGTCAGACATAAATGCTGACAACATCCACACACACTAAATAGTTAATTTAAAAAAATTATCAGGCATAGTGGTACATGCCTTTAACCCAGCACTCAGGAGGCAGAAGCAGGTGGATCTCTGTGAGTTCCAGGGTAGCCAGAGCTATTAGAGAGACCCTGTCTACCTGTCTCAAAAAAAAAAACAAAAACAAAAACAAAAAAAAACAAAAAACAAACAAACAAACAAAAAAAAAAAAAAACAAAAACCAAGAAAAAAGGAAAAGAAAAAGAAAAGACAGAAGGAAGGAAGGAAGGAAGGAAGGAAGGAAGGAAGGAAGGAAGGAAGGAAGGAAGGAAGGAACAAAGAAAAACAAGGGTCTAAGAGCCCGCCCTGAACTGGGCATGGTAACACAGTTCTGAAATCCAGGCACCCAGGAAAAGAGGCAGGAAGATCTACCTCAGAACAAACCAGCCAGCCAGGATGTAGAGCTGCCCAGCTGGGTCTCATCTGGGAATCTCATCTGAAGCCTCAAGCAAGCTAAGATCTGCAAGGCACTGTGAAGGTGAGAAGGCAAGGCTCTCCACAGGGGGCGCTCATGGGCCTTCTGTGAATGGCCAATGAGTTTCCAGTCAGGACTGCCCAGGGACACAGCTGGTCCTGGGGCAGTGACAGCCCTGCCTCTCCACATAGGCCTCCACACCTGCCTCCATTCAGACACCAGCCCTGCCCTTCCTCCCACCTGTAAATATTTAAACAGCACAGGAGAACAGATCTCCGGAGAGTCTGGGCGGGCTGGGAAGCCAGGCAGGTCTCCCAAGCTGGAGGGGTGTTCCCGGGCCTACTGTTGCCCTGACTGATGCCCATGACATGTCCACACCCTCCCACAGCCCAGCCGGAGCTCTGTCAGGTTCCAAATCGACTCCCACGTTGCTGTTTCCTGCTCAGTGTCCCGGGTTACATTGAAGCCTTTGACCTGGATGGGACCTGTTGCCCTGGCCCACAGAGGTAGGCTAAGAATTCCAGAATCTGCAGGAAGAATGCCTCCCCCAGGACCCTGCACAGAGCTGCACCAAATCAACAGAGGCCTTTTAGGGACAGGGATAGAGCAGGAAGGAGCCCTTGGGAGCCACTAGGCCCAGGTCAAATCCTATCATTCATAGGGTGACCTACAGCCTGGGTTTCCCACGGTGAAGGTGGGTGCACCAGACAGCTCTGCCCTGATCCCCTCATTCACGGCTCCACTCATATGGCTCCTTGCAAGGATCCTCCAATCCCCTTGCTAAAACCTAGCCCATAATGCTATCTCATTCCTCCAGCGTGCTCTGTCCTTGGTATACCCCACCATGTTCTGACTCATACACTCTGAGTGTGTTGGATGACTGTGGGTGACCTTGAGCCCATGGGTACACAGCAGGTGCTCCTATATGATGGTGACCACTCTGAGGCTGTTACCACCGCTAATGCCAGACACTAATACTTTGGTAGCTCTGTTCCCAGAACTGTCCCCAGTTCCTGTCCTTCCTGATGGGCTTTGTATGTCAAAGGCCAAGGTCAGCAAAGGTTTTTCCATAAAGGGCCAGGAAAAAAACTTTCTGGGTATTGGGAGAATGGCGCCATCCATTCAGATATCAGATGCAAGGGCATCATGTAATGTAAAAGCATGTTTCAGATGTCATACAAAGCATTGCATGTTTCTTTTTTCTTCTTCTTCTTTTTTTTTTTTTTTTTGTCTGCTTCTCTGAAGTTCAGGTTCAACTGGGCATTCTGATTTTTTTTTTTTTTTTTCCAAGACAGGGTTTCTCTGTGTGGTTTTGGTTTTGGTACCTGTCCTGGATCTCGCTCTGTAGACCAGGCTGGCCTCGAACTCACAGAGATCCGCCTGGCTCTGCCTCCCTAGTGCTGGGATTAAAAGTGTGTGCCTCCACCATCAGTGAGCATTCTGAATTTTTATTTGCTAAACCTGGGAGACTAGTTGTGGGCCACAGTCTAGGTCACATGGTCTCTTTTAATTTGGTGTTTACAAACCTTTAAAGGAGTTAAAACAAATGTCTTGCCTTGAGGCAACATACTGGGCTTGGCCCCTAGGGACCCTGTCCCCCCCCCCCCCCCCAGTTGGAGGCACCCAGTACACAGGCTTGAGTAGAAGTCCCCAGAGCTACCACTCCTGTGAGCTCTGCAAACTCCACTGGACCCAGCGAAGTCCCCTCCAGCCCCCGTTGGCACCTGCTTGGGGCCGCAAAAGCCTAGGGTTGGTAAGTAATGGAGTATCGTGGGTATCACCATTCTCTCCATGTTCCCAATGTGACTGAGCCTGTGGAGGTCAGGATTTGAATCAAGGCTAGAGAGCACGAGGCTGTCTTAGGTGGGGACCCCAGCAGCAGGGCAGCCAGGCAGCTGCTCACTTGACCTCCTGCAACTGAACATCTGGATCAGGGTCATGGGCAATTCCTGGCTCCCTAGCTTTGACTCAGTTTCTACAGGCTGCTTCTCCCAGCCCTCCTGGTACACACTGGCTCCTTGGGAGAACCGTACTGGCAGAGGAACAGGCACCTTTATTCACTAGTTACCAGGCTGGGGAAGGCAGTGCTCGAAGGCTGTGCCCTGCATGATGCCAACGATGACATTCTGGAACAGGTGCGCACACCAGGGAGGCAAAGAGATGGCAGGTTGCCAGGGCTAAAGGAGAGGGGAACTGGGGACTCAAAGGGTGTACAGGGCAGTGATAGAATTCTGTTGCACACACTTGTCCAAGTGACAGAAAGTCCTGTGCCAAGAGGACCCTCAGTGTGTGCCACAGACCTCCAAGGAGACCATGATGGGTCTTTGAGGATCAAAAGAGAGATATCTCATCTTGGGGTTCTTCTCCCAAGACCTTGCTTGGCTGAGAATCTAAGAGCCAGGCTGGAATCAGTCCCTTGCTTCCTGAGCATGGGTGTGTGTGTGTCTGTCGGTGCCTGTGTGATGTATGTTTGTGTGTGTACATTAGGGGTGCCACCCAGGAGGCCCTCCCTTCCTGGTGGCAGCCACCTGGGCAGCTGGAAGCTGGGACCTGTTGCCAGAGCCTCCTTCCCCTTGGGGATCGTGGGTGTGTCTCTGTGTGTAGCATATTCCTTTTTTTTTTTTTTTTTCTTTAAAGAACCAGCTCCAGGGTTGGTTGCAAATTCTAGAATTATCAGAGGAGGTGATGTGTTAGATAGATAGTGGGGGAGGTCCCTCAGAACGACCTAGAAGCTTTTAGCTCAGTCTTTGTAAAGACCTGTTTGAAGACGTGAGACACGTACTATCCAGACCCCAACCTCACAAACTCACACTCCTGCCCTTCAGAGAAAAGGTCTTAGGTTAAATGTGGGAGGACTGCAGCTCATTTTCACTCAGACCTGACTGGAAAGCATGCTCCTTGGCTGTTACAGCCTGGCGTGACCCTCTTTGCTAGCAACAGAGTTGACCAAAGAGGATGCCACTGTAGAAGAGAGGGTGAGCGAGGCCTCTGGGGAAATTAGGAGGCACCCTAGTCCAGCTGTGCCACCAGCTCCCTCAAAGTCATTCATAAGTCACACCTTCCCTCACTAGGATTCCATTACCCCCTCTGCAGAACATTCGGGGACCCCCAATCCCAGGTCTGTCCTCATCAATCCAGCGCATGCTCCTAGAAAGTCTCTGGGGATGTTGCCCCCTGTCCTGTGACCACAAGTCTGCTTGATTTCCTCAATCCTGGGGACCCCTGGGTTTGGAGTGAGTCACCTTCTTGACTTGAGCCTGAGTGGAGTGGGCCCTTCTTGCCCTGAGACTGGCGAGGACAGTCCATTGCTGGACGCAGCATATTATTAAACGGGATTCACAGTCGTAAACTGCTCAGTTTCTAAATCTTACTTATGGAGGACGGTCACTCGGTGGATCTGAGCTTCCATCAGGGGCTTTTACATGCTGTGCCCTGCAGACAGAGCAACCTGTGTAAATGGCGGCCGCAAGACTGGGGTTCACAGTAGGGAAGTGGCTTCTTCAGCACCCAGTCAAGAAGGGCCAGAATTAGGTTAATCTTCCCCCCCCCCCCCGACACACACACACCCCGGTCATCCCAGCTCTCTAGGTACCGGGGTGGCGTGATTCCCATTACTCTGCTGGGTATAGCGTGGCCAGAAGCAGGAGGCTATGTTTGAAGGATGCAGACCCAGTGCAGGGGAACAAGAGGAAGGCTGTCACCTTCAGGCTCTCCAGTTAGCCCCCTAAGTTTACCCCTCTGTCCACAGCTTCCTTTGCCCACCCCCCAGCTCTAGAGGGGTAGGGAGAAATTTGCCTAAAAATCTGATCAAGTCTTCTCTGCCCCTACTCTCCTGGGTTCGGATAAGCCACACCCCTATGTGCCACAGCCTCCCTCTTCCTCCTGGAAGAGGTGACAGAGGACTTTCCTAGATAGCCAAATGGCCATACAAGATTGCCCGAGATGTGCCACCTTGCAGCCACCCACAGAGCCTGGGTGGCTGGGAATTCTGCCCAGAGCCAGCCTTGGGAGCTGTCAGGACTCAACACCCATCATGTGGGTCAGGAAGGAGCCCTGAGTTCAACCAGAGCTGGAGTCCAATCCTGGATTCATTCACTGCAGAGGGTCTATAGGCACTGCAGTGACCAGGACAAAGGTCCTCTGGCCTCCTGGGGAGACATTATTCTGGAATGAAATGAAAAAGGATTACAGGAGGCGTGTGAGGTCTTGGCATAGCAAGACCATAACACAGGCCCCGGCATCGAACAAAAACATCTGCAAGCTTGCAGGATATGGCATTGCAATGGCTTGTCAATCACACGGTCTCCCAGAAGTATCTGTCTTTATCCTTGCTAGTGTCTAGGTGACCATTTTGTCGTAATAGGGATGAAAATGGCCCAGTGGGCAGAATAAACTATGTGTAAGCATACAACATGTGCACCTGCTCTCCTCCGGGGCTGAGTCAATGTCAAAGGGATGCTGTTTTCTCCAGCAAAGGCCCACCAGCTCTGAGCTGACTCCTTCCCGGCTTGCCTTCCCCTCCCTGCCACCACCCCTTAATTTTGTTTTGGTTCCCAGAGCAAGCAGGGACTGGCTTCCCGTTGTCATGACAACAGCCATTAAAAGAGCCAGCCACGTGATCCAGGTTGATAACGGAAGCTAAGTGACTAACTGCCTTGTTTTCCTGCCTCTGGCTGCTGCCAGGAGGCCTCTTAATTGGAGAGGAGAAAGCAGGGGCTTGTGGGCGGCAGCTGAGACCCCTGGAAAGACGGGTCCTTCCGGGGAAGCTGCAGCTAGCTGTGGTGGGGTGTGGGGTCCTGTCCTATGGAGCCATCCCCACAGCTGCTGAGCTGTGTCTAGGGGAGCACACCCCACCCCCAGCTCTGAAGTGGAAGATGGGATGAAAGAAAAGGGGGATGTGGTCAGGAAGATGAGGGACCGGAGTGACGTTGCCATGGAGACGCTTGGGTCTCATTCTAACCTGGCAGTTCTGATGAAGGACCGAGGACAGCTTGGCCACCTCAAAACAGTTGCCGATAGCGTGCAGGTCACCGTGCAAGCCTTGAACCAAACACAAGAGTTACTATGTTTTAGTGTAAGTGCGCTGCTCCGCCCCAGGGGACATTTAGCAGTGTCTGGAAATGTTTTGGTTGTAACAGCTGTGGAAGCTCCCAGCATCTTCAGGAAGAGGCCACGGGTGATGCTTAACATCCTGTGGTACACAAGACACCCCCATATGCCAGCATCATCACCCACCCCACCACCATTCACATCATCTCCACCCCCTGCATCATCATCATCATTACCATGATCATCTCCATGACTCCACCCCCACTATCTACACTAACCTACCACCACCACCATCATCACCTCCACCCCCAGCATCACCATGATCATCTCCATCACTCCACCACCCCCACCGTCATCTATACCACCCCACCTCCGTCAGCAGCAGCAGCAGCGCCATCTCCATCCACCTACCATCATCAATCACTATAATCATCTACGCCCCCTACCACCACCACCCATCCCTACCATCATCACCATATCACCATCAATAAATACCACCACCCATGTCAACATCCTCACTACCACCATCTACACCACCCCACCATCACTATCACTACATCACCACAACCCTCTACCATCTCCACCCCACTGTCACTGTCCTCTCCATCAAGCCGTTACCATGGCCATCACCATCTCCATCAAGCCCTTACCGTGACCACCATCATCTCCACCCACATCCCACTTAACCACTTCTAGTACCATTACCACTCACCGTCACTCCCACACCACCACCGTCATCACCATCACCTACCACTTCCACCCCAGCCCCTCCATCACCACCCAACACCACCGCCATTACCACTGGAAGACTCCTGCTTAGAAGAGATGGCAGTGGTTATAGCCATGATCTTCAGACGGTCTCTGGAGGCACGGCTCAGGGGTGATGTGTGTGAAGGAAGAGATGGTGGGGAAAGTGCATTTGTCTGGACTTGTACTGGGCCGGGGTTGCCAGTGTGCCGACTACCAGGCAGGTAACCGGGAGCTACCAAGAATGTAAGAGCAGGGGAGGGCTGGCTCTGAGAAAGTTACCTCTAATAACGATCGAGATGGACGCCTCCCGGCTCCTAGAAAGGACGATGTCTTCTTTTTTTGCTGTCACTGTACAATAGCTGAGACACAGATGAGGACGCGAATGGCGGGCTGGGGAGACGGCTCTCTGGGAAACCCTTTGCTGTGAAAGTATGGAGGCCTGGGTTTGAATGCTCAGCACCCACGTCCAATTTGCTGGGCACAGCACAACGAAGGTGTAACCACAGCCCTGTCCCCAGAGCTCCATGGCCAAACGCCCCAGCCAATCGGTGAGCTCCAGGTCTGGTGAAAGAGCCCGTTTCAGAGAAAGATGGAAAATGACTGAGGAGGTCTCCAGACCTCCACTTCTGGCCTCTACATGCACACGTGAACATGAACACGCGCGCGCGCGCGCGCGCACACACACACACACACACACACACACACACTATGGGTGGTGCCAAGTCTATAAGGAAAATATGGCAGGGGGATGGATGGCAGGAAGGGCTAGCCAGAGTGGTCCAGGATGGCCTCTGATGGGGTCATCTTTGGGTGGAGGGAGGGAAGAAGGGAGTGGGGGGAGGAGGAACCAGGAAGGGAGGGAGGGGTATTGATGGCTACAGGTCAAGCAACCAGCATGTTCAGAGTCCTTGAGCTGGAAGCAAAGGATAGTGAAGAGGTCAATGGAGCTGAAACAGTGAAGGAGAGTGGGAACAAGGTCCGAGACAGACTCTGGAGGCTCACCACCCCTGTGGACAATTGAGACCTGATATTTAATCTGACTTACATGAGAGCCGTGGTGGAGTTTTGAGTCGGGAACATGAAGGTATTGCAGGAGACCTGTGTGTGGCCGGTGGCAAGGACACATAGGTAAGAGGAACCTCTGGCTTGTTCTTTCTTTCAACAGGGTCTCACTATGTAGCCCTGGCAATCCTGGAACTCGGTCTGTAGACCAGGCTGGCCTTGAACTCACAGAGATCCACCTGCCTCTGCCTCCTGAGTGCTGGGATTAAAGGCGTGAGTCTCTGTGTCCAGCTTTCTGGCTTGTTCTTTGTGAGCTATGGTTCATGAGTGAGAAGCCGATGTCACTCATCCTGCATGCTCCTGCTACATAAAGTAGAGGCTCTGAAACTGCCATTGTGTGTGTGTGTGTGTGTGTGTGTGTGTGTGTGTGTGTGTGAGAGAGAGAGACAGAGAGACAGAGAGACAGAGATTGAGAGAGAGAGAGAGAGAGAGAGACAGAGATTGAGAGAGAGAGAGAAAATGCACATGAGTGTGTGTGTGTGCAGGTATGTGGTGCATGCACATGAGTGTGTGTGCCCTATTTGGGCTTCAGAGGGCAAAACTCCTCTTGGACAATGCCATCTTATCTGCCCACCCGCCATATCTGATGGACTTTCAAAGGTCTGACGAAGTGGCTTCTGGGAGCTGTGAATAGCATTGGGCACCTGTGTCAGCCTCTGGTACCTGTGCTCCCTGCAGGGGGGTGACAGGAGGAATGTCTCCTAGGTTTCCCCCTGCAGCCACCCAGGAGGGGCTCCAGGAGCTAAGAGTGTTTTGACACAGACTAGCAGATAGGGCAGGGACATTTGTCGCCAGTGCCAGCATTTACTGGCTACAGAACCCAGGAAAAGGGGGAGTGGAGGGAGGCTAAAAAATGAATTTCTTGGTTCTAGGGTTTGGGAACTTTGGGGTGATCAGGTTCAGGTATGGTTGTAGTTTGGGGTCAACAATGCCATTGGGATCCTGTGTCTTCCTGGTGAGGTGTGAGAAAGCCCAAGGCCTTGTCCCGCCTCTGCAGCTGGCATTCCGTGAAGAGCTGGCTTGTCCACTCCTATCAAATCTTCCAGCTTTCCAGGAGAGTGAGGTTGGCCAGCCAGAGACCTCAGAGCATCTATTTGGCTGGCACCCTGCTCAGAAAGCCCACTTGTCCTTGTTTATGCTCCTCTGAATTTGCCAAGTCTGTGTTTAAGATGTAATACGAGCTGCAGATTAGACTTCAGCACAAGAACAAGCCGCTCAGGCAGGGCTCAGCGGAGGCCATCCCCCAGGTCCCCTGAGGTTGATGAGACACAGGGATGGCAGGACACTCCCCTTTTTCTGTCATAGAAATGCTGCAGCCTAGGGCCTGGCTTCACACTCTGCTACCCTTTTCACTGGAGCGGAAACCAACACTTCACAAGTCCTTATAAAGTGTGCTCTGCCCTCGGATAGTATGTGACCCTCTCCAATGACAGACCACCCTGACAGCCTTGCTCCCATGTAGTGAAGTTGCCATCTCTGCTGTCCCAAAGCCCACTGCCCTCTCCTAGGAGTTGAGTTGGAATAGCTGAGTCTGGCTGGCTGTGTCCCTGTCCTGGGGTGGACATCATGGGGCTCTCCACTCTGTTTTCCTATCAGCCCACAGGAGACGGTGTTCAGCCTGAGGAAGCCAAGCTCCCTGGGCATCACCCTGTTGCTATTATGTGTTCCTGGGCCTCAAGAGTTCTGAATGCTGACAGTGGTATTTCTCTTTCTTTCAATAGTTGAGAAGCTCAGAGAATAAATCTGGTTCTTCCTTCTCAGGGACTGACTGTGGGCATTTATAAAAGGGCCAGAGAAAGACCACAATAAAAACACCAGATGAGGCTGGGTGTTGTGGTACATGCCTTTAATCCCAGCATACTCAGAGGCAGAGGCAGGCAGATCTCTGTGAGTTTGAGGCCAGCCTGGTCTACATAGTGAGTTCCATGGCAGCCAGAACTATGTAGAGAGACCCTGTCTCAAAAACAAACACAACAAAAATAAAACGGATGGGGAGCCAGGCATGGATGCCAATGATCCCAGCACTAGGGAGGTAGAGGCAGGAGGATCAAGAGTTCAAGGTCATCTGCAGCTGCCTAGTGAATCTGAGGCCAGTCTGGGCTACATGACTTGTCCCAAAAAATATTAAATCAAAAAACAAAACAAAACAAAAAAGCAGATCCTTGGAGCCGTGGTAATTTAAAGACCCGGTGATACTCAGGCACAGAATATATTCCCTTTTGATTATCATTGTTTAGTAATTTATGCTTAATTAGGATCCATGCTCAGCAAATGGAAACTGCTAGAATGTTACTATTTTCCCTCTTTAATCATAAAGCTGCGGTTCTGTGGACTGGGCAGCTGCTCCCCGTCACGGACAAAACAACTGAAGTCCAGAGAGGTTACATACAGGCAAAATGCAGTGGAGCAAGGTCTGTCTTCCGTCCATTTCAGCTTCAATAAGCCCCCATAAAACTTGTCTTGAGTCAAGCATTTGGGAAGTGTGGGGTGATTGGGTTCAGGTACAGCTGTAGCCGGGTTCTCCAGAACTATCATCATCAGAACCTTTTGCTTCCATCTCTGTGTGGTGCTGTCGAGGGGTTTGTTGGTTCTTTGAGGAGGCAGCACGTTGTCTGGCATCCCCAGGGGCCCTGTCTGCCCACCACATTGACATCACAGCAGGAAAGGGAGCTTCCTTGCCTTTCTTCGGGTCTGGTCCAGCCTGGGTCCCATGATGCTTTTGTGCCCTCCACAGTGGGGCAGGTTGCTGTGATTGGTCAAGCCTGCGGGGGCAGAGCAGAGGAGCATGGGTAGGAAATGGTAGTCAGGGAGCCGGGCACAAGGCCAGAACCACAGCTGCCCACAGCCAGAAGGGAGCTTGGTCCCTGGGTAGAGGAACATCCTGCCTACGCCTGCTTCATCCGGATAGCAGGTCTCTGGAGGTCAGGGCAGCCCAGCTCTAGTGAGGCCGACCGACTTCCACTTCCTTTGGGTGAGCACGGTGACAGGAGGGAAAAGGGCTGTGCTTCCCCTTCAGAAGATGCAAACCCCACTACACACCCCAACCAGATGGCGTAACACACATGAACACCCCTAATAGTACTAATTCCTCCCTGTGCTCCAGGCCCTGCCTGGACAGGGCACAGTTAGGCACAGGATCCCTAATGGAATTTTCCCAAGGGCCTGCCCTGATAAAATCCCTCCCAGGGTCCTGGAGAAGATGCTATGTCTGAGGGGGTGGGGCGCTGTTATGTGAGGAAAAGAATCTATATACACCATACTCTTTCCTCCATTACTTTATTTCTCTAAGACAAAATTCTATCTACACAGCTTCAGCTCCGTCCTCACATTCAGCTCCTCTCTGTACCTACCAGGCCTGCCTGCCACAGTCCTAACTAAGCTCCTGTGCTTTCAACCTCATCTTCATCCTCTGTTCCTTCATCCTCCATCTTTCCTTCCTTGCTCCTTACCTCTGGCTCTGAGAAACTCTGCCTCCAGGAATTCTGCTCCAGTCTTTTCTGCACCTGGTTATGCAAAAAGCCCTATTGTCCTGAGTCAATAGCTCTGCAATGCTACTAGGCCTAAAGGAAGGGGAGGGTCTGAGCTTCATTTGCACAAGAAACAAGGCTAAGCATCTACAGCTGCCTATCTCCTAGGCACTGCAGGGGTGTTAGTTACCTAGTGGATCAGCAGCAGGTCTGAGAAGCTGAACTGTTTGCCAATGGCCTAGTAGTATATGTGCACACAAGAATTTTATAGCAGAAGGCAGCTGATATATTAAAAACGGAACAACACCAAATATTCCTTGATAAATGGCTTCCTCCGGAAAAATGCCTTGACTGCTCTAGGTATAACTTTAATATACAGCTGAATCTCTATAATATATTCTTGCAGCCCATTGCAGATCCCCACGTCCTGGTCCATTGTTAAGTTTAAAATGCAGCTCCTGGACTGAGGAGAAGGCTCACTGCTAGCCTAAGTGTGAATTCCCAGAACCCACGTGAATGCATTAGGGGCTGTAATCCCAGTGCACCTGCAGGAGGTGGGAGGAGACAGGCAGATCCCCAAACTCGCAGCACAGCTGACCTGCCCAAGAAACAGGAAAAACAGTCAGGGGATTGGAAAGGTGAAAGGTGAGAGCTGACAACTGAGGTTGTCTTCTGACACCCACATGTGCACAGTGGTGCACAGACATACACGCACACAAATGTGCTTGTGCAAACATCACAAACACACATGAAAATAAGACATGATTCTTCAATAATCTTAGCTCCTTTGAAAATGCCAAACAGATCCATATAGCTAGTGAGACCTTATGGGACCACAGGCATACAGAATGTTTCTAGAAACTTCTATCACATTCTAGTTATCATACCAAGTGCTCAGTATATGTTCAGATGTGTAATGCAAAAAATATCACTGCCATCTGAGGGGCAAGCTTATGCATTATCCCATTTTGAAGATGTTTAGATGGAGGCACCTTAAGTGAAGTAACTGGGCCAGAGGCCCACAGCAGGTAGCAGGTGGCATCAGAATCTAAAACCATCCCTTAAAAACAACATTCTAACTGTTTTCCTTTTAGGGTCAGGGAGGGTAAAGTCAGTTTCTATTTTATCTGAGTGTTTTAAGCACCCCCCCCAAAAAAAAACAACTTGTTTTTTTTTCACACCCTCCCAAGTTTAGGCGTTCTTTGGGAGAGGGTCCTTGCTTGGAATCTGTGTGTCTTGCTCATCTCCAGGGCTGTGCATCTGGAGATGGGGTTTTGCCAGGGACCTTGGCGATGTGCAGTGGGTAGCACACCTAGGAGAAGGCAGGTGGCTTTCACAGTGTGGGCGGGATGTGAGGCACGAGCAAGTGAGTGAGTGAGCAAGCATGGCTCATTTCTCTGGGCGTGAAGGAGGCTGGGGCTGCTCCTCCAACATCCTCATCCCATGGGAAGGGTGGGTTCCAGGGGGCCTGGGGTACAGGAGGTAAAGGGGGATGCTTGGTAGAACACCTGCCTAGAACCCCTTTCTCTAAGGTTGTGGTGAGATTGGCTAGTCCTCAAGTCCTCAGTCAGGGAACCATGCCCAGTGCCTATTTATATCGAGCAGGTAAACCATTAACTGTGGCTCAGGCGACTGAGCCACAGACCTCCATCCTGCAGTCCCAACACCTATTTAGAGCGGGTAGGTTGGGAATGGGCAGGGAAAGGATTGCCCAACACTCTGTAGCCTCTGGAGTCCACTGCTCTCCAGCTGGCATCCCTCCATACTCCCCAGTCTGGCTTCCCTTACCTGTGCATGAGGAAGGACAGGGAACACTGGAGGAGAGGGTGACAGGTCTGAACTGGAGCCCCATCCCCCAAATACCCTCATCCCACCATGTGCAGACCTTCCCCACAATAATGCTTCTCCAGGGCAGGGTGCTGCACACCCACACTAAGGA